>NW_026652280.1:84998646-85437685 GCF_009828535.3 Hylobates moloch
AAAAAAAAAAAAAAAAAAAAGAATAGGCCAGAATAATCTATGGTGATAGAAGTCAGAATGGTGGTTAGTTCTGGGGTGGGGGATAATTGATGGGTGTGGGGCAAGAGGGAGTCTTCTGGAGTGTTTTAAAAAATGTTTTTTCCAGGCACAGTGGCTCATGCCTGTAATCCCAGCACTTTGGGAGGCTGAGGCGGGCAGATGACCTGAGGTCAGGAGTTCAAGACCAGCCTGACAAACATGGAGAAACCCCATCTCTACTAAAAATACAAAATTAGCTGGGCATGGTGGCAGGCGCCTGTAATCCCAGCTACCCGGGAGGCTGAGGCAGGAGAATCGCTTGAACCCGGGAGGTGGAGGTTGCAGTGAGCTGAGATTGCACCATTGCACTCCAGCCTGGGCAAGAAGGGTGAAACTCCATTTCAAAAAAAAAATTTAGCTTTAGTTTTTTTTGTTTTTGTTTTGTTTTGTTTTTTTTAGACAGTTTCTCACTCTGTCACCTAGGTTGGAGTGCAGTGGCGAGATCCTGGCTCACTGCAGCCTGCACCTCCCAAGCTCAGTCCTCCCACCTCAGCCCCCGCAAGTAGCTGGAACCACAGGCATGTGCCACCACACCCAGCTAATTTTTAAAGTTTTTTTGTGGAGGTGGGGGTCAAAGGGTGTCTCACCATGTTGCCCAGGCTCGTCTCAAACTCTTGGACTCAAGCAATTCTCCTGCCTCAGCCTCTCTCCCAAAGTGCTGGATTACAGTACTTTTTAAAAAATTTTTTTAAATTAGCTGGGCATGGTGGCACATGCCCATGGTCCTTGCTACTTGGAAGGCTGAGTCAGGAGGATTGTCTGAGCCCAGGATATGGAGGCTGCGGTGAGCTGTGATGGCACCACCAAACTCCAGCCTGAGTGACAGAGCAAGACCCTGTCTCCAAATAAATAAATAAAATATATATCTATCATGATCTGAGTTGGGTGATGGTTACCCAGCTGTATACATATATACAAATAGTTGGTGCTTTACACTTAAAATTTTTGCACTTTCCTATATATAACTTATACCTTAATTAAAAAAACAAAAGGGGGTCGGGTGCAGTGGCTCACACCTGTAATCCCAGCACTTTGGGAGGCCGGGGCAGGCAGATCACTTGAGCTCGCAAGTTCGAGACCAGCCTGGCCAACATGGCAAAACCCCGTCTCTACTAAAAATACAAAAACTAGCTGAGAGTGGTGGCACACGCCTGTAATCCCAGCTACTCAGGAGGCTGAGGCATGAGAATCACTTGAACTCGGGAGGCAGAGTTTGCAGTGAGCTGAGATCACTCCACTGCACTCCAACCTGGGTGACAGAGCAAGACACTATCAAAAAAAAAAAAAAAGCGAGAAACAATGTAGAGATAACCCTGTAAACAGTGGCCAGTGACCTCAGGGTCAATTCCTTCATGCCGGACAGCCAGGAGGAGGGGACAGATGCAGGGATCTCTATCCGGGGAAGAGACATCACTAGACCAGCTGCAGATGGGCCACCATCAAGCAAGGTCTTGCCTGTTTCTGGACCCACATATCACCAAGCCCCATCTCAGGGACCATCTCCAAAGTGTGCCAAAAGCAGAGAGAGGAGAGAGTGAGGAGGCCTCCAGATTGAGAGGAGGGACAGATGCCTGTTGTATACTGGTGAGCAGTGTTGAAAGGTAGAGTGATTCCTAAGCCTCTTCCCTTCCCCCTAATACACTTGGCGCTATGGTGTGGACACAGTAGGTATTCAATAAATGCATGTTGCTTCCGGCCCTTTGGGAGGCTGAGGTGGGAGTATTGCTTGAGCCCAGGAGTTTGAGACCAGCCTGGGCAACATAGCAAGACCCTGTTTCTAAAAAAAAATAAAAAAAAAAAGCTTGGCATGGTGGTACATGCCTGTAGTCTCAGCTACCCGGGAGGCTAAGGCAGGAGGATCACTTGAGCCCAGGAGTTGGAGGCTGCAGTGAGCTATGATGGCACCACACAGCCTGAGTGACAGAGTGAGACCCTGTCTCAAAAATAAATAAATACATGTTGAATAGCTCAATGCAAGAATGAGCTAGTAGCTTGGTGTCTTGTGGATCTTTTCACTTGAAGAAATACACATGCTTTGCATGTAAGCTGTTGCCTCTTGGCGCCAAAAGTAGTAAATTCCCCCCAAAAGAGGTGGGAATGTCTCATCCAACTCACTTGAAGCCCTGGTTAAGGGATGCCTGAGGTAGCCAGCTGGGGAAGGGGTGGGCAAGTAACTGAGAAAGTGCATGGGGTTGGGAATTAAGAAACTGGGTTTCGCTGGGCACGGTGGCTCATGCCTGTAATCTCAGCACTTTGGGACGCCAAGGCAGGTGGATCACTTGAGGTCAGGAGTTTGAGACCAGCCTGACCAAACATGGTGAAACGCTGTCTCTACTAAAAATACAAAAGTTAGCCAGGCGTGGTGGCTCATGCCTGTGGTCCCAGCTACCTGGGAGGCTGAGGCAGCAGAATCGCTTGAACCTGGGAGGTGGAGGTTGCAGTGAGCTGAGATCACGCCACTGCACTCCAGCCTGGGCAGTGCAAGACTCCGTCTAAAAAAAACAAACAAAAAAACAACAACTGGGTTTCAACCTGGCACTGTCGCTTTGCAGTTGCATTACCTTAGACAAGTTACTTCCCCTCTCTGTTTGTCTCAGCTTCAATAGCTGTAAAATGGGAAACTTTGTGCCTGCCTCCAAGGATGGGAGGGTTAAAATGTTTTGGCAGTTGCAAAGCTCAGATCAGTCCCTTATCAGGACCCCTCTCTGGTGACCTGGGGCATTGCTGAAGCAGTGCTGCTGAAGAGGGTTCTGCAGGTGGATCAGAAGGCCTGCAGGGCGAGGAAGGGCAAAGGGGCCATGCTCAGCCAGGCCAGAGACCTCCCCTCCTCCGCAGCCTTCCTGTGCATCGGTGGATCTGCAAGGAGACAGCTCCTTACAGGTGGAGATTTCTGACGCAGTGAGTGAGCGGGACAAGGTGAAATTCACTGTTCAAACCAAGGTGAGGCAGGGTGGGGCACGAGGAAAGGTCCTGGTGGCTGCCCGCAGGAGGCCTCCCCCAGGGGTGGTTAGGCATGTGCCAACACAGCCTGTGGGCACTCTTCTTCCACCTGGCACTTGCCCTCAGCCCCTCCTGGAAAGTGAACCTCTTAGCTCTGCCTAAGGCCCCGAGTCCTAATCATCCCTCTCCACCATTCTAAATGAAATCATGCACACCTGAGCTCTAACTTGGTCCTCCCTGGGATGTGGGATGAGGGGGGCCCAAAAGTGGGTTCCCAGGAGACTTGCCGAGGCAGGGCTTGGGGCAGAGAGAGGACCTCAGTTGGCCTTCCCGCTTCCAGAGCTGCCTCCCTCACTTCACCCAGACCGAGTTCTCAGTGGTGCGGCAGCACGAGGAGTTCATCTGGCTGCATGATGCCTACGTGGAGAACGAGGAGTACGCCGGCCTCATCGTGAGGAGGGGCCGGGCAGGGGCTGGGAGGGACAGGCAGAACACTTGGGTGAGGACCAAAGGCTGTGACGGCCGTCTCGGCAGTGAGAGGCCTCCCAGCTCCGTCCCTCCTTTGAGCAGATCCCCCCAGCCCCTCCGAGGCCAGACTTTGAGGCTTCCAGGGAAAAGCTACAGAAATTGGGCGAGGGGGACAGCTCTGTCACTCGGGAAGAGTTTGCCAAGATGAAGCAGGAGCTGGAAGCGTGAGTGCCCCCTCCTTTCCCTGCCATCCCCAGAGCCCAGATGTCTTCCCCAGCTATCCCCGCATGAATGTTTAGTGACCCTGACCTCTGACCCCAGAAAGGGGGCAGGCAGGATCATGGGGGCTGAGGAAGGCCCGTGAGCTGCTGTCACTCTCGCAGGGAGTACCTGGCCATCTTTAAGAAGACAGTTGCGATGCACGAAGTCTTTCTGCAGCGCCTGGCGGCCCACCCCACCCTGCGTCGAGACCACAACTTCTTTGTGTTTTTGGAATATGGACAGGATGTGAGCTGGGCCGAATCCCTGGAGTCACCCCTGGGGCAAGAGTCTACCTTGGGTGGGGAGGCACCCAGGGCTGGCAGGGCTGGAGAAGGGGCCCAAGTGGGCCTAATCCTGTGTCACAGCTCCGTGAGTGGCTTGTGACTTGGGATGGGAGGCGAGAACGCCCACCCCAGCATCATACCCTCCCTGTGTGCCTCAGCTGAGTGTCCGGGGGAAAAACAGGAAGGAGCTCCTCGGAGGGTTTCTGAGGAATATCGTGAAGTCCGCGGATGAAGCCCTCATCACGGGCATGTCAGGGCTCAAGGTAACCCCTGGTGCTCCTCTCTGGATTCAACCCAGCACCTCAAGTCCACAGCACAGATTGAGGCCCAGGCTGGGTGTGGGAAGGAAGCCACTGGTGGGGCCTGGCCTGGGTTGGAAGGAGATTTTGCCAACCCTGGGTGCCTGTGCTGCCAAGCTCCTTGGTGACCCAGTATAAATGGGGTCCTGCCTGGCTCCCTTAGGAGGTGGATGACTTCTTTGAGCATGAGAGGACCTTCCTGTTGGAGTATCACACCCGTATCCGAGATGCCTGCCTGCGGGCCGACCGCGTCATGCGCGCCCACAAGTGTACGCAGGGCCCAAGGGATCCTGGATCCCCCTGTCCCTCTCCCCAGCGGTTCAACTCCTTGGGGGAGAGAAGCGAGCAGGGCATGCCTTGTTGTCTGTGGCCACAAGCACCAGGGCTTGACATGCAGATGTAGGGGCTCTGATGGGGGCTGTTCCCCAACAGGCCTGGCAGACGATTATATCCCTATCTCAGCTGCGCTGAGCAGTCTGGGAACACAGGAAGTCAACCAGCTAAGGACGTGAGGACTCCCCCTACCCCTACCCTCTTCTTATGCCTGTAATACCATGTCTTCCCATGAGGGGTCACTCTGTAGATGTCTACTGTCAGCTCTAGGTGGGAGGCGTAGGCTCTCCTGTTGGGGGAGGGTGTTGGGAGGGAAAGGGGAGAGGGAGATTCCCAAGAAGGGGCTGAGACAGAGAGGCTTTGAGCTGTTCCTCAGCCCCCTACCCTAACTCCCTCCCTATTGCTTCCTAGGAGCTTCCTCAAATTGGCAGAGCTCTTTGAACGGCTGAGGGTGAGTACCGCCTTCTGCACTCAAAGGCTTTACTGGTGAGCTTTGCAGGGAAGATGAGTCCTGGCACAGGGAAGAGCTCCAGGATCATCTTGGGTTCAGTGATAACTTGGGCCCAGTGGCAAGTTGGGCTCACACTCCAGACTAGTTTAACAAGAGGTGGGGTGAAGACAAGGATCCAGCTTTGTGTGTGTTGGGGGGTGCGGGGGCGTGTGCGTGCACACGTGTGTGGCAGGGGAGGGTTGGGAGGCACAAGGGTGTGCCCAAACCTCTGGCAGGCTGCACCCAGCTGCCAGCACACTGCCTCGGCACACACGTCCCCCACTTTCCCCCAAGAAAGTCACTGGAGTGTTGCCGTCTTCCTACAATGTCTATTGGACTGCATCTCTTCCCTGCTCAAGGCCCTTCAGAGACCCTGCCCCTTCTGGAAGCTCCTAAAGTCCTGAGCTTCCACTTTCAGCCTCTTGTGCTCCAGCCACTGCCTCCCTTCAACTGCCTTGCCCAAGTGCCTTCCCTGAACTAAAGGTTCCCTGAACACATAGCCGGGCTTGCACAGCTGCCAAGCCCTTGGCTCCCTCTGTCTGGCTCTTACTCAGTCCCTGAGATCCAGACTAGATCCCACTTCCTCTGTGAAGCATTCCCTGGCCTGCACCCCTCAACACCAGGCCTGATCTGGAACAGTTACCTAAGGCTTCTGTGCTGGATATTTAGATGAAGAGGTGCCTCCCACCCCTCAGCTGCCCCTCTGACAAGCTCCCTTCCCAGTGCCCACCTTTCCGATGCAGAAGCTGGAGGGCCGGGTGGCTTCCGACGAGGACCTGAAGCTATCAGACATGCTGAGGTATTACATGCGTGACTCACAGGCAGCCAAGGTGAGAGGCAGCCCCAGTGCAGCGCTCAGGCCTGGAGGCCAGGACAGGGCAGCAGTGACCCTGTGTTCATGGTCCTAGGACCTGCTGTACCGGCGGCTGCGGGCACTGGCCGACTACGAGAATGCCAACAAGGCACTGGACAAGGCGCGTACCAGGAATCGGGAGGTGCGGCCCGCCGAGAGCCACCAGCAGCTGTGCTGCCAACGCTTCGAGCGCCTCTCCGACTCTGCCAAGCAAGGTGAGCCCGCAGCCCCCAGCCCCGGCCTGGGGCCACATGCCCTGCCCTGCCCGGGTCCCCATGCCTCTTCCCCTCCTCTCCAGAGCTCATGGACTTCAAGTCCCGCCGGGTCTCCTCTTTTCGAAAGAATCTCATTGAGCTGGCGGAGCTGGAGCTCAAACATGCCAAGGTGAGCCCTCCCACCTCACTGGGCCCTTGTGAGGCCTCCCACCTCCCACCTCCCTCCCTCCCCCTGCCCCAGGCACCAGGGTGTGCGTGCATGTGAGGGTGTGCACGCGTGTATGTGCATATGTGGGTGTGGGTGTGTGCATGCGCATGCGTGTGTGTGGGCATGAGGGGAGCCCCAGCTCAGGCTTGGGGCCATGCTTCCCCGGCTCAGGACCCTTCTCAGTAGGAAGGCCCAATTAACAGCAGCTGTTATTGCAGAGAGCAGGGGTGTGGGGAGCGAGGGAGCATCTAAGGTGCAGAAAGAATGCCAGCCTGACTCAGGGAGCAGGGGACTTCAAGGACCTGTTTCTCCTCTGTAGGCCAGCACCCTGATTCTCCGGAACACCCTTGTTGCCCTAAAGGGGGAGCCTTAGAGCAGCCAGAGCTCAGCCAGACCCTGCTCTGGAGTCTCCAGTGACCAGGGTATCCCAGACCCCTCTCTCCGGCAAGATGTCTCCTTCCCTAGCACAGCGCCACTAGCCACACCCTCACTCTGCCCCACATCCTCTCAGGGAAAGCCCAAGCCCCCTACCACCACCACCACAGTTGCCAGGCCCTGCAAGATAGGGCAGCATGGGCATAATTGGCCACAGTCAGCAGAGCCCCAGGGACCCTGACACCCCTCCCCAGGAAGCTGAGGAACAGCCTCTACCCTCACCCGTGGCCCTGAAGGAACCATAGCTCACTTGATCCCAGCCTGTTCTCCTTCACAAATAAAAACCCTGGTTTTGTAGCAAGGAGGCCTGTTGTCCTTACTTCCCTTCCCACAGCTCAAAGGTCCACCAGGCACACTTTCTGCCAAGGCAGTATGATCAGATCCTGGAGACACCAAGGGCACCCCTGCAGCATCCTCAGCCCTCTCTCCAGTGACAGCAGGCTCCCTGTGGGAAGGCGCAACACCCAGAGGTTGGGACCTAGGAACCCCAGAAGTCTTCCAGGTTTGCCCCCATCCCCATAAACCCTAGCACAAAAATGAATCCCAAGTTCTCCACACCTATTTCCTAACCAGAAAAGGGATCTAGCCCTTCCTCCCAGAACCGCTCACAAGCTCCCAGGAGTTAGGGAGCCAATTGTAACACCAGGAGGCCTTTTCCTCACTTCAGTTGGTAAGGGAAGACATAGATGCCACATTACTACTCCCAATTCACCTCACCATAGTGCCAGATTTCTTGGGTATCTTTGCCTGCTGGGCAGGTGAAAGCCCAAAGTACAGGCTGGAAACAGCCCTTGACAATGCTGGCAAAAGGCTCAGCATACCGGCAACACCCTTTTGGTTAAACACAGGGAGGCGGTGCTCAGAACACCTGGGTCTGAAGTCCCGGGCTCCACCTGGCTGGCCCCACCCTGAATGAACTCCAGCCACATCTAGAGGAGGTCAAAGGCTCAACTTGGCCTGACTCACAGCAGCCACTGAACCTGACCCTCATAAACTTGAGTCAGCCATCCAGGGAAGACAGCAGACCAAACAGAACCTTTAAACTACCTGTGACTTGCCTATCAGCCCACACCTAGGCAGGGACAGAACAGAATATCAGATGGACGTCACTGTCCATCCAGGCAAGGATACAAAGCACCCAGTTCAGGCATAAATCATTTCCGCTGGAAGACCCCTGTAGCCAGCACCCACTCCTTAAACAGCGAGTCCAGTGTCAATCACAGCACCAACAGAATAATGGTGACCATCAGAAAGGCATCTCAGCCAGTCATTGGAGCCAGATAAGGGTGTGCAGGGGCTGGTTGGGTGTGGGGTACAGAGGAGTGAGATAGCACCATTATCCCAGTGCACCCCCAATCCCAAAGTCTCCTGGGCCCCAACCTTGAAACACACATCCCATTAATGAGCCTTTTTATTATTGTCTTTTTTTTTTAATCGAAGGTCCCTTACTGGTCCTGCTTTCATGAGTAGCAGTGACCATGGGAAAAGGGAGAGGAACCAGCCGGCACAGGGAGGGGTCATCTCCACAACATTCCATTTATACACAGAACTAAACAGACAAGCACAGAGTCACTATTGCGGTTAGAAGTTGGCAGCATGGGAAGGGGGAGGACCAGGTGGGGAATGGGGATGTTGTTAAAAAAAATACAGGCGCTCCCCCACAACCGGGGTGCCTGGGGGGAACTTGGTCTGCTTCAACCCAAGAGGAATCAAAAGATCAAAAGCAGTTTGGGAAGGCCAGAACCGTCAGGGATGGAGGGAGAAGGGAAATCCAGGGGGTGGGAGGTCTGTTTGGCAACTGGGGTGAAGGGATTGCCCTCCCCCTGCTGGGATCCCCCCAGCCCCTCCGGTCTGGCAGGAAGGGGGCATCCTGCAACCCCCGAGGGCAGGTGTGGGGCTGCCAGATGCTCCAGGCAGGGGGCCAGAAGGGGCTCACAAAGGCTTGCCCTCCAGGGAGATGACGGCACTGCCCCCCAGCTTCTCTGCCAGGGTGCAGCGGTCCTTGACCTCCTCGTAGCAGTTTGCTTGCAATTCATGCTTGATCCCTGCAAAGAAGAAAGGGCAGCATCTGTGAGCAGGAAGCACTGGGGTGGGAGTAGTTTCTGTGGCTGGGAAGGAGCCAATCAAAGCAGATGGAAGGAACAAGCAGGCAGTGAAGACAAGGGGGCGGACCCCCTCTGCATGTCGTTCACCCTACCCTGCAGCCAAGGCCAGAGCAGAAGAGCACTCAGCACCAATGCTGGCCCTTACCTGTCAGCTTCTTCTTGATGGCGTCCTTGGAGCTGGCATAGATCATTTTGCTCTTAAGGGGCGCAGACTCGGGGGCCCTGGACAGAAACACGCGTCAGGCAACTCGCAGCAACGGCAAAGCCATAGGTGACTTTGAGAAACCCTTGGACTGGCAGTGAGGAGTCTTTGGTTACAACCCCCTCCCCCTCCAAACCCACACATCTGGGTTGACCAGGAGCCACAGAAATTCCCATCATGAGAAAGGGGGCAGGTGACAGGAAGAAGTGCCAGAATGAGCTCACCAGAAGATAAACACCAGGTCCTCCTTCTTGCTCTCCTTGGTCTCGTAGGTTGCGTCATAGAGGGCGTAGCGGCAGTCCTTATCTGGCAGCATCTTGACAAAGGTGGCGTAGGGGTCGTCGACAGTCTGGCCCACATCGCCCACCAGGATCTCCTTGCCCTCCTCCAGGATGATGTTCTTCTTGTCCTCACTCAGGCAGAAGAGCACCGCCTTCTTGCGCTTCTTCACCTCCTCTGGCGTTGAAGACTTACGCACCTTCATGTCGTTGAACACCTTGATGACACCATCAGAGACAGCCACACCGGAGGCCTAGGAGACATGCCATGTATACCTCATCAAGAAAAGGATTCTAAGGAACTGCCCCTTGTTTTCTCAGAATATTCCAGTCCACATCCCGAGTGGTCACTAGTGCCCTTCCCAAGGCAAGTCACTAGTTTTCCCACCCAAGCCACTGTCAAAGAACCAGATGGGACACAACCTCAGAATGGCAGCCATGGCCTCTGATCACCTAGTTCAACAACCCCTTCCCTCATTTTACAGGATAGAAATGGAAAACTCGTGAAAAGCAGAGCCCTGACCAAAATGTGAAACCAGAATTAAAAGATCCACTGGCTACTGACTCACTTGCTACTCACAGTACTTGCTCTCAGCCTTTGGATAAAACTGGTGACTTAGAACTTCAGATATGGAGGACCCAAACATCTGAGCCAAGACTCCTCTTCAGAAAGAGCCAAGACCCCACAATGCTAGATGAGACCCCAAGGACACTGAACAGTTACAACAAACCCACCAGAACTGCTTAATACAGTTACTACACAAACGACCCCTGTTCCCTGCTAGGCTCTTTGCCAACCAAGACAAGAATCGCAACCCCCAATAAGGACCCTGCCCGACAACTCCCTTCTTCCGGGAATGGTGCTAGGCCCCAAAAGTCGCTGATAAAAATTAACATGCCAAACTCAAGTGCCCAGAGGCCTCAAGGTCTTTAAACTCTTCCTACTCTGCGTCGTGCTTGGGGGTGCCCGAGCCAGGAGAGGGAGGGGCAATCCAAGGTAAATCTGGTCCCCCAAACTCCCCGGAACTGCAGAGGAAGCCGGCCACGTGACTCGGCCTCTTCCGGAGTGGGCGGGGAAAGGAGATCGGCTAGGCCCGGCCCCCTCCCCAATACAGAAACGCGTACCGGAGAGGCAGCAGCATCTCCAGGTCCCTAACCTTGTGGAATCGCCCTAAAACAACGGGTGTTATCAGACCCATCTGCTGCAGGCAGGAGCCTAGGCAAGCTACATAACCTTGGGTTTTCTCAGCCCTCGGGCCGTATACAGGGGGCGGGGTGGTTTCCGGGCGGTGCCCGCCTGGGTCACTTCCCTAAACTCGGCTCCACCCTCAGGCCCATCCGGGAAGGCCTCGCTGGCCCAGGGCTTCGGCATCGGCGGCCGGGCCTGAGCGTGTGCGCACGCGCCGACAGACAGCACCGTTCCAGCCCTTGCCCGATGCACGGGTGAGAACGCAGCTCGTTAGATGCGCTCCCGAACGGGCCGCGGTCTCCGCGATGCCCCCTCCAAGCCTTTCGGTGCAAGGCCCTAATCGCAGGCACCCACGCCCCAACCAGGACCCCGTCTTCCCAGCATCACCCCTCGCCGGGCCAGCACCCGCCGCTCCCGGGCGCAGGCATCCCTGCCACCTGCTCCCGAGACGGACCCGGCTACCGAGGGAGGGTGACGCGCAGACAGGAACAGCCTTGGGTGGGGCGCGCGCGCCGAGACCTCTCGCGCGCTTTTCCCTCGCCGCCCCCGGGCCGGGTTTGGACGCCGCGTACTCCAGTCGAGAGCGCGCCCCTAAGAAGAAACGCGCGACGCCGGCCGTTCCGCGAGGGGCGCCCCAGCGCGCGCCCCGGACCCCTCCCCCCGCGGCCGGTGTCCGCGCGGGCGCACCAGCAGGTGGGGGAGGGGAGCCCAGGCGGCGCGCGAGCGACGTCCAGAACGGCCCTCCCCGGCGCCCACGGGCGCGCACGCGCATTCTGGCACCGCCCGCCCCTCCGTGCGAGACCCTCATCCCGCCCGGGGCGCTGGGGGAGGGGGTGCGGACGTCGCTTCCCCGTCGCCTCCCGCGCGCAGGCGACCGACCCACAGCCGCCTCCCTCGGGCGCCGTGGCCTGCGGCTCACCATGTTTCCGGAAACGAAAAAGAGAGGGCACCGAGAGCTGCCGAAGACGAGCGCGCTGCAGCCGCTGCCGGGACCCGACTGAACACGGCCTCTCCCGGCCCCTTCCGTTTAGTAGGAGCCGCACAATGAGGGGTGGGGCGGGCTTCCGGCGCTCCCTCTGCGAGCCGACGGGAAATGGAGTCCGCCGGCTCTGCGCCGCCGCCTCGCTCGCTGGGTAACGGAGTCTTCCCGCCTGCCGGCCCCGAGCTGCAGTGCATGCGGGGAAATGTAGGCCCGGGCTCCGGGCGGCACCGCAGCGCGCAGCGCGAGCCCATTGGTCCAATTTCCCAGGAACCGCTCTGAGCCCGGCGAGGCGGCGCTCAGTAAAGTGACCCGAAAACGATCCCCGACTAAGCGGCTCTTTATCTCGCAGCAAAACGGCTTTCTTAAGACCCGTCTGGTATTATCTGGATCCCTTGGCCTGAAATTTTTGAGTGAGGTTAGGGTTTTGCATTTCTGAATCGAAGCAACTATTGATTAGCCTGGAATCCCGACCTAAAGCAAAGAAAATCACAAGTATGAAGGCGTCGTCAGTCGGATAAACACTAGTACTCTGCATGGGCAAAGCCACTCTCGTATCCTGAAAAAAGGCCATGTGCAACGTCAGTAAAATAAGAATAGGTGGAAAAGGCACAGGGGAAAGGTACAAGGAAATCTCTTGAGAGCTTTGTTCTTGTTTCAAGATGTTTGGCAAAGTCATGAGGCGTTAAAGGGTAAAGACGAGCGTTTGTGCATTCAATTCAAGACTTATTTACGTGCCTTTACGTGCCAATGAGACGAAATAGATATTAAACCAGACTTGAACCCAGCTCTCTAGTTGATAGCCAGGTACATGGTTATTCTAACACCCGAAAAACTGAGACAAGTTCTGTGGTGGTATATGCCTTTAAAAAAAGAAACGAGCGGGGGACTCCGGGATAATTTTGTTGTCCTAGAACAGTGACCACAGCCTCACACTCTGCAGGAAGAGAAGACTGGGTCGCAAACAAGTCAAGAGGCAAACCCAGAAAGGGAACTGGGGACCCTGATCCTATAAAGGAATTAAGGGTGTAAACGGGTAAACGGAGAGCGATGCCTGGGAGTGGGGTACCTTGCAGAGCATACCGGGGGTTGTAGTCGGGGACATTCCACAGCACCGCCCCCGCCCGGACTCCCGGCGCTCCAGGTGGAGACAGCAGCCTGACCCCTGCCTCCCGCGAGCGACCCTGCATGAAGAGGAGGCTAGCGCCCCCTTTTCCGAGCCTTAGGGTTTCCAAGAGCAACGGGGAGAGGGAGGGGGCTTCGCAGTTACCCTGGAGACGCGCTCCCGCCCGCCGCCAGCTGCGGGATGCCCTAGATGTCCTTATTAGGACAAGAGACTCGGGGGGGCGGGGCCAGCCCGACAGCCGGCTTCAGGCTCCTTATAAGGCCGCGGCGGGCGGGAGGCGGGAGCCGGAGCCCATTGGTCCAATTTAGCCTGGCCGTGGGCTAGGACAGTCCTGAGGGGCGGGCCTGGAGCTCTGGCGCCCACCTCTCCCTTCCTTGCAGGCTGGAGACCTGCGTGTCGCGACTTCTGGCATAGCAGCTAGAGGCCGGGTGCTGCTTCAAACCCTGGCGACCCGCCTGTGTCCAACTCAGCTATACGTGTCCTTCAGGCTTCTCAGGTTGAAGCCCTTTGTAGGGTTTCCATCTTCAACCTCCCTGAGGGTCTCCCACTTCCGATTAGCCACAAAAATGACGAAGTATTCTCCTCTCTACCTGTGTCTGGGCTTCTTAACCCGCAGCCTGCTCCTCCGCCCCCAAACCCAACCACGTGCCCATCTCAGGCCTCCCCAACTGCCAGGATGCCCATGCACCTCTTACTTACAGTCCTCCTTCCTCTAGGCCTCTGACCCCCGACCTTCCAAGTCCTATTTTGGGCCTTCTCGGCACGTCCCCGACTTCCTCTCCACCACACACTCTTTGCCCTGTCACCCGGGGATGAGGATCACCATTTCCTCCAAGGGTCCTGCAGCTCCTCCGGCCTTACCTTTGTGTCCTCATCCCCGGCACCCATTTCTGGGTGTCCTTCCCACCAATACGTTTGCACCCGTTTGTCTCCTAGCCCCCGCCTCTCCTGGATTCTTTTCAAGACCAGTCTCTATCTCCAGTCTCCTTCAAGCTTGAGGCTGAAGCTGACAATCTTAAGAGACCTTAGAGCGGCCAAGTTCAGGTTAGTCCGTTAAGAGCCGCACAGCCAGTCCTCCCCGTCACAGGGGGCGCTGTCCGCCTTCCTCTCGCCTACACAAAGACCCCGCTCTCGAATCTAGGGTGACAGGAAGGAGCCGGTCCAGGCTCCGGGGGCTGGGAATGGGCGCGTCCCAGAGGCTGGCTGGAGTGAGGCCGAGGGGAAAGATCGTTAGAGACAGCGCCCCTGACCAACCACTTAGAGCAGCGCAGGGGTGGGAGGGCGGCCGCAGGCTCTCCTCTCGTTAGTGCCCCGAGTGTTTGGGGCCCCGTGATCTCACCCTCGGCCTCCCTCTTCCCCCGCCCCGCCCCGGGCCAGGTGTCCGAATCCCGACTCCAGAAGTGGTGGCGTCCCAGTCCCGCGGGCGTGGGGCGCCGGTGGACCCGTTCTCGGGCTCATGGCGGCCCCGGTCCGCCTGGGCCGGAAGCGCCCACTGCCTTCCTGTCCCAATCCGCTCTTCGTTCGCTGGCTGACCGAGTGGCGGGACGAGGCGACCCGCAGCGGGCGCCGCACGCGCTTCGTGTTTCAGAAGGTGGGTCCTGGCGTGGCCCGATGGGAAAAGCTGCTGGCCAGGTCAGGCCTGCCCTGACCAGGTACCCTACCCCTGCCCGGCCAGGCGCTGCGTTCCCTCCGACGGTACCCACTGCCGCTGCGCAGCGGGAAGGAAGCTAAGATCCTACAGCACTTCGGAGACGGGCTCTGCCGGATGCTGGACGAGCGCCTGCAGCGGCACCGAACATCGGGCGGTAAGCGCCTCAGAAAGGGGTCGGTGATCCCCTACCTCCTCCAGGTGCAGCCTCCGTACTCAGCTGGGAGCCCTTGGCTTTAAGCTCCCCACTCCTGTCCGAGTTGCCGTTCGGCCTCGGGCTAGTGGCTGGCGCTACGTGAGCCTCCCTCACCGGTCTCACTTAACTATCTGAGCAGGTTGCATCCCAGACCCTCGCAGCTGCCGGATTCGTGGAGTGTGGAGTTAACTCTCTTCTGCTCCCGCAGGTGACCATCCCCTGGGCTCACTATCTGGAGAGAACAGTCCAGCCCCGCAGGGGCGACCTGCGGAAGTCCAGGACTCTTCCATGCCAGTGAGGAAGGGGCAAGGGGAGTGGAAGGCAAAGTGGGAGTGCGGGAGTATGATTTTCTGGCTTGAGGGATTTGGCGAGCCCGAGTTCAAATCTCACCAGTGATGCCTGGCCTTGGGCAAATGACTTACTCTCTTTTCGACTTAGTATTTTAACCTGTGAATAGTAATATCGGTAACAGCCAATGAGAGAATTCCATGATCAAGCTACTTAGGGAGCCCAGCTCAGTTAGTTACGGGGTCACCATTGTTGAGTTTTCCTGTCTAATCACACCTGTCCTGCAGCGCATGGCAGAACTGAGGCCAGGCTGGGCAGACACCCCAACCCGCTGGCCCGAAACTGCCTGCTGTCTTATCCCAGATTTGCAGCAGGTCATCCCATCACCTGGCCCATTTTACAGAGAATGAAACTGAGAGACAACTGAGTGACTTACCCAGGGCCACAAAGCCTGCTGGGGACTTATTCAAAGATGACTGACTGGCTTTCACATTCAGAGCTCCTCTGTATTTTTCAGGTTCCCGCCCAGCCCAAAACGGGAGGCTCTGGCAGCTACTGGCCAGCTCAGCACTCAGGAGCCCGAGTGATACTGCTGGTGCTCTACCGGGAGCACCTGGTGAGTACTGGGCTACACCGGGAGGCGGAACCATGGCAGTGGGGTGGGACGTTCCCAGAGGGGCCTGGCCTGGGCAGGGCAGGCAAAGATTATCCCAGCCACCTGAGCGGGATGAGGAGGAGCACTGGCACTGAGCCTACCCTGTCTTTTCTACCTTGCTTTCAGAATCCTAATGGCTACCACTTCTTAACCAAGGAGGAGCTGCTGCAGAGGTGTGCTCAGAAGGCCCCCAGGGTGAGCACAGGAATCAGGGAGGACAGGCCCAAGTGGCTCCGGGGCCCACCAAAGACTGCCTTTTCTTGCAATGGGCCCGTGTGTGGCCCGTGGCTGGGGACACAGGGAACATGGACTTGTGGTACCAGGTGCTCTCTGAGGGTCTCTTTTCTGATCCACAGGTAGCCCCTGGGAGTGCTCGACCCTGGCCAGCCCTCCGCTCCCTCCTCCACAGGAACCTGGTCCTCAGGACACACCAGCCAGCCAGGTGGGGCCAACTGCAGGAGATACAGGAGAGCATGCATGATCTTCTTAGTAGGGCCTTAGAGTCACCCAGCAACTCCCAGAGCTGATGCTGTTGAGGTTGGGGGGCGTGGGCCTTTCCTCAGGAGCCCCCGCTGTTGGAGTACCTGGAGGGTGTGAAACTGCAGCAGCGGGGGTGGGGAGGGTGCACTGGTTATTGGAGGAGGAGAAAGCCTTTTCAGAGGAGATAGCATTTGACATGTTTTAGGATTTGGCGGGTAGAGATGCAGGATAAGTATTCCGAGGAGGAGGAAACAGCATTAGTGAAGACAGGAGGAAGGAAATTGTCTGAGACACACTTCTTACAGACCTGAGAATGGCGCTGAGCAGGTCCAAGGAACTGCTCTAAGAGTCAAGAAGACCAGGAGGAGCAGGAGCCACTGGGGTCATTTGTGCAGGGTGCCAAGGGGGTGGTGAGGCCAGCCCAGCTGGGGGCAGGCAGGAGAGCCTGCCAGGAATGAGTGAAGAAGGGAGAGCTGTGTTTATTCCCTCCGTCTCCCAGGTACTCATTGACCCCAGAGGGCCTGGAGCTGGCCCAGAAGTTGGCCGAGTCAGAAGGCCTGAGCTTGCTGAATGTGGGCATCGGGCCCAAGGAGTCTCCTGGGGAGGAAACAGCAGTGCCAGGAGCAGCTTCAGCAGAGCTGTGAGGAGGAGGGTGGAGGAGGGGGGAAAACAGGGAGGAGGGGATGGGAAATGAGGCCAAAACCCCGCCCCAACCCATCACTTGCAGCTGAGCTGTGGCTGCCTCCCTACTGTGGGTGGGTGGTGGGTGTCGGGTGGCGTGGGTGTGGGGCAACTGCTCTGGCACAAGGGGTTCTGGCTTCACATACCGACACCCCCCACTTAGTGCCAGTGAAGCAGGGGTCCAGCAGCCGCCACTGGAGCTGAGGCCTGGAGAGTACAGGGTGCTGTTGTGTGTGGACATTGGCGAGACCCGGGGGTGAGTGAGGTGGGGAGAAATGAAGGAGATGATCGGAGGAGGCTGGGGGGTTGGCACTGCCCTGCCCTGATCTAGGCTTCCCTCCTTGCCACTCCAGGGGCGGGCACAGGCCGGAGCTGCTCCGAGAGCTACAGCGGCTGCATGTGACCCACACGGTGCGCAAGCTGCACGTTGGGGATTTTGTGTGGGTGGCACAGGAGACCAATCCTAGAGACCCAGGTGAAGGGCCATGGACCCGCTGGCGCCAGGGACAGGGCCTGGTGGGTAGGGGATCGCAAGCTAACGGCTGGCTTGTCAGCAGCAAGCCCTGGGGAGTTGGTACTGGACCACATTGTGGAGCGCAAGCGGCTGGATGATCTTTGCAGCAGCATCATTGACGGCCGCTTCCGGGAGCAGAAGGTAATTTTGCTGGCTTTGCCAGGCTTCCCTGCCTGCTCTGAAGCCCCCTTTTCAGCCCAGAGCAATCCAGGGGCACTTCTGGCAGCCTCCTTGAGGCAGAGCCCTTTGGAATCCAGCCACACCCACCCTGTGGCTGCTCCAGGATCAGACCCCCACAGGCCCATCCAGGCGCACAGTAGGAAGCCAGGTACCTGCATTCTTGGGCTGAGCTCAGGAGCATATTAAAGACCTCTTGGGTACCCAGCCCCTGCAGTCTTGGACAAACAAGGCTTAAACCTCCAGGAGTGGAAATACAGAGGCTGTACCTTGGTACTTGCTGCTGGGTGGACCCCTAGTCACAGGCCATGTACTGGCCCAGGGGAGGCTTGAAGGATGGGCAGTGTTGAGAGATAGAGGAAGGGCTTTCTAGACAAGAGTGTCAGCATGAGCAAAGCTGCGGAGGCCCCTCTGAGGCAGGTGGAGAGGCTAGGGAGGATGCAGAGGCTAACTGGTAGGAACAGGGTCACAGCACCATCTTGAGTGTGACATCATGGATGCCCAGGCATGTGGTCATCCAGCCAGACCCTCACTGTCCACTCTGTCCACTTCCCTAGTTCCGGCTGAAGCGCTGTGGTCTGGAGCACCGGGTATACCTGGTGGAAGAGCATGGCTCGGTCCACAACCTCAGCCTTCCTGAGAGCACACTGCTGCAGGCTGTCACCAACACTCAGGTGAGCTGGGAGGGCAGGGCCAGGCAGGCAGGGGCCCCTGTGGTCCATGGTTCATGGTCTGGGCCAGGAGCCACCTTCCCTCTCTTGGGTCCTCTTCCCCAGGTCATTGATGGCTTTTTTGTGAAGCGCACAGCAGACATTAAGGAGTCAGCCGCCTACCTGGCCCTCTTGACGCGGGGCCTGCAGAGACTCTACCAGGTGAGCAGAGGCCCCTTTCCCAGTGTCGGGACAGAGCCCACAAGGAATTCACCTTGCCTGGGCCCTGTGCATCCCCAAAAGAAGCAAGGTGGGTGAGATCCCCATTTCTCAGGCTGGCCCCCCAAGGCTGAGGACTGAGCAGGGGCTGGCTGGAGTTGTCCCTTCAAGCTCCAGCCTGGCCTCAGTCCCTTCTTCCCTCAGGGCCACACCCTACGCAGCCGCCCCTGGGGAACCCCTGGGAACCCTGAATCAGGGGCCATGCCCTCTCCAAACCCTCTCTGCTCACTCCTCACCTTCAGTGACTTCAACGCAGGAGCCATCAAGAATAAGGTACTGTCTCTGCCCAGCTTCTCAGACGTGGCCTGGCCCAGACCCCCACTGATCCAGCCCTTCCCCGAACCCAGGCCCAGTCGGTGCGAGAAGTGT
Source organism: Hylobates moloch (assembly GCF_009828535.3). Classification (NCBI taxonomy): domain Eukaryota; kingdom Metazoa; phylum Chordata; class Mammalia; order Primates; family Hylobatidae; genus Hylobates; species Hylobates moloch. Next base: position 85,017,327 of record NW_026652280.1, read on the forward strand.
TTGCCCGGCAGCTGATGCAGGTGCGCGGAGTGAGTGGGGAGAAGGCAGCAGCCCTGGTGGATCGATACAGCACCCCTGCCAGGTAGGCCCTAAAGGGCCCTTAGGTGTCCTCAGCCCCTGCCCTCCGTGCATGGAATTCACCTTAATCCATGCTTCGTGGAGGGGGCCTGGCCTTCTGTGGGCTCTGCAGACCAGAGATAGACAGATCCCAGCGTGCTCGTGGAGGTCAAGTGGGGAGGAAGCCAGCAGGCCCACACAGTGTCCCAGGCAGTGGAGGCCATAGGAGGGAGGGAGACGTCCCACCTGGTGGAGCAGAGGCTTCCTGGAGAAGGGGGTTGGGCCATTAAGGGGAGTGAGGGTGATGGTTTAGAGCCTTTGCTGGTTTTGCCCCAGAGTTCCCATGGGGAGGGAGGACAGCCAGGCTGGCCTGGGGCCTCGAGTGCCAGACTCAGGAAGTGGGGCAGTGTCCCAACTCTTCTATGCCATGCTGACCCCTCTGCCTGGCCCCTCATGGTGCTGGCCCAGAGTGGGCCACTGTCAGCCTCAGAAACTCAAACCTCTGCCCCCCAGCCTCCTGGCCGCCTATGATGCCTGTGCCACCCCCAAGGAACAAGAGACACTGCTGAGCACCATCAAGTGTGGGCGTCTACAGAGGTGAGGGCAAGAGATGGAACCTAGAGGGAGTGGCGGGGACTGGGGCTGCCCTAGGCCCAGGGCGTGACCCTCGCTGCCTCTCTTCCTGCAGGAATCTGGGGCCTGCTCTGAGCAGGACCTTATCCCAGCTCTACTGCAGCTACAGCCCCTTGACCTGAGCTTATGCCGTGAAACAGCCCCCAGCCCCCGTCTGTCCCCCAACCCAGGCTAGCCAGCCTTTTAACAACATCTTTTGGGGTACAATTAGAATCTAAGTGTTTGCCGCCATATGTGTCATGTAGAAGATGCCTAGCCCTGGGGATCTTATGAAATACGCAGGAACCAGGGATACCATCTGGTCCAGTGGTTTTTAAACAAAGCTGCTTAGGACCTGGAATTCCCTGGTCAGGGAGATGGAGTCAGTGGGGCATTGCAGCTTTGAATCGATTTTATGTCACCAGTTGGTCCTCATCAAATAAAACTTCCTTAGGAGTGCAGAGGGCTCATTGGGAAAATAAAAATAATAAAAATAAATAAAACTTCCTAAAAGAAAAGCTTGAAAACCACTAATAGTCCAGTTGCCTCGTTTTATAGAAAAACAGGCCCAGGGAGCTACTAGGGCTTATCCAAATGTACAGTTTGAGGCAGAGTTAGGAATGGAACCCAGGGCCTCCTGGCGCTGTCGAGAGTGGAGTTTCTTAGGACCCCACAAGCCAGCCAAGTCCAAATCTCTGGGCCGGGGCCTGGAGTCCGCCCTCCTCGTTACCTCCTCTCCTCTCGGGGTGACTGAAGCTCGTGGTACAAAGCTCCCAGCTCCTGTCAATGGGGCCCCCTGGGCCTGAGCATATAGAGACCCCCATTTAGGTGAACTTGGCCTGCCCCCCCAAGTGCCACCCTGCCCCAGCCTGAGGCTTGCTGCAGTGTGACCCGCCCACCTCAGCCACCAGGACTTTCTTTCTCCCTTTATTGCCTTTCTCATTCTGCCCCTCACAACAGGCTCCTCAGCTAGGGTAGCTGCAGGGAGGGTGGCTCCCTCCTGCTCCTCAGAAGGTGTAGGCCCCCACAAAGACGGTGAGCCTCAGTACAGAGCTGGCCCGGTAGCTCATGAGGGAATTCATGGTGACCATCTCCAGGTCCAGCACGTACTCCCGGGGGCCCGTCACCGGCCGGGCGAGGACCAGCATGGCGCTGACGTTGTTGATTTGCTGCAGGGCAGTGGGTGGGGGGACATATATATTGTGTCAGCCTGTGTGCTAGGCCCCTGCCCCAGCATCACCTCCCTGCCCCGTGGCCGTGAGGCAGAGGAACAGCCCTGGCCAGGCTGCGACCCCGGGCTCTCATGCAGCTCTTTGACACCCTCGACGTCTCTCCTCCCCCACCCAGGGTCCTGCCCTCAGAAATCTGCTGGGGCTCTTCCCACCCTTTCCAGCTCGTTCTGTCTGACCCAGGCTAACTGATGATTCAAGGCCACATGTGGCTCTTGGGAGTGGTGGGACCTTTGGTGATCCAAAGTGAGCAGACTTCCTTCAGAGCATTCAATTTCAAAAAGAAAGAGAAGCGCTGGTACTAGACAAACCCCTTCTCCTGCTGAGACCCATGCATGCCACTGCCAGTCACTGTGAGCAGCTCACTGTGAGCCACCCCGGCCCCCTCCCACCTAACAGATCCACCAGCAAGGAGTGGACTTTCTGACCCCAGGCCCCTGCATACGCCATTTCCTTGGTTTGTGGGTGAAGAAACTGAGATCAGATATGGAAAACCAGTACCGGGACTCAAACTCCCGTGTCCGAGTGCTTCGTTAGAATTGCATTTAACCGTCTGCCCTTTGCACCACGGGAGTTTAGAGTACCCCGTCTTCTTACAGAAACCCCGCCTCCCGGGGGCGGGGCTTTGGGGAGGAGTTGGGCATAGCAGCCTGGCCGAGTTCCCCCTTAAGGCGTCCTGGAGTTCAGTTTTAGATTGTGCATGTCAGCTGAGGGTTGCAGAAACCTTACCCTAATGTAAAAGTCCCCCTGCGAGTTTCCAGCACGGATCTGAAAGGCATTGTAGGCACCGGGGTAGACGGAGGTCGCCTGGATCTGGAACACGTCAGCGGGCACGCTCCGCTCCGAGGTGATGGTCATGTAGCGGTGCACAATGGATGAAGGCTGCTCTCGACACAGAGGGTTGGAGGCCGGGCAGAGGCAGCGGCTAGAGACCCCGAGGTGGGGGACACGAATGAGCTCCTTGCCCGTCCCCCCAATTTCTCCTGCCCTGCAAAGGGAGGGAATCCTAAAAAGACCCTCCCCACCCCTGTGACTGGTTGTCATAAAGGACTGTGATTCCCATCATCCCTCAGGGGCACTCGCTGGTCTGAACAGATGCCAGTCGGCCCCAAAGCCCCCTGGGAGACGTAGTTTCTGTGGGGGCCTGGCATCGAATTGACTCACTTGTCAGAGACCTGGATGTAGGGCTCCACGCAGCGGTTGGTGTCCACGCAGCGGTAGCCCCCATGGAAATTGACACAGGTTTGGGCCTCAGAGCACTGGTGCGCGCCGGACTCACACTCGTCAATGTCTGTGCCAGGGGAGAGGGGCTGGAATCGGGGGCGTCAGGCTGCCAGCTCCTGACACCGTCCTGCCCATCCCACCCGGGCAACCTGTACCTTGGCAGAGGCGTGTGGCCAGCAGCTGGTAACCCTGTGGGCAGTGGCAGGAGAAACGGCCTGGCTCGTTGACGCAGCGGTACTGACAGAGGTAGCTGGAGTAGCTACACTCATCAATATCTGAGGAAGCATGGGGTTGGGGACCCCGGGTCAAGGGCATTCCTCACCATTCGGTCCCACAAACGTTTCTCAAGAAGGCCCAGCCCCATGTTAGACTGAATGTAGGAAGACAGGGGGATGAGACAAGCCACAAGCTTAGCCGGGAGATGGAGGGTTCAAAGAAAGCTTGCCCAGGCTGCCCCAGCTCACAGACTTCTCTCTGCCCAGAACTGGAAGAAACACTCAATAAGTTACTGGGAATCTAGACGCTTGGGTGTGAATCCCACCAGCTGATCTAGGGGAATCTTATTTTCCCAATCAGTAAGATGAGTGTGTTAGACTAGATGAGTTTTGTGGGTCTGGCCTGTGCTGTAACGCCCAATTCCTGCAACCCACAGTCAGCCCGAGCACCCAGTGGTCACCTCCAGCTAACTGTGAACTTCACTGGGAGAACATTTCCTTTCTCTTGTTCCCCTCATGCTGCCAGGTGGCAGTGAGGCCTCATCCTGCAGCAAAGCATAACATAGGGGGTACATGCCAGTTTACAGGGTGTAAGAAGTCTGGGATCGAGCCCTGGCCCCATCTCATCCTGGCTGTATGAGCTTGGGCAGGTCACTTAACCTCTCTTAGCTGAATAATGAAAGTCACCATTTACCCAGGACTTTGTGATTATTTTTATGTAATCCTCCCAACAAACATGGAGGGAGGTATGAATGTCCTCATTTTGTAGAGGAAGGAGAAAATCATACCTCCTAGGATTCTTGAGAGGAAGGAGGCCAAGTGTGTCAGGGAATACACTACGAGGGCAGGTTCTCATTAAGTGGCAGTTCATTCACTTTAAAGCACTGCAGCTTGAGACTTGCTGGAGCCCATCTATCACACTCTCACCTAATCCTCAAGACAACCCACTTTATAGAAGAAGAAACACGCTCAGAGAGAAGAGTGACTTGTCCTAGTGCAAAATTCAAATGCAGGTAAATGCAGGTGAGCCTGACACATGGGACAGGTGGCACCCACATCCTCAGTCTCCCCAGTAGGCTTCAGTAAGGACCTAGCTGCCTCTCCTTGTGCCTCCCCCACTAGCCTGGGAGTGCTCCACAGCCAGCCAGTGTGGAGTACCCAGGCGGCAGCTGAGTGCACAGTGACAGGACGCGGAGGCCTCAAATGGAGAACTGTGTGGCAGGAGGCACGGCATAGCTAGGGCCTGGGGGCCCACAGAGGAGTACGCAGCAGGGATGGAGCTCTCACCACTGCAGGAGAAGCCATCCCGGTGCAGCTCATAGCCCTGGTGGCAGCGACACAGGAAGGTCCCATAGGAGTTGAAGCAGCGCTGCTCGCATGGAGCCCCCATGTCACACTCGTTCACATCTGGGGGTGCCAGGAAACAGGAAGGATGAAAGCGGAGGAGCAGCCCAGAGCCTCCACTCTACCTGGGCTGGTCAAGAAGGGAGCGCCCCCACCTCACACCTCCCTGCCCAGGACCCAGGAGCCTGGCCCGGCCCAGCCTCACCCACACAGGAGCGGTTGTTAGGCCCCAGCTGGAAGCCCGGCTCGCACTGGCAGCGGAAGGAGCCAGGCAGGTTCACGCAGCGGTGCTGGCAGTAGCGGTAGCGGCACTCGTCTATGTCTGGGATAGAGGCAGAAGGAGGGCGGAGGGCAGAGGGCAGGTGGGCTCGAGCCGGCTGGGACTCAAGGCTTCACCACCCATAATCCTGTGTCTAGGGAGCCGAATTAGGCAGGGTCAGCCAGGACACCTCCCAAACGCACCCCCCTACAGTCCTCTGTGTCTGATGACAGGAGGGTGAGGTGGCAGGGGCCGGGGTGAAGCCTGGGTTGAATGCGGGTCAGGTGCTAGGGCAAGTGCCAGACCAGGGGCACAAAGCTGGGACTAGAGAAGCTGCTTCCTGGACTCACCCACACACTCGGGCCCGATCTTGCGGTAACCATCAGGACAGGTGCACTGATAGGAGCCAGGCAAGTTATGGCAGTCCTGGCTGGGGCGACAGTCGTGCAGGGCCTGGGCACACTCGTCCACATCTGCAAGAGACACCACTCAGTCCCCACCTGGGATCCCGCACACCACCCAACATGACAGATAGCTCCAACACTTGGATTTGGTTCTCTCAACAGCACACGTAAGAGTTCACCAGCCTGGAGCCAACAGGAAAGGCACCCCTAACCTCTAAAACTGCATGTTGGGGGTTGCATAGGAAATAAGGTCCTGTCCACACACCCCCAGCAACACTGATTCCTGGACTCTCCTTCCTCCAAGGCCTGCGGCTCCCAGGGGACAGACACTGGAAGGCAGAGTTCCTGCAGTGTCTCTGCAGCAACCGAGGGGAGGGGCCGAGAGCTGGCTGGAGCAGTGGCACACAAGCTGGGGCCACCTGTGGCAGGTCCTAAACAACATGAGTGTCTGGATGAGGGTGTGGACGTCACCAGTGGCCCTTTTGAGCCGGGGAGGAACATGAGGTCTGAGTTTAAGACGCCTGGTGAGAGGACTGGAAGCCAGGCACCAGAGCAGTCCCCACTCACCCACACAGCTCTCCTGATCGTCGGGCTCATAGCCTGGTGGGCAGGGGTTGGGGTGTTGAGCGGGAGGCACTGGTGGCGGGGGTCCCTCGCCGTGTAGGTCATTGATGACGGCAGCGGAGCGGGGCAGGCACAAGTAGCCCCCGTAGTGGTTGATGCACTTCATTTCCCCCTTGCAGGCCTCAGGGATGGTCAGACACTCGTTGACATCTGCAGAGAGGGGCCTGCTGGGCACAGCCAGTTTCCTGGGCTGGCCCTGGAGGGAGCGGAGGCAGGAACCCAGCTCGGCCTTCTCTGAGATGTGTGGCCCCAGCAAAGCCTTCCCACTCTGCTCAACAAGCTACGTCTGCCTGCTCAGGACCCCTCCCTAGGGTTGGCCAAGGCTGGAGGTGGGGCATCTGTTCCCACTGTTGCCCTCATTCTTGGCCTGCCAGTGGGTCTCTATCCCTCCCCACGGCCCTAGCCCTAGCTCAGCCCAAGAGGAAGGCCTCCTTACCCACCCCTGGGGACGCTACCCTCCCAGGTTGTGAAGAGACAAAGAGATGGGACAGGAGAGTGGTTCAGAGAAGGTGTACAGGATCCAGCTCCTCTGAGGGGTAGGGGCAAGGTTTCCTGGGTTTCTGGGAGAGGGTGAGGCCACCCCTAGCTCAACTGGCCTCCAGAGAGCCAGAGCTGGCCTCCGTGTGGCAGAGCTGGGCATAGAACGGGCTGCTGGGCTCCCACGGCAGCTCTTGGAGGTGGGGCTGTCCCTTGGAAAGCAGCTATCAATCCCTTTCTGGGTTCCTGGGGGTGTTTGGTCCCCCAGGCACACACACCCCGGCAGTGCTGGCTGTCTGGGTCCCACTCATAGCCATCTGTGCATTCCTGGAAGGGAACCAGAAGTGGCCAGTGGTCACCCTAAGATCTCCTCCAACTGGCCAGGCCAAGACTAGGGCCTGAGCCTGGCCACCCTCCGGCCTGCTCCAAACAATGGCCCCCAGCCCTCCACCAGCCAGGGGAGGAAGACTTCCCTGGCAGCAGCCACCCCGGGGTCCCGGTCTCTTCCTCCCTACCCTTCCCGTCCTAGGCCAGCGGCCCTCACTGTCCCCACCGTGTAGCTGTCGGACTCTTCGGAATCCTGAGGAGAAGCTGACCCCAAGAGCAACAGTAGCAGCGCCCAGAGCAGTAGAGACCCGGGTAGGCAGGAGGCGCAGGGGAGCATCCTGGGGCTGCGAGATGGTGGACACGGGTCAGGGGCCTCTGCCGCGGCACCCCCACTCCCTGTACCGGGAGCCCGAGCCCAGCCCCCGCCACTGCCCGCTCAGGACCGTGCTTGGGCCTCGGGGTCTCCCAGGGCTGGGGGCCGACTCCTGACAGGCCCAGGTCCCAGGCCCTCCCCCACTGGCCACCCCGTCCCCGCCCCACACCCCTGCGGCGAAGGCCGAGGAGCGCGGGCCTCTGTGGGCGCTACGCTGCCGCGGACTCGGCCAAGACTCCGGCCCGCGCCCTCCTCCACGGACGGTCACAGCCACTCACTTGGGCCCGCGACGCCCCCGCGGCCCGCGGCTCTGGCGGCTCGGCTGGCTCGGGCAATGCCTGCGGGCAGACGGACGGGCGGACGGCACAGCTCCCTGGACGCGCGGCCCCAGGAAGCGCCCCCCGCCCGCCCGCCTGCCGCGGCGCGGCCCACCCCAGCGCCTCCGCCCGCCCTTCGGCGGATTCCTGAGCCCGCGCCAGGGGGAGGGACCCCGACCCCCCGCTTCTCCGCCCCCGGCCAGCCACAGGCCCCTACCCGGTCCCCCGCGGCGCCGCCAGGAGCCGCCTCCCGGCGCCGGACCAGTGTCCCCCAGCGCTCGATCCTGGGGCCCTGACCTTGATGCCAGGCCCCCAGACTCACCCGGGGGCCCCTAGACGCTCGTCAAAAATGTCATCCTGCTCACCTAGATCCTACCTAATCTGCGCCCCCAGAATTTCATCCTGTGCACCCACACCGTAATCCTGGAGCCCCAGATTCTCATTGTGTGCCTCTCGAGATCGTCCTGGGTACCTAGAGCCCACCTAACCCAGTCCTCCAGACCCTCAATCTGCTCCCTGCAAAAATTTATTCTCTGCCCCAGACTGTCATTCTAAAAGATCCTAAAACTTCATCCAGGGTCCCCAGACCCTCGCCCAGGGACGAGAGGTTCCCAGGAGCAGAACTGTCCTTCTCGCTCCCTCCTGCCCTCCACCCCCAGGACCGTCTTCAGCCAGGTGGTCCTTTCACTGCACACGGCCTCCCCCACACCCTCCATCCACAAAGCTACAAGTTTGGGGGTGAGGGCGGCAGTTGCCTTTTGGCACAAAATGAATGGAAGCCCCTGAGAAGGAGGGTAGGGCTGATGTCGGACGTGAGGGATGACAGAGTCGGGTGCCAACGCGCCTCCTCGACCTCCTCGCACCCGCGCCCCCCGCCTGGTTTCCGCCTCCGCCCCAAGTGGGGGCGTGTCCTTGGGGGCGGAGTATGGGCGGGACTGGCTCCCAGGAAGGGGCGTGGCCTGTTTGCCCACGTCTCTGGGCGGGGCCAGGCAGGAAAGCGCTGCGTGTCCGGGGATCCCCCGCCTGGGGCCCGCCCTTCCTTTACTTTTGCCATCCCTGCTTATCCCCGCAGTCGCCCTCCACGTGACCCCGGGGAAGGAGCCTGCCGAGGAGGGGACGTGCTGGTGGGTCCCGAGGCGAGCGCCTGGGGCTCAGGTGAGCTGCGCAGTGCCGGCTCCTCGCCACTCTACCCCCACCATCTCTCCCAGCTGCTGGGGCCAGAAGGTTAAATATAATAGCTCTTTAGGGGCCGGGCGCGGTGGCTCACGCCTGTAATCCCAGCACTTTGAGAGACCGAGGCAGGTGGATCACCTGAGGTCAGGAGTTCGAGACCAGTCTGGACAACATGGTGAAACCCCGTCTCTACTAAAAATATAAAAATTAGCCAGGCGTGGTTGCGCGTGCCTGTAGTCGCAGCTACTCAGGAGCCTGAGGCAGGAGAATCGCTTGAACTCAGGAGGTGGAGGTTGCAGTGAGCCCAGATCACACTGCTGCACTCCAGCCTGGGTGACAGAGCAAGACTCCATCTTTAAAAATAATAATAATAGGCCCGACGCCGTGGCTCACGCCTGTAACCCCAACACTTTGGGAGGCCGAGGTGGGCAGATCACAAGGTCAGGAGTTCAAGACCAGCCTGGCCAACATGGTGAAACCCCGTCTCTACAAAAACACAAAGAAATTAGCTGGTGTAGTGGCACGTGCCTCTAATCCCAGCTACTTGGGAGGCTGAGGCAGAATAATCTCTTTTTTTTTTTTTTTTTGAGACGGAGTCTCGCTCTGTCGCCCAGGCTGGAGTGCAGTGGCGCAATGTTGGCTCACTGCAAGCTCCGCCTCCCGGGTTCACGCCATTCTCCTGCCTCAGCCTCTCCGAGTAGCTGGGACTACAGGCGCCCGCCACCACGCCCGGCTAATTTTTTTTTGTATTTTTGGTAGAGACGGGGTTTCACTGTGGTCTCGATCTCCTGACCTCGTGATCCGCCGGCCTCGGCCTCCCAAAGTGCTGGGATTACAAGCGTGAGCCACCGCGCCCGGCCAGAATAATCTCTTGAACCCGGGAGACAGAGGTTACAATGAGCCGAGATCGTGCCATTGCACTCTAGCCTGGGCGACAGAGCAAGACTCCATCTCAAAAATAGTAATAATAATAATACCTCTTTAAAACGAGAAAGACAATAACAAGTGTTGGCAAAGATATGGAGAAACTGGAGCCCTCATGCACTGTTGGTGGAAAATGGCCTGGCAGTTCCTCAAAATGTTATCACATGACCTGACAATTTCACTCCTAGGTATACATACCTAGGATAATTGATAATTGAAAAGATATGTACACACACACAAATCTGTACGCAGCGTTTATAGCTGCACTATATATGAGAGCCAAATGCAGAAACAACACAAAATCCGTCAACTGATGAATAACAAGACGCAGTACATCCACACAGTGGAACATTATTCAGCCACAAAAAGGAATGAAGTACTGATGCATGCCACAATATAGGTGAATTCTTGAAACTACTATGTGAAGTGAAAGAAGCCAGACACAAAAAGTCATATATTCCATTTATTTTTTATTTATTTTAGATAGAGTTTCGCTCTTGTTGCCCAGGCTGGAGTGCAATGGCATGATCTCAGCTCACCGCGATCTCTGCCTCCCAGGTTCAAGCAATTCTCCTGCCTCAGGCTCCGGAGTAGCTGGGATTACAGGCACCTGCCACCACACCTGGCTAATTTTGTATTTTTAGCAGAGATGGGGTTTCACCATATTGGTCAGGCTGGTCTTGAACTTCCGACCTCAGGTGATCCACCCACCTCGGCCTCCCAAAGTGCTTGGATTACAGGCGTGAGCCACTGCGCCTGGCCCACGTATTCCATTTATATGAAATAACCAGAATAGGCAAACCCAGAAAAACAAAGTAGATTAATGGTTGCCAGATGAAGGTGGGGAATGGGGAGTGTCTGCTAATGGGGTCTGGGTTTTCTTTGGGATAATGAAAATATTCTAAAACTAGATAGTAGTGATGGTCACACAACTATGCAAACATACAAAAACCCACTGAATTGTACACTTCAAAAAAGTGAATTTTCTTTGGGAGGCCAAGGAGGGTGGATCACGAGGTTAGGAGATCAAGACCATCCTGGCTAAGACAGTGAAACCCTATCTCTACTAAAAACATTAGCCTGGCGTGGTGGCGGACGCCTGTAGTCCCAGCTACTCGGGAGGCTGAGGCTGGAGAACAGCGTGAACCTGGGAGGCGGAGCTTGCAGTGAGCTGAGATCGCACCACTGCACTCCAGCCTGGGCGACAGAGCGAGACTCTGCCTCAAAAAAAAAAAAGTGAATTTTATAGTATGTAATAATACCACAATAGGCTGGGCACGGTGGCTCACGCCTGTAATCCCAGCACTTTAGGAGGCCAAGGTGGGTGGATCACCTAATGTCAGGAATTCCAGACCAGCCTGGCCAACATGACAAAACCCCATCTCTATTAAAAACACAAAAATTAGCCGGCTATGGTGGTGAATGCCTGTAATCCCAGCTACTCAGGAGGCTGAGGCAGGAGAATCACTTGAACTCGAGAGGTGGAGGTTGCAGTAAGCCGAGATCGTGCCACTGCACACCAGGCTGGGTGACAGAGCAAGACCCTGTCTCAAAAAAAGGAAATATAAAAAAAGGCAGGAAAGAGGTGCTGCTATCACCCCATTTCACAGATAGGCTGAGAGACTTGTCCCAGGTGAAGGATGGGACTTGCACTCATGTCCCGCGGACTTCAAGACTCGCTGGGCTCCTTGCCCCATATTAGAGCATTAAGGACCCGCCCTGCGAACACCCACTCTGTGCCAGCCACAGTGGTGGGTGCTCCACTAAGCATCTTCCACTCAAGCCTCAGCCTGAGAATTGTCATTGCCAATTAGAGATGAAGACATGAGGCCCGGGGGGATGACTTAGTGCACAGCTGGTGCACAACCTAGACCTGAACCTCCATCTTTGCACTATCCAGCCCGAGTGAGCCTCCCACTTGGAGTTGCCTCCTCAGAATGCCTCCCTTGTCCTCTGCACCCCTAGTGACTTTCCCTGCCTTCGCCTGCTCTGCACTGGGTCCCTTTCAAGGTCCCAGACACCACTGGATCAGTGTCTCCCTCCTACCAAGCAGGGAGCTCCTCTCAGGCAGTGAGGCCCCTGTGCCCATGGCTTAGCCCTTACTGGGTGCCAGCTGGGATCTGCAGAGTAGGCAGTTGAATGAACAAATGAGTGAGCGGGTGGAGGAAGTTCATTGATTCACTCAACAAACCTTTACTCAGCTGGGTGCGGTGGCTCACGCCTGTAATCCCAGCACTTTGGGAGGCCAAGGCAGGTGGATTGCTTGAGGTCAGGAGTTTGAGACCAGCCTGACCAACATGGTGAAACCTTGTTGTACTAAAAATACAAAAAAATTACCCGGGCGTGGTGGTGCACACCTGCGGTCCCAGTTACTTGGGAGGCTGAGGCAGGAGAATCGCAGGAACCTGGGAGGCGGAGGTTGCGGTGAGCCGAGATCGTGACACTGCACTCCAGGCTGGGCGACAGAGTGAGACTCTGTCTCAAAAAAACAGAACATAACAGTGTCTACTGAGTGGCCACTGTGAAGCAGATGCTGTGGTGCTAGGCACCAGGGACACAGCACTGACCAAAAACAGACAGACCCAAACCTCCTGGCCTTGGGAGCTCTCGTTCAGGGGAAGGAAGGAGAGGATCAAAGAGGAAGGCCACTGGGCCCCACACCTCCAGTTCCTTTTCCCCGTGGCCTCCCACATCCCCTACCATCACAAGAGGCCCACAGTGGGACTTCCACCTCTGAGGGCTGACATGGAGACTTAACCATCAGTCACACACAGGACAAGACTGGCTGGGGCCCATAACTGGGCTCTAGAACCACAGGGCCAGGCACCACTCTGGGGATGGTCTGTCCATGGCATTTCAATAAAGGCAGCAGCTTGCTTTTCAGATAGAGAAGCCCCTTGGTTTATTCTCTGGGCAGGGCGACAAAGTGTGGCCTCACGACTCTGGGAGGAATCCTAATAAAGAAACGCGGTAGGCCGGGCGTGGTGGCTCACACCTGTAATCCCAGCACTTTGGGAGGCCAAGGCAGGCAGATCACGAAGTCAGGAGATCAAGACCATCCTGGCTAACATGGTGAAACCCCGTCTCTACTAAAAAATACAAAAAATTAACTGGGCATGGTGGCGGGCGCCTGTAGTCCCAGCTACTCGGGAGGCTGAGGCAGGAGAATGGCGTAAACCTGGGAGGCGGAGGTTGCAGTGAGCCGAGATCACACCACTGCACTCCAGCCTGGGCGACAGGGTGAGACTCCGTCTCATAAAAACAAACAAAAAAAGAAATGCGGTAGTGAGCATGTAAGTGAATAAATCCCAGGATTACAGCTGTCCTGTCTCCCACCCCATGGAACCCTAAAAGCCAGTCTTCACATCCTTCTCTGGTCTTGGTCACCAGTTCTCAACCTGAACTCCTATAGGGGAGGTCCCCAGCCCAAGGACCCACTTAGAACAAAGGCAGCAGTAACGGTGTTAATGCTGCTGCCCAGCCCTTGACCTCACAAGTCAGGCTTTGGCCTCCCTCTGTCTGTGATGCTCACCCTGTTATCCTTCTGGCTCTTCAGCCCCCTCATCATCCCTAGGCCGTGGGAGGGATGAGGAATGGGAGGCACTAGCTGCAATTGCTGCTCCCGGACTCTGACTCTGCGCTTTCCTGTTTTGTTTTGTTTTTTGAGATGGAGTTTCACTCTTGTTGCCCAGGCTGGAGTGTAATGGCGTGATCTCGGCTCACTGCAACCTCCACCTCCCAGGTTCAAGTGATTCTTGTGCCTCAGCCTCCCGAGTAACTGGGATTATAGGCGCCTGCCACCATGCCCAGCTACTTTTTTGTATTTTTAGTAGCGACAGGGTTTCACCACGTTGGCCAGGCTGGTCTCAAACTCCTGACCTCAGGTGATCCACCCACCTCGGCCTCCCAAAGTGCTGGGATTACAAGCATGAGCCACCGCGCCTGGCCTGGTTTTGTTTTTTTGACACAGGATCTTGGACCCGGGCTGGAGTGCAGAGGCATGATCATAGCTCACTGTAGCCTTAATCTTCCAGGCTCAAGCAATCCCACTGGCCTCAGCCTCCCCAGTAGCTGGGACTACAGGAGAGCACCACCATGCTTGGCTAATTTTTTTTTTTTTTTTTTTTAAGTAGAGATGAAGCCTTGCTCAGTTGCCCAGGTTTGTCTCCAACTCCTGAGCTCAAATGATTCTCCTACCTTGGCCTCCCAAAGTGATGGGATTACAGGCATGAGCCATTATGCCCAGCCTGCTTTCCTGTTTAAAACTCATGATGATCAATTGTTCAGTCAACAAACACCTAGCGAGACTGCCTCATGCCTAGCCCTATCCTGGGCACCGAGGACACAAGCGAACAGAACACTTCTGGTGTGGTTGGAGGCAGACGCCTAATGGGCACAGGTGCAGCTGGGCTGAAGGGGCTGCAAAGCTTCTACCAGAGGTTGGGGAAGCAGGGAAGGCTTCTTGAAAGAGGTGGCCATTGAGCTGACTGAGCTTCATAGGATGAGCAAGAGTGGTTCCCTTGGCTGGGTGCAGTGGCTCACATCTGTTATCCCAGCACTTTGGGAGGCTGAGGCAGGTGGATCACCTGGGGTCAGGAGTTCGAGACCAGCGTGACCAACATGGTGAAACCCTGTCTCTACTGAAAATACAAAAAATTCACTGGGCATGGTGGTGCATGCCTGTAGTCCCAGCTAGTCGGGAGGCTGAGGCAGGAAAATTGCTCGAACTTGGGAGGCAGAAGTTGCAGTTAGCCGAGATCATGCCACTGAACTCCAACCTGGGTGGAAAAAAAAAGAAAGAAAGAAAGAAAAAGGGGTGGGATGGGGAGCAGACAGGCAGAGGACTGAAAGCCTGAAGGCCTGAGCAACTTGTGGGTTCTAGGGGTCCACCCCCAACCCACCAAGCCTGTCTTCCCCTTCGTGGTTTCTCCAGCCCCGCCCTCACACCATGCTCCTCGACCTGCACGGCTTCCTGCCTCCATGCCACTCCAGACTGCACCGGCATGGCACTGACTGCCCACCCCTCCTGCCTCCTGGCTCTGTTGGTGGCAGGCCTAGTCCAAGGCATCAGAGGCTCCTTTAGGGCCCAGGTAAGTGCTCCAAAACCTTTACCTATGCCAGTCCCACACCTGGGGTTACCCCTTCAGAAACAGCTGGCCTGTCATTCTCATTTTTCAGAGGGAATCATTGAGGCTGGAGAGGGGGCTGACGTGCCCAAGGGCACATGGGAAGACAGAAAAGGCTAACTGGCTGACCCCTAGCCCAGTCCTTGCACGGCTGGGAGCTAAGGTGGGGCCCCAGCAATGATTCCTCTGCCCACTGCCCCTCTCCACTCTTGGTTCCTTGCCAGGACCTAGGTCCCCAGCCGCTAGAGCTGAAAGAGGCCTTCAAGTTGTTCCAGATCCAGTTCAACCGGAGTTACTTGAGCCCAGAAGGTATCACAGGGCACATACATCTCCAGTCCAAGTCCCCACTTTTTTTTTGAGACAGAGTTTCACTCTTGTTGACCAGGCTGAAGTGCAATGGTGTCATCTTGGCTCACTGCAACCTCCACCTCCCGGGTTCAAGCGATACTCCTGCTTCAGCCTCTGAGTAGCTGGGATTACAGGCATGCACCACCACACTTGGCTGACCTTTACAGTTTTAGTAGAGACGGAGTTTTACCATGTTGGCCAGGCTGGTCATAAACTCCTGACCTCAGGTGATCCGCCTGCCTCGGCCTCCCAAAGGGCTGGGATTACAGGTGTAAGCCACGGAGCCCAGCCATCCCGCTTTGTAATTGATGAAGAATTGAAGCTCAGGGTGGGGAACAGGCATGGCCAAGGCCACTCAGCAGGACAGGCCAGGGCTGGGGGTGTGTTCCCTGGTTTCCCAAAGGCATGAGTGGGTCCAGGATCATTCTCTGCTATGGATCTGGAGGGCAGTGGCAGGGGGTGGGGTCCTGCCCTAGTCCTATGTGATCCCATGGGTCCACAGCCACTTCCCTGCGATTCTAGGCAGTGGGCGGGGGCCAACACCTAGTCACTCGTTTATTCAGCAAACACCCAAGGACATCCATTTTGTCCCCACGTTGGGGACTTCTTCTCTAGCCCATGATCTAACCCCTGCCTCTGCCCTCTCGCTGTGCTGATCTCTCTAGGGGGCTGATCTGTGTGTGCCTTTTAGCCCAGGCTGCCCGTGCCCTGTCATCTCCTCTCCCTGCCATGTTCCAGCTCTCCTCCTGTGGTCAGAGGTGTAAAGGACGTGGCCTGGCAGGAAGCTGGTCTCCAGCCACACATCCTTTCCTTGAGTCACCGCCACCAGACCCCTTGCCTGGCTTCCCACCTAGGGTGGCCAGAGATGGTCCTCTGGCTGCCTCTGGGGAAAACCCAACCCTCGGTGGGCTGGGTAACCACTTCCTGGGCCTGGGTATCTGCAGTGGGGCCTTGTGGGGGCCACAGGAAAGGAGCCAGTGCCCAACTGGGTGGGTGTGGGTGGAAGGGTGCCCAGCCAGCGGCTACTTCCTGCCCCTAAGGGCTTGGGAGTCAGCCTAGGACAACTCCCTTTTGGTCCAGAGCATGCTCGCCGCCTGGACATCTTTGCCCACAACCTGGCCCAGGCTCAGAGGCTGCAGGAGGAGGACTTGGGCACAGCTGAGTTTGGGGTGACTCCATTCAGTGACCTCACAGGTACCATTAACCCTTCTGGCTCGTAGGTGGTGGTTGGGGAAGCGGTCTCCCCAGGGACACTGGCAGCTGGACCCAGTGGACCTTCAATTTTCACTTCCCAGGGAAGGAAATTCATTTCCCTGAGGACCAGGGGCTTGGGTGCTGGTATCAAATCACCCAGTGCAGGGGCAGAATCTCTGCAGTCCTGTGTCCTAGCCCAGCCTAGGGGCCAGTGCAGCAGCTGCAGGGAAGCACCCAGCAGGGAGCCCAGCCTCTCTAGGCTTGGCACCCTTGCCTTCTTGAGACAGGGTCTTGCTCTGTTGTCCAGGCTGCAGTACAATGGTGCAATCACAGCTCACTCGGCCTCCACCTCCTAGACTCAAGCAATTCCCCCAACCTCTCAGCCTTCTAAGTAGCTGGGACTACAAGCCCACACAACCACACCCAGCTAATTTTTCTTTTTGTGGAGATGGGGTCTCGGACTTCTGACCTCAAGTGATCCACCCACCTTGGCCTCCCAAAGTGCTGGGATTATAGGCGTGGGCCACCACGCCTGGCCTATCCTTGCCTTTTTGCCCCTCAGGCCATTATGGGACCAACAGCTGGAGTGGGAGAGGCAGAACAGGGAGAAGGGGTCAAAACGGAGACCTCAGTGGTCCTGTCTGCTCCCCAGAGGAGGAGTTTGACCAGCTCTATGGGTATCGGAGGGCAGCTGGAGGGGTCCCCAGCATGGGCAGAGAAATAAGGTCTGAAGAGCCAGAGGAGTCAGTACCTTTCACCTGTGACTGGCGGAAGGTGGCTGGCGCCATCTCACCCATCAAGGACCAGGTATCTGCTCCTACCCAGCTCGCTCTAATTCAGCTAAGTGGTGGGAGGGAGAGGGGCACGGCCCGAACACCTAGCCCCACCCCACCCTCTCGCCCTCCAGAAAAACTGCAACTGCTGCTGGGCCATGGCAGCGGCAAGCAACATAGAGGCCCTGTGGCGCATCAATTTCTGGGATTTCGTGGACGTCTCCGTGCAGGGTAGGGTTGGGAGAGGGTGCGCGTGTGACAGGGGAGGGAGGCCTAGGGGCCTGGTCACCCACACTGTCCCTTCTTGCACCAGAACTGCTGGACTGTAGCCGCTGTGGGGATGGCTGCCATGGTGGCTTTGTCTGGGACGCGTTCATAACTGTCCTCAACAACAGTGAGTGCACTGCCCCGCAGCTCGGGACATCTGCAGGGGGACAGGGTGGGCAGGAGTGGAGCCTCCTCCCTTGTCTTGCTTATCTGCAGGCGGCCTGGCCAGTGAAAAGGACTACCCGTTCCAGGGCAAAGTCAGAGCCCACAGGTGCCACCCGAAGAAGTACCAGAAGGTGGCCTGGATCCAGGACTTTATCATGCTGCAGAACAGCGAGCACAGTGCGGGCAGGGCAGGGACAGGGGCGGATGGCAGGGCAGACACCAGGGCAGAGGCAGACACGCTGGGTTACTGGGCTAGAAGACAAGAGGGGGTGGGGGGAGCGAAGGAGCCAGACAGAGACCCACACACCCACATGCCAAGGGACTGATGATGCTCCCGTCCCCAGGAATTGCCCAGTACCTGGCCACTTATGGCCCCATCACTGTGACCATCAACATGAAGCCCCTTCAGGTGAGATGGGGGAGGGGCATACAGGGGACTTGGCCCTCACACTCAGCCCCTCGGCCCCCACCCCCTGCAGCTATACCGGAAAGGTGTGATCAAGGCCACATCCACCACCTGTGACCCCCAGCTTGTGGACCACTCTGTCCTGCTGGTGGGTTTTGGCAGCGTCAAGTCAGAGGAGGGGATATGGGCAGAGACAGTCTCATCCCAGTCTCAGCCTCAGCCTCCACACCCCACCCCATACTGGATCCTGAAGAACTCCTGGGGGGCCCAATGGGGAGAGAAGGTGAGTGTGATCTATTGGGGGAAGGGGCAAGGCAGAACAGGCCTCTTCCCACCTTCCCGCCCCTATGTCCCCTAACCTCCTAGGGCTATTTCCGGCTGCACCGAGGGAGCAATACCTGTGGCATCACCAAGTTCCCGCTCACTGCCCGTGTGCAGAAACCGGATATGAAGCCCCGAGTCTCCTGCCCTCCCTGAACCCACCTGGCCCCCTCAGCTCTGTGCTGTTAGGCCAACTGCCTCCTTGCCAGCCCCACCCCCAGGTTTTTGCCCATCCTCCCAATCTCAGTACAGCCTGAATAAACCAAGACAAGACCTCTGGCTTGTGAGCGGACTCTTCTGGTGAATGGGCCGAGCACAGACACCATTCCCTGAGATATGTCCCAGTTCCCAAGGGACCACTGTACACATCCATCCTTGTACACGGACACCAGGTGCTCAGAGGCAGACACAGGCACATCTGCACGCCCCCCACTTGCTCCCCGGAGCGAGGACCAGTCTCCAAACTCAGAGCAACTTTATTGTCAGTGTGGGCGGAGCGTTGGGAGGGGCCTCAGTCATGATACAGGCGCAGGAGGCAGCCGCGGAGGGTGCCCATGTAGCGGTCCCAGAGGGCCTGGTGTCTGTAAGAACATCAACAGTGACAGCTGAGTTTTCACAACACTCACTGTGGTGGAGGCCCTGCCCTGAGTGCTTTCTACACCTTCATTCATTTCGCCCTTAGAAAATTATTACAATTCTTCTCATGATGAACCCCAGTTTGTATATGAGGAAACTGAGGCATGGAGAGGTTAAGAAACCTGCCCCAAATCACACAGCTTCTAAAAGGGAGAGCCAGAGCTTTGGTCCAGAGACTTTGGTCCCACCCCCAGGGTAGCAGAATGGGGAACCTTGAGTCTGCAGGAGGCGAGGTCCTGGCAGGTGGCAGGCTGGGGCAAGGCCAAGCTGGACAGGAGGACAGGACTGCTCACCGGAAGCCATCGAGGGAGTGGACAGACGCTGAATACTGATTCAGGAAGAACCGCACATCGCCGAGTGGCCAGTGGTCGGAGCGGCAGGGTTCCACAAACTGCGGGCCCAAGAGAATACTTAGCACTTGTACAGGCCAGGGACAGAGCAGGGTGGGCATCAGAGAGCATGACGGCTCACCTTCTCCACGAGGTCCACGAACAGGTCTCTGACATCTTTATTGTGGGTCAGCTTGGCCGCCACGTTCACCAGCCCCCGGGACAGGTTCTGTGAGGCAGGGATCCTGGGAGTTCTGCTTTCTGCCCCAGAAGTTGGGAGCTGAGCACAGAAGCTGGGGGAGGAGGAGCAGGCCCCTCCCCAGATCCATTCACCTCCCTCCATCAACCAAGTCCCCATTGTTTATGAGCTGCTCCCGTCAGCAGCCACCAGAGGGAGCAGCAGCGCCACCTGCCGGCCAATCCCTGGCAGGGGCAGAGCTGCCCAGTAGGGGTGGCAAACTGGAGGCTGAAGACGCCAAGGGTCAGAGGCTGGATGGGACCACAGACCTTGAAGTTGGCTTCCATCTCAGAGAAGACACCCAGCTTTCCCCGGAGAGCAGTGCACACCAGGCTGCAGAGAGACAGGGTCACGTCTATAGCCACCTGGGCCCCTACTGCAGGCCCCGCCCTATGGCCCCCTACAAGGTCACCTCTTGTGCAGGTCCAGAAGGTCCTTGTCAGCCACTAGCACCTTGAGCTCCTTCAAGTCCTGGAGAAATTCCTTGTCTAAGTCCATGTCCATGTCATCCATCTGCGAGTCTGTGAGGCCATGAGGGGGTTGGGGTGGGCGATAAAAACCCCTCCTGTGATAGCCTAAGCCTTTCCTCGCCCACCACCTCATTTCCCCCCTGGGGAGAGAAGAGGAAATGGAGTGTCAGAGAGATGGAGTGACATGCCCCGGGCCACGGAGAGGCAATGGGCCCTTTGTCTGCAGACAAGGTGTGTGTGGGGAAAACATTCTATGGGCAGGGGGAGCCTGGGTGGGGGCCGTGAACAGGAGAGGATGCCAGGAACTGGGGGCCTGTGGGAGAAACTACTGGTGGGGAATCAGGTCCTGAGGATGGGGAGGCGTCCAGGCACCTGGGTCAGTGGGGGCCTCACCGACGGCTCCAAGGGTCCAGTTTTGGATCATGAGCTCAGCGCAGAAGGCAAAGTCACCGAAGCTCAGATACTGCAGTTTTTTCTTCCCTGTCTCAAAGCGGTTGTTAGCAAAGAAGACGATGGCTGCATAGTCCCTGCACGGAAGAGAGGAGGGTCCTCTTAGGGCTTGAAATTCCTTCTTAGGAAGCAGCTCCCACCTGCAACCTCAGCTGGGTGTCCGAGTTCTGGCCTCTCTCTGCCTTAAGTCACTGTGTGACGTGTCTCAAGTCACTTCTCTATGCCCCTTGACCATCTGTGCGAAGAGAAGGTTCCAGCCCAAGTTGACTAGTGGATACAGAGGGAGACCATAAGGGTAACAGTTACTATTTTCTGAGCACTTCCTAAGTGCCAGGGCTGTGCCATGGGCTTTACATACGGCACCTCTCAACAGCCCAACTGGAAATCGCTGGACTGTGCTTTGAATCCAGGTCAGTCTGGTCCAAAGTACAGACCAAGCTGGGTGCGGTGGCTCAAGCCTGTAATCCCAGCTACTCGGGAGGCTGAGGCAGGAGAATTGCTTGAACCAGGAGGCAGAGGTTGCAGTGAGCCGAGATTGCACCACAGCATTCCAGCCTGGGCAACGAGAGTGAAACTCTGTCTCATAAAAAAAAAAAGAAAAAAAAAAAAAAAAAAGGTACAGACCAAAAGTGGGATAATCATTCCCCCAGCATACTCAGGAGGTCAGAAGGTTTGGGGTAGGGAAGGTGGACGAGCCTCAGGGCCCAGGAAGTAGTGTGCGGGATGGGGAGGTGGCTAGCTCCTCACCTGGCCAACCGGTCAGAGAGGAGGAAGTGTTGCTGAATATTGTCCACCAGGGAGCCCCGCATTTCCTCTACCACCTTGAAGACCCGCTTAAAGTTGTCAAACTGCAGGGCAGTTAGGGTAGAAGAGAGGACTGGTCAGAGCGTCCACTGTGTCGCTCACCCAATAAACCACTTATTGAACATCTCTCCCTTCCCCATCCACCTATCCAGTCATCAGATGCTGATTCAGCATTTGTTATTCCTTCAACCAACTATCTTGCCTTGGATAAATGTTTACTCAATCTTATTTCTAAATCCAACCCCATTTTAGCACCATGCTCTCCAGATCTTCACAAGTTTGAGTTGGAAGAGACTTTCCTGGCTAAGCCCTAGGAACTAAAAAATAAAAAACAAATGCTAAGCTATAAACAGAAAGCTCACAGGAGATACAAAAGAAAGGCATCAAAGACCCAGAAGGGTTACTTCTTCCTGGCATACCAAAAAGGATTGTGGAGAAAGTGGCATCTCACCTCCTGTCTTGGATTTCAAGGGGTAGATATTGCTAAGAACAGTACCCTCCAGGTAGAAGCAACATGAGTAAAGGAAAGCCTGGGGCTGGAGAAACGTAAGCCTAGAGAGGTCTGCAGGGATGAGATCACAGGACAGTCCATAGGTCAAAGCCAAGGAGTGCAGCTGCTACCCAGGAGGCAGTGGGAGCCAATGAAAGTTTATCAGGGGTCTGATAAACTTTCAGGTCATTCTGAAAAGTCACTCTGGCCATACAGTACAGGATAGCTTGGAAGGCACAACAGGGAGCCAGGCATGGTGGCTCACGCCTGTAATCTCAGCACTTTGGGAGGCCGAGGCGGATGATCACTTGAGGCCAGGAGTTCAAAACAAACCTGGCCAACATGGTGAAACCCTGTCTCTACTAACAATACAAAAATTAGCCGGGTGTGGGGGCGGGCGTCTGCAATCTCAGCTACTGCAGAGGCTGAGGCACAAGAATCACCTGAACCCAGGAGGCGGAGGTTGCAGTGAGCCGAGGTCGCGCCACTGCACTCCAGCCTGGGCCACAGAGCAAGACTCCATCTCGAAAAAAAAAAAAAGGAAGGGAAAGGGGAAGGGAGGAGAAGACTAGGTATGAAGCTGCTGCCACAATCAGAGGCTGGAGGTGGGCCAGTGGCCAAAGGGAGGGAGTGAAGTGTAGATGGGATGCTGTGTCCGTGTGGGTGCAGTGCCTACCTGTCTCCGGCAGCTCTTGAGGGTGATGCCTGTTTTGGTGCTGATGTCATCCAGGTCTTTCTTGGTGCCTTTGGACAGCTTCTTGCCCAGCACCTCCCGAACAAAGGCCTCATCAAAGGCATAGTACCTTGTGGAGTCAGAGAACACCATTGACCCTCCATAAAAGACAGGAAAGGGGATCTGGCGGGGCCTGGCAGGGCCTGGGTCTGACCCCTTCTACTCTCAACTTTCTGATGGCTGGGTAAGTCCCATCCCTCCCTGGGCCTGTTTCAGCAGGCAAAATGGGTATACAGTCAGAATGGTTGATGTCTCCACCATCCCACAGAGTGACCACCTCTCGATGAGTAGTGCCTGCCGGGAGGGCGGAATCTGGAAGATGAGCTGGTGCAGTAGCTTGGGCGGCGCGTGCAACAGCCGCTCGAGCATGTGGAAGGTGCGGTAATGGTCCATGGTGTCGCTCTGCAACACCGCTGCCGTGGCGCCCGTCTGCTCCAGGATTCCCGAGCGCACCCGCAGGGCCACCGCGTCGGTCACTGGAAAGTGGACGCTAGCATCAGGCCCCGCCCCGCCGACGCCAGAGGCCCTTAAGGGATTCCATCCCCGACCCCTATAACACCTCTTATTCCCAGGCGCTCGCCCAATTCCCTAAAGGATGCCCAAGTCCTAGCCCCGCCCCCTCTTCCATTCAACACAACCGCTCCACTGACTGGCTTCCCCACACGCCCCTCACGGACCCGAGTAACCATCGAGCCAGAGGCGATACACGTCCTCGTCGATAAGGGTCGTGTTCCCCACGAAGATGTCCAGCTCGCTGGTCATGGCGACGCCCGGGGCCGCAGCGCCCCGAGCAGGAGCAAGCACTGCCCGGGCCTGGCGCGCCGCCTCCGAGCCACTTCCGGGAGTGCCGAGATTCCTCTCCCGGCATCCGGACCCAGCGTATGACCACTTCCGGGACACAGCCAGTCGGGGCGGGGACGGGGCGGGAGCGGCGAGGGAAGAGAGGGGGAGGCCTACGCGGAGGAGCACCGCTTCTTCCCGCCGGGAGGGGGAGTCCCGGGCTCCTGTGTCCTGTCTGCCCCCCAACCCCGGCCGTCTACAGGAGCACGAAGGGAGTGCCTCCTCTTCGTCTCCTCGGTCCCCGTAACTTCTCCCCTCACTTCCTCCTGGCTTTTCTCCCACCTTCTCTGCCCATTTCGGGACCTCCTGAGTTTGACCTGTATCCTAAACTTAGGGGTTTCACAGGGCTCTATCCTAAATCTCCGCAAAAATGGAGTATGGCCCGACTTCCTCGGGCTCTTGCTGGGGACCCGTTTGTCCATACTGCGCAGGGGCACCTCTCCTGGGTTTGGGGCACCTGCTCCCACCTTGGTTTTAACCCCACCCCCACCCCCCACGAGCTACTGACGTCTCTAATTCTGCCCCTCGGAGCTCTGCCTGGAAGTCCACATCCGCAGGGGCCGCCTATCGGCCAAGTCTGTCCACACTCTTCCCGTAAGCCCCTCAAAAGCTCAACATATTCTAGACAGACCTCTCCCTCTCCCCATTTGTTTCTTTCCTGCGTCCCTATCTCAGTGACAGCCCTAACATCCACTAGTTCTCATACGAGAAACCTGGGCGTTCTTCCAGACTCCTCTCTCCCCACATTCAGTTCGGCTGATTTGCCTCCCGAATATTTCTAGTATCTGTTTGTCCTCTCCACCCCCACTGATGCTGCCCCAGCCGTCTTTCTGCTTAGCTCTCCTTGCTCTTTGACACAGTTACTGATCTCCCTGTTTATGTCCCCTCCCCGCAGGGTCCGGCCCACACAGATCAGCCCAATTTTTTTAAATACATTTTTTTTTTTTTCGAGATAGAGTCTCGCTCTGTCGCCCAGGCTGGAGTGCAGTGGCGCGATCTCGGCTCACTGCAACCTCCGCCTCCCGGGTTCAAGCAGTTCTGTGCCTCACCCTCCGGAGTAGCTGAGATTACAGGCTCCTCCCACCACGCCCGGCTAAGTTTTGTATTTTTAGTAGAAACGGGCTTTCACCATCTTGGCCAGTTAAAGGCATATTTTTAAATGTTACTCCCTTGCTTAACATCCTTAGTAGCCTTTGGAAATGCTCCAACCTGGTACTGGAAGTTCTTAAGAATCTGGCTTTTACCTGCATTTGAAGCCTCGCTCTCTCTTAGCATTTTCTCGACACATCTGCTTTTCAAAAACCATCAAGCTACCCTCATTGTTCCTAAAGCAGCTAGGCTCTTTCGGGCACCAGTGTCTTTCACCATGTTATTCTCTCTCCCTGAAATAGCTCTTTACTTGGCAAAGTCCTATGGATCTGCCAGAGCCTCTTGGATAGCATCTCTTTTGGGAACCCTCTTAAGGACCCTCAGATCATACGCCTCCCGGATTTATTTCTTGCTTAACACAGCGTGTCTTCCCGGACAGACTGCGACCTCCTTGAGGATGGAATCAGTATTTTGGTTAAATTTATTTCTGCATGGGCCTTGCACATAAAAAACGTTTATTGAACAAACGAATCCTGTATGTTCCTCCCCGCCAGGCAGGAAACCCTCCCTGGGAGGGAGGGTAGTCTAACTGTGAGCTAGGACGTTTGGACTCAGAGTTCCGAGGAACCAGGAGCGATCCTTAGTGGGGCGAGACTTCCGAATTTGATCAAAGGTGGACTGGAGAGCGGTCCATCTGACTTCTGTGGGGGATGGGCAGGAGTCGGGGCGGACGCCTGAATTTTGGTTCTCAGAAGAGCCGAGAGGCCTAGGCTCAAGCTTAGGGCGATCCGGTACTTGGAGGTTCGAAGCTCCTAGTTTCGGGTTGAGACCGATGCGGAGGGCAATGACGCGCGAGTTCTTGACATCGAAGATCAGTAACACCCGGAGCAGGTGGGGAAGGGGGGGGGCCCCCTGAGCTCAGGCCCCGCCCCTTTCCGGGGACGTTTCACGGGATTGGCTGTCCTTTCATAACGTCATGCGGCCCCGCCCCGGCGCGCGCCCCGCCGCGTGCCCAGCCAGGGTAGCTGCTGCAGCCTACGCTGCCTCGGCCACTGCCTGCCGCGCGCGGAGCCGGAGCCCGAGCCTGAGTGGCGCCGGGCCCGACGTGGGGCTCCTGGGCCGTGGCGGCGGGCGGGCGATGCTCCAGCGGCCTGACCAGCCATGGAGGCCGAGGCAGGCGGCCTGGAGGAGCTGACGGACGAGGAGATGGCGGCGCTGGGCAAGGAAGAGCTAGTGCGGCGCCTGCGGCGGGAGGAGGCGGCGCGCCTGGCGGCACTGGTGCAGCGCGGCCGCCTCATGCAGGAGGTGAATCGGCAGTTGCAGGGCCACCTGGGCGAGATCCGCGAGCTCAAGCAGCTCAACCGGCGTCTGCAGGCAGAGAACCGAGAGCTGCGCGACCTCTGCTGCTTCCTGGACTCGGAGCGCCAGCGCGGGCGGCGCGCCGCGCGCCAGTGGCAGCTCTTCGGGACCCAGGCATCCCGGGCCGTGCGCGAGGACCTGGGCGGCTGTTGGCAGAAGCTGGCCGAGCTGGAGGGCCGCCAGGAGGAGCTGCTGCGGGAGAACCTGGCGCTTAAGGAGCTCTGCCTGGCGCTGGGCGAAGAATGGGGCCCCCGCGGCGGCCCCGGCGGCGCGGGGGGCTCAGGAGCCGGGCCAACACCCGAGCTTGCCTTGCCTCCGTGCGGGCCCCGCGACCTAGGCGATGGAAGCTCCAGCACTGGCAGCGTGGGCAGTCCGGATCAGTTGCCCCTGGCCTGTTCCCCCGATGACTGAAGGCACTGCTTCCTCCACGCCGACGCCCGCCCGGATTGCTCCCCGAGCCCCGGGACCGCTGTGGACCTCGGGACTGGACGCCGTCCTGGCTGCGCAGGAGGGGCCGCTGGCATGGACTAAGAAATCCTGACACCAAGAGGGGCCCCTAGCTCTTGCTGGCAGGGCAGCAGGGGGACTGAAGGCTGGAACGGAGGGACTTGCTGGGGGTTGGATTGGGGGTAATAAACCCGGACGGAAGCGGAGCCCACGGCCTGGGCAGCGTCTGTTTGGTACTCGCCGGGGTTGGGGCGAGGGTGGGGTGCTGATACAGGGTACCATTCCCATCCAGAAGGACTGCAGAACTAATGATTCCCCCATTACTTCGAGCCAGGGGTGGGATGCGGGGCAGTGGTATGGTAAACCAGACTTCCCCCATCGGGCGCCGGGACCGGCCGTAATCCAGCCCCTGAAGTGGCTCCAGCTCCCTTCCCGGCTCCTTCCTGTCCAAGACAATGGGGCAGGAAGCAGGTGCTGGGGGCCTAGAACCACTCGGCTGCCTCCTCTGAGGCTGGAAGGGGGCATAACAGCGCCCCCCCCCGTGGCACACGCAGCAGCACTGTGGGCCCCCACGGGGAGAGGAGCGGTAAGCCTCTTCGCTTTTACCCCGGAGGACTGTCTCCCCTCAGTCCTGGAGATGAGGCCGAGCGGATGTAGCCCCACTTGTCAGATAAGACGAAAGTCCAAAAATATCAAAGAAATTGTCCAATGTCATGCAGTGAGTCTGTAGAGCTAAGGCTGGGACCTAAGGCTCCAAATACTCTCCCATTGGCCTCTGGGTCCAGTGAGGCACTCAGGCCACAGCTTCAAGCCTTTTATTCCATTTTGGTAGGTTTGTATAAAAATACTCTCTTTAGGAAAATAAATAGCAGCTGCCCTCGCTGTGGAGGCTTGGATTCCCTGGAGCTGAAGGCTTCTCAAAGCTGAGATCTGCAGACCAGCTCATCACAGAAGCCATGGGCGCCTCCTGAGCTGTGCGGTTCAGGAGGGGGCGGCAGAATGGCCTGGTCCAATCACCTGCTGCTGCTGGCAGTGGGGTTGGTGAGTTAGTGTTCTAGGTGGGTAAAGTGGCACCTTCTGTCAGGGGATAGGGGGTTGGGTGGATCACAGGAAGAGGGTGATGGAGAATGTGGCAGTGATCTGGAAGGGGTTAGGGCTCCAGAGGACCTCTAAGGATCTACAAAGTCTCTGGGCTGCCAGGATTCCTCCGGCACAAATGGGAAATATTTTGTCTCTGATTTAGTGCAAATTGTGCTAGAGAGGCCAGCTCTAGAGAAACAGTGGGCAGCTTTGGTGGCCCCAAGCTGGCTCTACTGTGAAGCACAATATGGTCAGTCTCATTAGAGGGATGGAGAAGAAGCTGCGGGAGTTGGATGTGGGATACTGTCCAGGCCAGCTGGACCGGTGGGGAAGGGGAGGAGATGTTGGCTAGGGTGGCATCTGCAGGCAGTAGGGCTCGGACGCCTCACAAAGCGAGGAGGGTTGGAGAGCCAAGGGGGTCAGAGGATGGGTCTCCGCTGCTGCTGCTACTCTTGCGATGAGCTGAGGCACAGGGCTCAGGAGTGCTGGGGTAGGTGAAGACCAGGCTGGGGGTGAAAGGAGTTAGGGAGGGTGTGGTCATGAGTGTGGGGGTGTGCAGTGCCTCAGGTTCAAGCACAGGCCCTGGGGAAAGGGAGATACAAGGTACAGGGCGGCAGGGGGCTGGTGGGCTGCTGGTGCCGCTGGTACTGCCTGTGTCCGCCTCCTTGGCTCCTTCTGGGATTTTGCAGATGGGTCGGTGGGCTTCCAGCACCAGCTCCAGGCGCTCCTTCTGCTTCTGCAGCTCCTCAATCTCTCGCTGCAGCCCGGATTTCTCATCTTCCAGTTTGTCAGTCTCCTGTAGAAGATCAGGAGAGGAGTCAGGAAGGTGAAGGCTGAATACCCCAGAGCCTCAGACGTTTGGACTCAGGGTTCTGAGGAGCTAGGGTTGGGCGGGGGGAGAGGGGGGTCAGTGGAGAGTCCCCAGCAAGTCTGGACTACAACTCCCGTGAGCCCCTGGGAGAAAATGGGCACAACTCCCATCAGGCCCAGACGTTTTAGGAGACTGCTGGCACCAGGCAGTGGCTCCGGCCTGTAATCCCAGCACTTTGGGAGGCTGAGGCGGGCGGATCACTTGAGACCAGGAGTTTGAGACCAGCCTGGCCAACATGGCGAAACCCCGTCTCTACTAAAAATACAAAAATTAGGTAGGGAGGCAGGCACCTGTAGCCCCAGGTACTCAGCAGGCTGAGGCATGAGAATTCCTTGAGCCTGGGAGACAGATGTCACAGTGAGCCATGAGCTGAGATCTCGCCACTGCACTCCAGCCTGGGTGACAGAGCGAGACTCTGTCTCAAAAAAAAAAAAAAAGGAGATTGCTGGCTGAGCTTCGGCTCTGCTCTGCTGCGAGTGAGACATGCTGCAGCCAATTTCTAATCAATTTTTCCTCATCATTTTCCCAGAAGGACTGCCCCTCGGACAAGGAGCTAGGATGGTGGGAAGGGGGTTACATATACTGGGGCTCTGGGGGCTCTGGGAGACAGGGTCCCTCTGAGCTCGGTGGACCAGGGCTGGTGCTCACCGCCTGCAGGAAGTCGGTCAGTTCCTTCCTCCGGTTCCTGCACTTGGCCGCAGCCAGCTTGTTCCGCTCGCGCCTTACTCGGCGGCGCTCCTCTTCCTCCGGGCTGATCTGGGGGTGAGACCGGCAGTGAGGAGGACCCTGGGCTACTGGCTGCCTGGAACTCGCCCCCAACAGTCGCCCAGTGGTAGGACCCTGGCAGAGGTCATGGCAAGGCCCCCTCAGCCTGTGATTTAGGGATCACTGCACCCAACCAGTTCCCTGCACTGAGGCGCTGTCTTCTTGGATTGGTAAAATTTCCTCCTCGCACCTAGCTTTAGTGCACATTCCTCTCCCATAATGCCCCCCCCTCCGCAAACCCTAACCCTCCTCATCTCCCAGGACTCAACTAAGATGCTCCTGCCTCCAGGAAGCCCTCTTATTCCCCAGCCAGAAGTGACCTTTCCTTCTCAGCACCCTCTTTGCAGGACCCTCATCCTTCTGGATCTCTGGACAACC
The DNA here is from genome assembly GCF_009828535.3 of Hylobates moloch. Taxonomy (NCBI): domain Eukaryota; kingdom Metazoa; phylum Chordata; class Mammalia; order Primates; family Hylobatidae; genus Hylobates; species Hylobates moloch. Next base: position 85,046,465 of record NW_026652280.1, read on the forward strand.
AAGTCTCCTCTTCCATGAGCTGTAAGCACTAGGAGGGGCTAATGAGTGCTGCTCATTAAGTTGCAATTTATTGGAAAACTACTATGTGCCAGCCAAGTACTTTACATAGATTCTTGTTTTTCCACTGAGAATATGCAAGATCTTTTCTTTTTTTTTTTTTTTAGACAGAGTCTCACTCTTTCCCAGGCTGGAGTGCATGGGCCCGATCTTGGCTCACTGCAACCTCCTCCTACTGGGTTCAAGTGATTCTCGTGCCTCAGCCTCCCAAGTAGCTGGGGTTACAGGCATGCACCACCACACCTGGCTAATTTTTGTATTTTTAGTAGAGATGAGGTTTCACCATGTTGGCCAGGCTGGTCTTGAACTCTTAACCTCAGGTGATCCACCCTCCTCAGCCTCCCAAAGTGCTGGGATTATAGGCATGAGCCACTGTGCTCGGCCTTTTTTTTCTCTTTTTCTTTTTTTTATGTAGTGACAGGGTCTCACTATGTTGCCCAGGCTGGTCTGGAACTCGTGAGCTCAAGGGATCCTCCTGCACTGGCCTCCTAGAGTGCTTGGATTACCAGGGGGAGTCACCACAGCTGGCCTCTTTTTTTAAAAACATAGATTCTTTTTTTGTTTTTGAGATGGAGTCTCGCTCTGTTGCCCAGGCTGGAGTGCAGTGGCACAATCTCGGCTCACTGCAAGCTCTGCCTACCAGGTTCACACCATTCTCCTGCCTCAGCCTCCCGAGTAGCTGGGACTACAGGCACCTGCCACCATGCCCGGTTAATTTTTTGTATTTTGTAGTAGAGACAGGGTTTCACCATGTTAGCCAGGATGGTCTCGATCTCCTGATCTCATGATCCACCCACCTTGGCCTTCCAAAGTGCTGGGATTACAGGCGTGAGCCACCACACCTGGCCTTAAACTAGATACTTAACCCAACTTTCCATGAAAAACTGAAGCCCAGGGAGGATAACTTGCTTATGGTTCCAGAGCAGGACTTAGAACCCATAGAATGCACTCACTCTATTCCACATTGAGTGACAGGCCAGATGAGAGAGACCATTTCACCAAAAGGATCCAACTGACAGCTCACAGCCCTACCTGGAGAACCCAGGATCAAAGGGTCACCCTCAGGACCAGGCTGAAGGAAGGATGCACAGGAGGGTTTACCCCTGGCCTGCTTCTGTGGCTCTCACCACAGTACCTCCTCACCACAAAGGCCAGACATTCTGTTCTGGGAAACCTGTCCCTGGCTGATCTCTCATCTTTCCCAGGGCCCTAACCTCTCTCCCCATCCTCTACCTGCCGGCCAAGCTTTTTAACCTCATCCCCTGTAGTCTCCCACACCAAAATGCCCCAGGGAGAGGAAAGATGAGCCACTCCTTTAAAGACTTGCCATCTCTTACTCACTTATTTTGGTAAGGGCTTTGGGGAGCCAAGAATTATCAGTTCCCTCTACTTTGAGCCTTCTGTTAGCTTCCAGTGAGACAGCGTGGCTCGGTGATTAGTTTTGGGGGTTTCATTTTATTTTGTTTTTTCGGTAGAGACAGGGTCTCTCTACGTTGCCCAGCCTAGTCTTGAACTCCTGGCCTCAAGTGATCCTCCTGCCTAAGTCTCTCAAAGTGCTGAGATTACAGGCATGAGCTACTGCACCTGGCCCTGGTTTGGTGGTTAGGATCTGACTTCAGAGTTGTATAGACCTGGGGCCAAGGCCAGTCCTGTGTCATTACTCACTACTTGTGTGATCTTGGGCAAGTGACTACCCCTCTGTGCCTTCATTTCCTTGGTGGAAGATGGGGAAAACCAGAGTACATTCCCCAGAAAGATTTTGTGAGGATTAAATGAGACAGGGAAACTGAGACTGAGGGAGTAGCTGAAGGGAACTCTCTTGTTCCTGTTCTCTCCTAGACAACATAAGCGTCCCCTCTGTGCATGTCAGCAGGTGGAGACCCCCTCACCATTCCGTGTGCGCACCTTACATGATCTTGCCTCCGCCTCCATCCTTGCTCCTGCCACCCACTCTACCTGGAATGTCCTTTCCTTCCTCTCTGCCTCTGCCAGTCCTACCCATCCTTCTAGGCTAATATGCCACCTTTTCCAGGAAGCTTTCCCTGATCCAGAAGTGACTGTTGTACCCTCTGGGCCTCCCATGGGGCTCCTATCACTTTCAGCCTTGGGCAGTAGTCACCTGTAGCCTACCTTACCCCCTCCTAAGCCTGTGCTCTCCTTTCTGGCAGGAGTTTCTCTGCACCCTAGCACTCCTGGGCAGAGTCAGAACCACTGCAATGCCTCTGTGCCTTACCTGTTCACAAGGCCTTCGACGTACCGCTGGAGGTGGCCCCAGGGCCCGGATGACTCCTGGCCGGGGTTGTGGGGGGCTGTACTGAGGGTAGGTCAGAGGCCTGGGGTAACTGCTGGGCCCCAGGAAATGAGGCTGTACCATCCACTGCAGCTCCTGACTGCCACTCATGGTGTTGATGCTTGGCACCAGGTGGAACTTCTAAGGAATAAGAAATGGAAGGCCACAGATGAGGTCTGTGTGGATTGAGGGGCTTCCACTGGGCAGAGGCTACACTGCTGTCTACCTTGAATGTACAGGCTAGCTCTGGGAACAGAAAGAGCACAGCTTGGCAGTCAGAGACTGACCTGGTGGCAAATCCCTGCTCATAAGCTGTGTGGCTGTGAGCAGGTCACATAACCTCTTTGTGCCCCCATTTCCCCATTAGAGCTAACATTTATAAAGCATAAACTGCCAGGAGCTGTTCTAACCACTTTACAAATACTGACTCATATCGTTGGCACAGTAATATCTTCATTTTCTTTTCTTTCTTTCTTTTTTTTCTTTTTTTTTTTTTTTTTTTTTTTTTTTTTTTTGAGACAGAGTCTCACTCTGTTGCCCAGGCTGGAATGCAGTGGCACGATCTAGGCTCACTGCAACCTGTGCCTCCCAGGTTCGAGTGATCCTCCTGCCCCAGCCTCCTGAGTAGCTGGGATTATAGGCGTGCACCACCACGCCCGGCTAATTTTTGTATTTTTAGTAAAGATAGGGTTTCACCATGTTTGCCAGGCTGGTCTCCAGCTCCCAACCTCAGGTGATCCACCCGCCTCGGCCTCCCAAAGTGCTGGTATTACAGGCGTGAGCCACCGCGCCCAGCCTAGTATCTTCATTTTCAGACGGGAGAACAGTTGTCCACAGACACAGAGCCAGTGAATAGGAAATGGGATTTGAGCCCAGCAGCTGGGCTCTTACCCACTCCTGCACCCATTTGCACGGAGAGGATAATTACAGCTCCCAGCTCACAGGGAGGCTGTGAGAATCAGGTGAGAGAATGTGTGCAACAGTCTGGTAAGTGGCAGGTGCCCAGTACAGAGGGGCTGAGGCAGGAAAGAGTCACTGCTCTGGGTTCAGGCCATTCCATTGCTTTTTTTGTTTGTTTTTCTTGAGACGGGATCTCACTCTGTCACCCAGGCTGGAGTGCAGTGACCTGTGGGCTCAAGCAATCCTCCTACCTCAGCCTCCCAAGTAGCTGGGACTACCGACGTGCACCACCACATTTGGCTAATTTTTTTTTTCTTTTTTTTTCTTTTTTTTGAGACAGAGTCTCACTTTGTCGCCCAGGTTGGAGTGCAGTGGCCCCATCTTGGCTCACTGCAACCTCCACCTCACGGATTCAAGCAATTCTCCTGTCTCAGCCTCCTGAGTAGCTGGGACTACAGGTGCCCACAACTGTGCCCGCCTAATTTTTGTATTTTTAGTAGAGACGGGGTTTCACTATGTTGGTCAGGCTGGTCTTGAACTCCTGACCTCAGGTGATCCACCCGCCTTGGCCTCCCACAGTGCTGGGATTATAGGCATGAGCCACCGCGCATGGCCTGGCTAATTTATTTTTTATTTTTTTGTAGAGACAGGCTGTCACTAGGTTGCCCAAGGTGGTCTCAAATTCCTGAGCTGAAGCAGTCCACCCACCTCAGCCTCCCAAAGTGTTGAGATGACAGGCTTTAGCCACCTGGCATGGCAGGCTGTCCCAATTCTAATCTCAGCTCTCAGCTACTTACTGGCTGTGTGATCATGGGCAAGTTATTTAACCTCTATGTGCCTCAGTTTCCTCATTTTTAATATTGTTATAGGTGAAGATTACAGGATTTCACTGATGTTAAGAAGTACCCTTTAATAGCTCTGAAATCATAGTTTAATTGGCAATTAAAAAAATTTTAGTGGACTAGGCATGGTGGCTCATACTCAGCACTTTGGGAGGCTGAGGTAAAAGGATCACTTGAGCTCAGGAGTTTGAGGTCACACTGGGCAACACAGTGAGACTTCATTTCTACAAAAAAATTTAAAAATTAGTTGGGTGTGGTGGTGCATGCCTGTGGCCAGGTCGCTTCCCAGCTAGGATCTCAGTAAGATTGCTTGAGCCCAGGAGGCTGAGGCCGCAGTGAGCTGTGATTGCGCCACTGCTCTATAGTCTGGGCGACAGAGGGAGACCCCGTCTCAGAAAAAAAAAAAGGAAAGAAAATTAGTGACATAAAGTTATAGTGGGTTTTTTTCAATCAATGAGGTCTTCGATTCTGTGAAATACGGTAAATGATGTAGCAAGGGCCCAGCACGACGTCCCTGTTCCCATTCTATCAGCCAGCTATCTGAGGAGTGGGTTGGGATGGGGCTCAGTGTTCTGGGAGAAGTGGGTTCGAGCTCTGCCGCTGGGCCCTGGGTGTGGGCGCCCAATCGTCCGGGAAGCGCCCCACAAGCCCAGGCAAGTCCCGACAGCGGTAGCCCGAGCCCAAGCGCTGCGGGCCTGGCGTCCCAGTGACCCCAGTTCCGGGTCCGAGGCACCGCCGGCGGCATCTCCCACTCCCGGGCCCGGGCCGCTCCGGGCCAGGAAGGGAGGGACGCCCCGGGTGACTCAGCCGCCGTGACTCGGCCGCCGTGACTCGGCGGAACGGACGCCCCTCCTTCCCTCCCCTGTCGACACGTGCTCGCAGCCCCTCGACAGGAAACGGGCACCTGCAGCCTCCCGGGTGCCCCCGGCGGGCAGCGGGCGCCGTTAGGGGCCGAGAGTGGGGTCGCGAGAGTCGCCCGCAGCCTGATCCTGCGCACGTCCCGGAACCTCGAGGTCTCTATTCGCCGCATTCGGCAAAGGGATCGAGGGCCGGTCTCCAGGGACCTGGCAGGTTCCACTGCCCGGACCCCCCCGGGCTCCCCAGGCCGAGAAACGATAGGGACTTGGCGACGGAGAGGCGAAGGACAGACAGACGGACGGACACGCGGTGGGTCGCAGACCGGGCCGGGACTCCCACCCTGGCCCAGCTGCGCTCCCGACGGATCCCGCCTCCCTCCCGTGTGGGGACGCTCACCCCAGCTCAGACTCCAGATCCCAGGAATTCAGCCCGAGGCGGAGAGACCCTCTGAGCCATCGGGGCGGCCACCCCAGGCGCCCACGCCCCTTCTGAAGCAGGGTGGACGCAGAAGTCAGAGGTGGGCAGGAGGAGAGAAAGCGGGCACGGAGACGGAGGGACGGAAGCGGACGGCGAGGGAGAAGGGGGCGGCTGGGAGAAGGGGAGTTCGCGGGTCTCTGCCGCCCGCTGCGCGGTGGGGGCAACTGGCCCCGGACGGCGAGGGGCAGGATCCTCGCCCCGGCCCCCATCCCGGCCCCAACTCCCGTTCCCGGCTACAGTCCCGGAGCGTGCGGGAGTTGACTCCGGCCTCACACGCGCCGTCCTCCCGGGGGACCCCCGGCGTCCGGCCCCTCTCACCTGCTGGGCTGCCTGCGCTGCGGCCGGGGGCTGCGCGGGGCCGCCGTACCCGCCGCCGTTCCCGGAGCTCGGGCCGGGTTCCCCGAAGTCTCGAAACATGCCCGGGGCTGGCGGCTCTGCGGGGTCCACGGCTGCTGGGTTCTGACTCACCCGCGCAGTGCGGAGTCTTTTCTTTTTATGAATGAAAAGTTCTCGGGCTGAACCACTGCGACCGCGGGGGGTGGGGGCGTTGCAGCGGCGCGGTCACCTCCAGGCTCCACCCCCGAGACGCGCCGCCTTGGCCCGTCGGTCCCGAACTTGGCGACGCCTCCCCAAGTCCGGCGGCAGCCTTTTCACCGGGATGGGCCCGGCTCGGCGTTCCCCGGCAGCTGTGGGCCCGCCCCCCTGACGTAGCTGCCCATACATGGTGTAACTTCCTCGCCGCGCCCAGGTGGAGCCCCGGGTTCCCCTGCGGACTGACGCACCTGCCAGAGCCCGCGCCCCGCCCCAGCCCTCTCGAGGCCTGGGCTAGCCTCCGTTTCTGCTCCCACAAAATAGCACGAAAGAATCACATCTCTAGGAGCCACGCCAACCGCCACCCAAAGCTTCGTGGAGTGAGGTCTTTCCACTGGCCTTGTTTTAAGGCTTCGAGTATATGAAAAGTGAATAAATGACAAACCAGGGTTACAAAAATGGTGGCATATTTTATTTTATTTTATTTTACTTTATATTTTTGAGACAGGGTCTCTGTCACCCAAGCTGGAGTGCAGTGGCTCGATCTCGGCACACTGCAGGCTCAACTTCCTGAGCTAAAGGGATTCTCCTGCCTCAGCGCCCCCTCCAAGTAAGTGGGACTACAGGCGCGCGTCACCATGCCCAGGTAATTTTTGTGTTTTTTGTAGAGATTGGGTCTCACCGTATTGCCCAGGCTAGGTGGCATATTTTAAATGTTTCCGATAAGGTAATGCTTTGAACTAACCACGCACAAAATGCAATATAATTGTATTACTCAGGATAATTTCAGGAGCTATAACGAGTTTTAATTCAGGGCCACTACAGGTGTCCTGAGATCTGATAAACGCCATCTTCTTTACGGTCAATGCCTTTCGGAGGCTGTGTGGCCGCCAGACTTGTTTGGAGAGTATGTCAAAGGTGAGTGAATGTGAGGCAGGTATCATCCTCACTCCTGTTTTACAGATGGGGAAACTGAGGCTGGGAGATGCTGAAATGAATTGCTCAAGGTCGCTAAGTGAGTAGCTGGCACAGGTTGCCAAGTCACAGCCGTAGGCACTCTAAGCCCAGGCTCAGCCAAGATTTTTTCAAAGCCCTTACACTTTCACAGACACCTTGTCGCACATCCAGAATGTTAGTGCTGGGCACCATCCCAAAGCTTCTCTCTGATTACCTCCATCTATAGATGAGGAAACTGAGGCCCAGATGGAGTACTGAGCTGTCAGTTGTCACACGACTACAGAAAGAGGGCTGGGGCCAGGTGTGGTGGCTCATGCCTGTAATCCTAGCACTTTGGGAGGCCAAGGCAGAAAGAACCATTTGAGACCCCATCTCTACAAAAAAATTATAAAAATTTCCGGACATGGTGGTATGCCTGCCTTGTGGTCCCAGCTATTCTGGAGGCTGAGGAGAGAGGATGGCTTGAGCCAGGGAGGTCGAGGCTGGGGTGAGCTGTGACTATGCCACTGCACTCCAGCCTGGGGGACAGAGCAAGACTCAAAGTAAATAGATCAAGAGGGCTGGGCTCTCCTGCTTCTCCATCGGTCCTTCCATTTCATCAGCTCTAGCTTTGCCCTCTGGGCTACTTTCCTTGGGAACACAGGCCAGCAGTCTTTGGGTGCACTCAGGACTTAGAGCCAGGAAGTCCAGATTGCCCCTGGGGTTCCAGTCCCAGAGCTACAATTTTCTGTCTGTGTGACACTGGGCAGTTCACCTTCCCTCAATTGGGCCTCCCTGCTGATCTCATGGAGCTGTTGTGGGATCAAATGAGATCACAGATGTGAAAGTGCTTTGTAAGCTGTAAAGTATTATGCACTCAGAAAGTGGTTACCAGCCTGGTGCCTCTCCTTTGCCTTTGAGCGACCCAGTGCTTGTCACCCTCTTGTCATCATCATCTCTCTGTGTGTGTGTGTGTGAGAGAGAGAGAGAGAGAGAGAGGAGAGGAGAGTGTTTTTGATGCAATGTGATCCGTGGACAGAACACCCATGCTGGGGTCAGACAGCTGTGGGGTCTGGGTTTGAATGTGGTTATGCTGCTCACCAGTTGTGTGACCTAGATGAGGCACACAATCTCTCAGAGCCTCTTTCTTTATCTGTGAAATGGAGACATAATGATAACTATCTCAAGGGTTGTTGGAGGACACAAGTAATGTCACATGCTTAGCACAGCACATAGTAAGCATTTGACACATAGGCTGGGTGCTGTGGCTCACGCCTGTAATCCCAGCACTTTGGGAGGCTGAGGCGGGTGGATCACGAGGTCAGGATCTCGAGACCAGCCTGACTAACATGGAGAAACCCCGTCTCTACTAAAAATACAAAAATTAGCTAGGTGTGGTGGCCCACGCCTGTAGTCCCAGCTATTTGGGAGGCTGAGGCAGGAGAATCGCTTGAACCCGGGAGGCGGAGGTTGCAGTGAGCCAAGATTGCGCCACTGCACTCCAGCCTGGGCGACAGAGCGAGACTCCGTCAAAAAAAAAAACAAAAAACAAAACCCAGGGGTGAGAGCCTTTGGGACTGATCACACGTGCACATGTGCACACACACTGATACCTCAACTTCTTGGCAGAGCCCAAGCTGGACAGGTCAAGTGTGACACAGGTAACCAGGGGAGGGGTGACACAGGTCAGCCTTGACTGCGTTCACTTGCCCGCTCCAGAAACATCACCCTGCATCCGACCCCACCGCCCCCAAGCAGTGGATGCTGGGGCCACTGGGGCAGCTGAGGGAGCAGGGGTTCAGGTCTGGGTGTGTGTGTGTGTTTGTGTGTGGGTGTGTGTGTGTGTGATTACATGACTTTGAAAGTCTCTTCCTGCTCTAACCGTTGCTGGAGCCACAAGGAGGTCCTTTCAGAGGGAGCACATTCCAACCTCCTCAGTCACTAACCCCCGCCTTGTGGCCGTAGAAGCGTTCCTGGCCTCTGACCTCACCAGCTTCCACCCAGGGCGGCCAGGAGAGAACCCCAGGGGGCCACAGCCATCGCTGGAAGTTTGAGGGCAGGGAGGCCTGAGAGACCCTGCCACTGTGCCTTGGTGGCTCTGTAAGACTGGCTCAGTCCCTTCCCCTCTCTGAGCCCCAGAGAATCCCTGCCTTTTGGGGCTGCAGTGAAGGAGAGGAGGCTTGGCACCCTGTGTGTTCTCAGTGTGGCCAGGGCATTGAAGGTGATATTTATGTTTCTCAGTTTCTATTCACTCTTTAATTGAAGTTTATGTTGTTTTTGTTTGTTTGTTTGTTTGTTTGGTTTGAGATAGGGTCTCACTCTGATGCCGAGGCTGGAGTGCAGTGGCAGGATCGCAGCTCACTGCAGCCTCAACCTTCTGGGCTCAAGCGATCCTCCCTCCTCAGCCTCCGAGTAGCTGGGGCTACAGGCGCATGCCACCACGCCCAGCTAATTTTTTTGGCTCAAGCAATCTGCCTGCCTCGGTCTCACAAAGTGCTAGAATTACAGGCATGAGCCACCGCGCCTGGCCTTTGAAGTTCACGTTTTTACTTGAGATTAAATTCATGTAACAAACAATTAACTACTTTAAAGTGTACACTTCAGTGCCATTTATTACATTCACAATATAGTACAGCCACCACCTTTCTTTAGTTTCAAAACTTCATCACTCCAGAAAACACCCCACACCTATGAAGTAATTACTCCCTATTTCCCCCTTCCCTCATCCCCTGGTATCCACTAATTTGATTCCCATTCTGGGCATTTCGAGTAAATGGACTCATTCATATATTATGTGGTCTTTTGCCTGACTTCTTTACTTAGCATAACATTTTCTTTCTTTTCTTTCTTCTTCTTCTTTTTTTAGATGGAGTCTTGCTCCGTCGCCCATACTGGAGTGCAATAGCCCAAACTTGGCTCACCATAGCCTCTGCCTCCTGCACTCCTCAAGTGATCCTCCTGCCTCAGCCTCTTGAGTAGCTGGGATCACAGGCATCTGCCACCATACCTGGCTAATTTGTGTATTTTTAGTAGAGACAGGGTTTCACCAGGTTGGCCAGGCTGGTCTCAAACTCCTGACCTCAAGTGATCTGCCTGCCTCAGCCTCCCAAACTGCTGGGATTCCAGGTGTGAGCCACCGCACTGGGCCAACATAACATTTTCAAGGCTCATTCATGTTATAGTATGTATCAGTACTTTGCTCATTTATATGGCTGGGTATATATAACTTTATTTATTTATTTATTTATTTGTTTATTTATTTATTTATTTTTGAGACAGAGTCTTGCTCTGTCGCCAAGGCTGGAGTGCAGTGGCACCATCTCAGCTCACTGCAAGCTCTGTCTCCCGGGTTTGCGCCATTCTCCTGTCTCAGCCTCCCAAGTAGCTGGGACTACAGGCGCCCGCAACCACGCCCGGATAATTTTTTGTATTTTTAGTAGAGACGGGGTTTCACCATGTTAGCCAGGATGGTCTCAATCTCCTGACATCGTGATCCACCCATCTTGGCCTCCCAAAGTGCTGGGATTACAGGCATGAGCCACCGTGCCCGGCCTATATATATAACCATTTATTTATTCATAAGTTGATGGACATGGGATATTTCCACTATTTGACTATTATGAATAATGCAGTTATGGACATTTCTGTACAAGTTATTGTGTGGATATATGTTTTCATTTCTCTTGAATATATACCTAAGAGCGGAATTACCAGGTTACATGGTAATCTGAGGAACTGCCAGACTGTTTTACAAAGTGACTATACCATTCTACATTTCCACCAGCAATGCACGAGGGATCTAATTTCTCCAAACCTTTGCCAACCCTTGTTATTTTCCTTTTTTTTTTGTATTAACGACATCCTAGAGGGTATGCAGTGGTATCTCATTGAGTTTTGATTTGATTTGCATGTCCTTAATGACCAATGAACCTCTTTTCCTGTGTTTTTGGTTTCATCTGTATGTTTTTTTTATTTTAGATGGAGTCTCGCTCTCTGTCGCCCAGACTGAAGTACAGTGGCGCGATCTCCACTCACTGCAAGCTACACCTCCGGGGTTCACGCCATTCTCGTGCCTCAGCCTCCCGAGTAGCTGGGACTACAGGCGCCTGCCACCACGCCCAGCTAATTTTTTGTACTTTTAGTAGAGACGGGATTTCACTGTGTTAGCCAGGATGGTCTCGATCTCCTGACCTCGTGATCCGCCTGCCTTGGCCTCCCAAAGTGCTGGGATTACAGGCATGAGCCACCGCACCCGGCATTTTTTGGGCCGATATCTATTCAAACCTTTACTTTTTTTTTTTTTTTTTTGTAGAAATGAGGTTTTAATATATTGCCCAGGCTAGTCTCAAATTCCTGGCCTCAAGTGCTTCTCCTGCCTTCACCCCTCTTCATGCTGAAATGACAGGCGTGAGCCACTGCTCCCAACCGTTGCCCAGGCTGGAGTGCAGTGGTGCAATCTTGGCTCATTGCAGCCTCCACCTCCTGGGTTCAATTGACTCTCCTGCCTCAGTTTCCCGAGTAGCTGGGATTACAGGCATGTGCCACCATGTCCGGGTAATTTTTGTATTTTTAGTAGAGACAGGGTTTCACCATGTTGGCCAGGCTGGTCTCTAACCCCTGACCTCAAGTGATCCACCCACCTCAGCCTCCCAAAGTGCTGAGATTACAGGCGTCCGCCAGCACCCCTGGCCCACTGCCAGCACCCCTGGCCCACTGCCCATTCTTAATTTTTTTTTTTTTTTTGAGACGGAGTTTTGCTCTTGTCACCCAGGCTAGAGTACAATGGCACAATCTCAGCTCACCGCAACCTCCACCTCCCTGGTTCGAGCGATTCTCCTGCCTCAGCCTCCTGAGTAGCTGTGATTACAGTCATGCGCCACCACACCTGGCTAATTTTGTATTTTAGTAGAGACAAGGTTTCTCCATGTTGGTCAGGCTGGTCTCGAACTCTCAACCTCAGGTGACCCACCCGCCTCAGCCTCCCAAGTGCTGGGTTTACAGGCGTGAGCCACTGCACCCGGCCAATTTTTTTTTTTTTTTTTTGAGGCGGAGTCTTGCTGTGTTGCCCAGGCTGGAGTGCAGTGGCACAATCTCGGCTCACTGCAAGCTCCGCCTCCCGGGTTCACGCTATTCTCCTGCCTCAGCCTCCCGAGTAGCTGGGACTACCGGCGCCCACCACCACACCCGGCTAATTTTTTGTATTTTTAGTAGAGACGGGGTTTCACCGTGTTAGCCAGGATGGTCTCGATCTCCTGACCTCGTGATCCGCCCGCCTCGGAAGTGCTGGGATTACAGGCATGAGCCATCGTGCCCGGCCATTTTTTTTTTTTTTTTTTTTATGTTGAGTTGTTCTTTTTATATTCTGGATACTAAACCTTTGTCAGTTATATGATTTGCAAACATTTTCTTTTATTCTGTAGGTTGTCTTTTCACATTCTTGAAAATGTTCTCTTTTTTTTTGGAGACGGAAAAATGTTCTTTGATGCACAAAATGATGCATTACTATTTTTTATTGAAGTCCAATGTATCTTTTTGTTGTTGTTGCTCATGCTTTTGGTGTCTAATGTAAAAATCCGTTGCCAAATTCGAGGTCATGAAGATTTACTCCTGTGATTTCTTCTAAGAGTTTATAGTTTTAGCTCTTAGATTTAAATTGTTTATTAAATTGAAGTCAAGCACACATACAGTAAAGTGCACACATCAGTGTGTTCAGCTTAATGACTTTAAAATAATTCATTATTTATTATTATTATTATTATTTTGAGACGGAGTCTCGCTCTGTTGCCCAGGCTAGAGTGCAGTGGCACGATCTCAGCTCACTGCAACCTCCACCTCCTGGGTTCAATAAATACTCTTGTCTCAGCCTCCTGAGTAGCTGGGACTACAGGCACGCACCACCACGCCTGGCTCATTTTTGCATTTTTAGTAGAGATGGGGTTTCACCTTATTGGTCAAGCTGGTCTCGAACTCCTGACCTCAGGTGATCCACCCGCCTCGGCCTCCCAAAGTGCTGGGATTACAGGCGTGAGCCTCCGCACCCTGCCTTATTTATTATTATTTTTAAGACAAGGTTTCACTGTATCTCCCAGGCTGGAGCACAGTGGTGCAATCATAGCTCACTGCAACCTTGAACTCCTGGGCTCAAGCTATCCCCCCCACCTCAGCCTCCCAAGTAGCTGGGACTACAGATCTGCCACCATGCCAATTATTTATTTATTTATTAGTAGAGAGGAAGCTGTTGCCCAAGCTAATCTCGAACTCCTGAGCTTGAGTGATCCTCCCGCCTTGGTCTCTCAGAGTATTGGGATTACAAGTATGAGCCACCAAGCCCAGCCTCCATGACTTCTGCATATATATAAACCCATGTAACTACCACTCTTATCATGATGACGTTTTTAGCAACTCGGAAGGCTCCTGTGAGTCACACTCCCCACCCATAGGTAGCCACTATTCTGACTTCTGTCATCATAGATTAGTTTTGCCTGTTCTTCAACTTCATATACATTTGATCATATGGCGTGTTCTCTTTTGGGTCTGGCTTCTTTTAGTCAACATGTCTGTGGGATTCATCTGTGTTATTGAGTGACCTGGTAGCTTGGTCTTTTCTGTTGCTGCGTCCCATTGCACAAATATTCCACAATCGGTCTCTCCATTCTCCATTCCCCTGCTGATGACTTGGGGGGCCTTCCAGTTTTGGACTATTATGAATAAGGCTGCCATGAATATCCTGGATACATCCTTTTGGGAGCCAGTTGTATTCATTTCTCTTGGCTATGTGCCCAGGTTGGGAGGAATTATTGGGTCATATGGTTGGTGTACATTCAGCTTGAATTGATCCTCTCCACCAGTGCTCCAACGTGGATATACCATTTTACATCCCACCCATGTTGTTCAATGGGTAACAGTTCCAGTTGCTCCACATCTGGAGATGACTTTTTTTTTGAAACAGGGTCTTGCTCAGTCACCCAGGCTGGAGGGCAGTGGTGTGATCTGAGCTTACTACAACCTCTGCCCCCCAGGCTCAAGCGATTCTCCTGCCTCAGCCTCCCAAGTAGCTGGGCCTATAGGCACCTGCCACCATGGCCATCTAATTTTTGTATTTTGTAGACGGGGTTTCACCATGTTGGGCAGGCTGGTCTCAAACTCCTGACCTCAGGTCATCGGCCCACCCTGGCCTCCCAAAGTGCTGGGATTACAGGCATGAGCCATGACACCTGACCTGGAGATGACATCTTAATTCACTTCTACAAACATTTATTTTCCTTGGTCCTGGCCCCATCCTCTCTCCCCTGAATGCTCTCCACAGCTTCCAGCTCAGCACTTCCCACCCTGCATCCTCAGGGATTGTTTTAATCATGAAAAATTTTAAGAGTCTGAGCATTTCACCCTCAGACTTGGACCTACCCCAGCTGGAACTGCTACCCAGGAAGGCCTGAAGCCTGGGAAGGGATGGGCTAAGGGTGCTTGGCTTACCCTGTGTTCTTTTAGGTTACGTGCTGCCCCTTAGCTTGAGGGGCTAAGAGGATAACACTAGTGGCTCTTGCTCATTGAACTCTGATGAACCAGACGCCATTCCAAGTAACATGTTTAATCCTCACAGCAACCCTGTGAGAGAGATGGTATAACACACCCATTTTACAGATCAGGAAATGGAAGCACAGAGAAATTAAGCAACTTGCTAAAAGCCACACAGTGAGGAAGGAAAGTGTGCAGAATCCAGACCCTTGCAAATCTGGCGGGGCTTGGCCAAATGCACAGGCTTTTCCTTCATAGGTACCTGCTCACTCTCAGCCCCAGGCTGCCAGACCAAGCCCCTCACCTTTGCACAGATGGCTCCCTCTGCCCAAGGGACCTCCCTTGTCCCCTCACCTGGCTGACTCTTATGCTGCAGCTTTCAGTTTCCCCACCATTTCCTCAGCAAGGTCTTCTGTGAGCCCCAACCCAGGTGAAATCCCTTAATCCCTTATGCAATGAGCAATACAGTCCCCTCGTGCAATGAAGGACGTTACCTTTTATTCTCCCTGCTTGGAATAATGTTTGAAGGTATTGCATTTTGGAGATGGATATGCATGTATCTACATGTATATCTATATCTGCATCTACCAAGTTGATGGCCATAAAAAGGGGATGTGGAAATTATTTTATTTTATCATATTTTATTTATTTATTTATTATTTGAGATGAAGTCTTGCTCTGTAGCCCAGGCTAGAGAGCAGTGGTGCGATTTTGACTTACTACAACCTCTTCCTCCTGGGTTCAAGCAGTTCTTCTGCTTCAGCCTCCTGAGTAGCTGGGACTACAGGCACCTGCCACCATGCCCGGCTATTTTTTTGTATTTTAGTAGAGACAGGGTTTCACCATGTTGCCCATGGTGGTCTTGAACTCCTGAGCTCAGGCAATCAGCCCACCTTGGCCTCCCAAACTGCTAGGATTATAGGAGTGAGCCACCACACCTGGCCTGGAGAAGAAATTATTTTAAAACGTCGTTTTTATTTTTTATGTTGCTTTACACTAAAAACATTTAATTGCATTTCTTTTTCGACTATGTAATACATTAAGATATTTTAAAATTCAAAAGTTATGAAAGGGGTAGAGTGACACGCCTCCCCACCACTGTAACCAGTTTCTTGTGTATTTTTTTACCCACATCTACATCCCGTATCGTTTCTTGCTTTTTGGTTTTCTTATTATCTTGGAAGATCTTTCACTGAGTATATGTAGATCTGCCTCACTGAAAAGAAAAATCTAGCTGAGGACTGTGGGACACGCTTATAATCCTAGCACTTTGAGAGGCTAAGGCAGGAAGATCACTTAAGTCCAGGAGTTGGAAGCTGCAGTGAGCTGTGATCAGGCCACTGCACTCCAGCCTGGGCAACAGAGTGAGAGCCTGTCTCATGAAAACAAAAACAAAAGCTACCTCGTCGAGGTTTATCTTACATTCAGTAGAATGCACGCTTTGTTAACGTGCTGGTTATGTGTATGCATCTGTGTAGCCACATTCCAATCCAGATACAGAACATTTCCATCCCCCTAGAAAGTTCTCTCCTGCCTCTTTGCAGTTGATTCCCCCACCCCAGGAAATCACTTAACTCATTTCTGTTGTCATCAATTAGTTTTGTCTCTTGCAGAATTCCTCATCAATGGAATCATTCACCATGTGATCTTTTGTGCCTGGCTTCTGTCCCCCACTGCACGGATGTACCACAGTTTCTTTATCCATTCTTCTGAATTAACTGAACTAAAAGTTGAATGGAGCCAGATGTCGGGGAGGTAGGGATGATTAAAGACTTAGTCCCAGGCGTGTGGTGGTGGGTGCCTGTAGTTCCAGCTACTCGGGAGGCTGAGGCAGGAGAATGGCGTGAACACGGGAAGCGGAGCTTGCAGTGAGCTGAGATTGCGCCACTGCATTCCAGCTTGGGCGACAGAGCAAAACTCTGTTTCAAAAAAAAAAAAAGACTTGGTCCCAGGCCAGGGGTGGTGTCTCATGCCTGTAATCCCAGCACTTTGGGAGGCCAAAGGGGGCAGATCACCGGAGGTCAGGAGTTCAAGACCAGCCTGGTCAACATGGTGAAACCCTGTCTCTACTAAAAATACAAACATTAGCTGGGTGTGGTGGCGCACTCCTGTAATCCCAGCTACTTGAGATGCTGAGGCAGGAGAATCACTTGAACCTGGGAGGCAGAGGTCGCAGTGAGCTGAGATTGCGCCATTGCACTCCAGCCTGGCCGATAGAGTGAGACTCCGACTCCAGAAAAAAAAACAAAAAACAAAAAACCCCCAGCAACTTCGTCCTCCTGGCTGCAAGGGACTTTCAACCCAGAGAGGTGGTCAGACACTCAGACTAGTCCTGGTGCTAAGGAGACAGTGCTGGGGGGAGGAGCCAGAGAGTGCCAGGGCCATTACTGGAGCCCCAAAAGGAAGAGTTATTTCCAACTGTGGTGGGGGTGGGTAGGAGAAGACTTCCTGGCAGAGGAGGATTTGGGAAAAATATTCATAAAAAGTGGGGCTCGCTTTCCCTCACCAGCCACCCCTCCAGCCCAGGACTGTGGGGTGAACATCAAAGACACAACTCCAGCCTGGCTGGGTCTCTAGTAGTTCAAGTGACTTCATTATGTGACTTCGGGTCAGTCTCTTTCCCTCTGGGAGCCTCAGTTTCCCCTTCCTGCAGATGAGTGGTTTACATACTGTGGACCCTGAAACTAGAGGTTTCCCTGGAGATGGCTGGGATGGGGTTTTGGGCCCCTCATTCTTGCTTCAGTAAGCGCCACTCAGCAGGCAGGAGGGGCTCTGGCAGTGGACGACTTGGGTTTGAATTTCAGTTCAGCCACTTCCTGGCTGGGCAAGCTGGGCCATTCCGTAACTTCTCAATGCCTCAGTTTCCTCACTTGTAAAGAGGATGCTGGCCGGGCGCAGTGGCTCACGCCTGTAATTCCAGCACTTTGGGAGGCCGAGGCGGGCGGATCACCTGAGGTTGGGAGTTCGAGACCAGCCTGACTAACATGGAGAAACCCTGTGTCTACTAAAAATACACTTAGCCGGGCGTGGCGGTGCATGCCTGTAATCCCAGCTACTCGAGAGGCGGAGGCAGGAGAATTGCTTGAACCTGGGAGGCGGAGGTTGTGGTGAGCCAAGATCATGCCATTGCACTCCAGCCTGGGCAACAAGAGCGAAACTCCATCTCAAAAAAAAAAAAAAAAAAAAAAAAAAAAGAGGATGCTAATAATCGGACCTGCTTTTCACGGTTGTTGGGGAGTGACTGAGCCATGGCATGGACAGTACTGAGCATGGCACCAGTACAGTAAAGGATGGATAAATGTTAGTGAGAATTTTCTTGCTGTTTTATTTTGTGCTTTATGGGCAATTTCCTCTGAAGGGAGATGTCAGGGGCTCTGCTGTCAGTGCCCAGGTTGGATTTGCCTGCTCAGCCTGACCCCTTAAGTTTCTTGGAGTGGCTCCTACTTCCTGCAGACCCAGGCTCAGATAGTTGGAGCCTGTCACCCAGTTCTCAGGCTCCCCCTAACTCCTCAGACCTGGGCCATACTCTGACCCAGTACCCCATGGGTGCCAGCACCTGCTCTGGGCTTGTGGGATGAAACGCCCGTCCTGGATGAAAGGTTGGCAGGCCTGGGCTGGGCCAATAAACTGCCCCACCCATCCTGGGAGGACCTCCGGGCACTGGTGTAAACTGAGTCATGGGGGGGTGAGGGAGTGAGTCACACAGCTTGGGAGTGGGAGCCAAATGGGACAGAGCTCGCCTGTGTGGGGTCCCTGGCCCCATCTCAAACAGCCACAACTCAGCCCACCTCCGACACCCATCAGGCCCCTGGCCCACGGCAGAGGTGAGCCGGGCCAGACCAGGTTCCCAGAGGGCAGGAGCCTGGAGGCTGGACTCCCAGCACGCACGCATGTGCCTGTGTGTGAGTTTGTGTCATGTGTTGTGAGGGGCGGGTGGCAGACCGGAAAGGGAGGCTCTGACTCGGGAGGGAGGAAAGGATGGATTGGGGTTTGGAAAAGAGTCAAAGCCCTAGAGAGATTTTGGCGGGAATGCTTCGCTGCCCTCTCCTGGCCTCTGAGGGTTGGGCTGATTTTCCTGCCTGAACCAGCCTTCTCCCTTTAGGGGAGGGAGGAAGAGGAACTGGGGCCTGGTGGGTGACCTCCCTGTCCTCTAGGGTCTACAGAGAGCAGAGTCGGTCAGAGGAGGGAAGATCCCCAGAAGCCAATTTGGGCTTCACCCCAGAAAGGTCTTTACCCTCGGGGCCAGAGCTGCTCAGGGACCAGGGACAGAGCTCCCTGTGACACGAGTGTGTACAAGGACTCTTGGGAGTTGTGGAGGCCCCCAGAGCATTTCTAGCCTTGACCTTGGCCAAGTTGCCAAGTTATTTAACCTCTTTCTGCCTCAGTTCCCTCATGAGTAAAAGGAGGAGGTCTGTGAGGACCATAATGAGTTAATGCATCTGAACTGCTTATGGTGTGCCTGGCGCAGAGTAGGTCTGTATACAGGTTTGCTTTTTTTCTTTTTCTAGACAGGTTTGCCAGGCTGGAGTGCAGTAGCTAGATCATGGCTCACTGAAGCCTTGACCTTCCAGGCTCAAGCGACCCTCCTCCCTAATAGCCTCTTGAGTGCTGGGAGTATAGAAATGTGCCACCATGCCTGACTTTTTTTTTTTTTTGGTAGAGATGGGGGGTCTCATTGTGTTGCCCAGGCTGGTCTTGAACTCCTGGGCTCAAGCAATCCTTCCGCCTCGGCCTCCCAAATTGCTGTTATTATAAACATGAGCCACCATGCCCAGCTCATGTTTACTTTTACTATTTGAGCCTGTTTTCTCATCTATAAAATGGGTGAGAAAGGATCCCTGAGGTGGCCCTTGTCCAGCTTTCTCTCTGATCCCAGTCTCTGGTTTTATTCCCTGGGAAGTTGCCCCCTAAGCCCTGCCACCCTGCCTGACTCTATCTCCCTGGGATTTTTTCCCAGTAAGCAAAGGAAGATGGGGTTGGTGGGCTTCTCAGCTGGGTGTCCTCAGGTTTACCCCTAGGTGCCTGGGGGATGTGTGTCAGAGGAGTGGGGAGTTTCCCTCCTCAGATGAATCAGCTGTGTGACCCGATCCTCATCCCTGCCAGAGCCCCTCCCAGCCGGCAAGAGTGGGGCGCAGCTGCCCCACTGGGAAAATCCCCCAAATCCTGCCAAAGCTCTTGTTGAAGTGTTCTCTTGACTCAGCTGTTTTAGTCCTCTTTGAGTCTGCCCAAGTTCCAACAGGAGTCAAGTCGGGCAGATTCTCTCCTTCCCTGGACAGACCCTCTGGAGCCTCCTCCCTGGGGTCTGGGGTTTGCAGTATGTGGGAGTGGGAGTAAAAGGAGTTGGGGCTTTTTCCTGGCCTCAGACACCCTTCCCCTGGTTTTATAAAAGGAGCAGATCACAGGACTTGTCCAAGTTTGCCCAGCACCCCCTGGGCCAAAGGCACTTCCCTGCTCCAAGGTAGGAACAGGCCAGCCAAACAGGGCAGAACTCACTGCCAGACTGAGGGGGTGGGTTTTGGGGGGCCATTGACCTGGCAGGGGGCCAGTTCCCACTGTAGACCTGGAGACCCTTCCTGCCCAGTAGGCTTGGTCATTGCACTCTCTAGGCCTCAGTTTCTTCATCGGTAAAAAAGGGACTTTCGGCCAGGCGTGATGGCTCATGCCTCTAATCCCAGCACTTTGGGAGGCAAATGTGGGCGGATCACCTGAGGTCAGGTGTTCGAGACCAGCCTGGCCAACATGGCAACCCAGGAGGCGGAGGTTGCAGTGAACCGAGATCATGCCACTGTACTCCAGCCTGGGTGACAGAGTGAAACTCCATCTAAAAAAAAAAAAGACTCTCAGTTTTGGCCCAGCTTCTCTCCCAAGTGGTTCTGAGGACCCAACCTCCTATGTGCTTTAGAAACCAGATCCTGAGTCCTTGCAGGGTCTCATCTATCCTTGCAGCCCCCACCCCAACAGCACTTCGATAAAGTGGGGGTTTAACAGTGCATAAGGTGCCCCGGAGTTGGATGAACTGGGTTTGAATCTTGGACTTGCTCCATAACCTTGAGCCAATTATTGAACTTGTCTGGGTCTCAGTTTCCTCTTCTGCAAAATGGCAATAATAATAGAGCCAGGTGAAACTTAGATGAAATCATGAGGTAAACGCTTAGCACTGTGCCTGGCTCTTGTCACGAATAGAATGAGGAAACTGAGGCCCAGAGAGAGAGTGGCTTTCATTCACTCACTCATTTATTCAAGAATGTTTGGCTGAGTACAGGGGCTCATATTTGTAATTCCAGCACTTTGGGAGGCCGAGGTGGTAGGATCGCTTGAGCCCAGGAGTTCAAAGCTGCAGTGAGCCATGATCATGCCACCGCATTCCAGCCTGGGCAGCAGAGCAAGACCCTATCTCAAAAAAGAGGCCGGCCGTGGTGGTTCACGCCTGTAATCCCAGCACTTTGGGAGGCTGAGGTGGGCGGATCACGAGATCAGGAGATCGAGACCATCCTGGCTAACACGGTGAAACCCCGTCTCTACTAAAAATCCAAAAAATTAGCCAGGCGTGGCGGCGGGCGCCTTGTAGTCCCAGCTACTCAGGAGGCTGAGGCAGAATGGCGTGAACCCGGAAGGCAGAGCTTGCAGTGAGCCGAGATTGCGCCACTGTACTCCAGCTTGGGCGATAGAGCAAGACTCCGTCTCAAACAAAACAAAACAAAACAAAAAAAGAATGTTAATTTGGCATCTGCACTAGGTTGGGCTCTATGCCGGATGCTAGAGGATAAAGCATTGCCACTGTCTGAAAGGATCTTACATACAGATGAGAGCAGCAGGCGGGCGGGAGCTGTGGGAGCCTATGGGACATGCCTGCAACAGTTGGGGTGAGGAAGGATCCGGAAGCATCCTGAAGAATTACACCTGAGCCAGTGGGTCTGCAACGTGGCGCCAGCCAGGGAAGTGGGCGAGGGTAAGCTAAGCAGAGGCTACGGCACCAGCAAAGGCGTGAAAGTGAGAAAGGCCACCATGTGTACAAGAAAGTCACACGCAGCTCAACGTTCTTGGACAAGGAGTGCAAAGCAGGGAATGGAGATGGGATGAGGCAGAAGGATCCAGCAGGGGCTGGAGTCGCCAATTACCTCATTCATTCATGTAATTACTTATGGAGTCGTTGTTCCGGCCAAGCACTGTGGTAGGCTCTGGGAACAAGGCTGAGATCTAGCCACTGTTCCTGCCTTCACAGAGCACAGTATGGGCATGGGGCTTAGGGGACAGCAGGAGACAGACATCAATCAAGCCATTACACAAGTCACCACGCACTCCGGCCATCAGGGCTGTTTAAGGCAGGTGCTCAAGCAGAAGGAACAGCCCAAGGCCCAGGGCTGTGCACCAGGGGGTGAAGGAAGTAACAGATGGCTCCAGCAGGGTGAGCATGGGCAGAAAGGGGTGCCCGAGGGAAGCAGGGGCAGTCTGTGGGCACCAGGTCAGGTGTGGGGAGCCATGGAAGGGCTTTTGGCAGGACATGGCCACTCTGCAGGAGGGATCTATTGACCTGGCTGTGGAGAACGGAGAGGCGACAAGAGGAGGGTGGAAGTGGCTTGGGAGACGGTGAGTTGTGGGCTGGGGCAAGGCACAGGGATGGAGAGGGGCTGTGTGACACACTCAGCTATGGAAGAAGCCAGTGCTGTTGACCCACTTGGGCATCTCTGCGGGACCCATGAGGTACCTTGGCCCACTTTGGTGGAGTGCAAGGCCCTGGCAGCCCGAGGGAGGCAGAGCACCAGGCTCCAACTCGGAGACCACCCAGCTCTGGGGACTTCCCAAGGCTGGGCAGAGGGGGACTCAGCCCTGGGGAAGCTCAGGGTGGGGAGGAAGCTGGAGAGAGCACTGAGCCAGCATCTCATGACTCAGCCACTTCCACCCAGTCAGCCCGGTGGCATCTCCGCTCCCCTGCTCTAAATTCCGATTAGGTGAGACTGCTGGAGGCTGAGTCAGTCCCGGCACGGCACGAGAGCTGTGTCCCAGGAGGCTCCCTGCCAGACACACTGGCCCCCAATCAAGGCCAGGGCCAGGCACAGGGCTGGAGAGGTGGAGGGGTGCAGGAGCCAGGCTCCGAGGCTACAGCAAGTCCCAGCAGAGTGGGGCGGCCTAGTGAGATCACGTAAGTGAACATGCTTTGTGAGTTATGAAAAGCTCACTGTTTTCCTCGGTGGGCTCTGGGACCTCATTGCCTGAGGAGGGGACTGGGATGCAAGTCCTAGCTCTGCCCACCTCAGCGCATGACACTGAGAAAACTCCTTTCCCCTCTTGGCTTCAACTTCCTTGACCGCAGAATGGGGCCAACATCTCCTAAAGAGGTTGTGAGAATTAAATGTAATGCATATGAAAGTGCTTTGCAAACTGTCCAGTGGGCCCTACGATGGTCAGGGTGGTAGAAGAGAGTATGAATGGCAGGGCTTCCAGAGAGACTACCTAGAGTTGCGCAGGTTGTTCACTGCACAAGGATGTCCAGCCTAGGGTGCCGAAATCCAGCCCATCCCATCCTCTGCTCCCCAAACCGCGTACCCCGGCCTAGGACTGCTTGGACTTGGTACCTTTCTCTAATACGCACAAATGCACCCTGAGGGCTGGCAGTGGCCCCTTAGACGTTCCTGGAGGGGTCAACCCTTGGAATTATGGGAAATCTCTGAGAAACTGATTTGGGATGGAGGGGAAGTGGGGCTGGTTTTGCAGAGGTTCCTAGAGACAGGGCCTAACCTCAGCAGTGAGGCACAACTTATTGCTAGGGGCAGCTATGGGGGCCTGGCCGGGTCAAGGGGGTAGTCTCTCCTGGCCCTGCCCCTCCCTAGCAACGAAAGCAGGTAACCACCAAGACAGTATTTTAAAAAACACTCAAGACACAGACCCAAGCCAGGTTTTATTGAAATGCCAGGAGCGGGCACATGTCAAAGTAGCCAAGGAAGGGGGGACGGTGGTACAGGCTGTGTAAGTTGGCAGGGATGGGCAGGCCTCATGTCCATGGTCCTGGCATCCCCACTGCCAGGGGACAAGTAGGCACGACTACCCTCCCCTCAAAATGGCATGCTCAGGCCAGTGGGGCCCCTACCCCTGGACCATGAAGGCGCCAAAAGGGGCTGGAAGCACTAAGTTTTCTCCCTCCTGAGGGGGAAGGAAAGAAGGGGAGATGCAGGAGGAAGGGGAGGTATAGCCGGGGATGAGCGTTCCAAGGAAGTCTCTCCTCCTAGGTGTCTGCACCCAACTCATGGTCCTGGACAGTGGAGAGGCGCAGCATTACAAAAGGAAGCTGAAGGCTCATCCCTCAGGGAACCGGAGCCCCCGAGCCTGTGGGGCTTGTGTCAGCCCTGAACAGAGGGCAGAAGTTCAAGGGGACTGAAGATGCAGGTAGTTCCCAAGTGACCTAAGAGTCCCCAGAGCTGGGGGTGTGGCCTTCATGGGACAAGGAGGAAGACAGGAGGATCCATCCCCAGCATGGAGTGGGGAGAGGGCAGTCTCCCCAATTTGGCCCCTCTAGGTCAGTTCCACGTTGTTGGCACGGTCAAGCACTCGGGAGCCACGGGCACTGCCCCCAAGCTGGAAACGGCTCTCATAGAGAGTGGGGCAGAGGTGCCAGCGATTGGCCCGGTAGATGCCCAGGTAGGTGTAGACATCAGGCTTGTAGGTGAGCAGACACTTAATGCCTGCTGCACGGATGGCTGAATCTGCCTCCAGTACACCCAAGCGGTCCGTGAAGTCGTCCGTGTAAACACAGATGACCTGGCGCCCACCCTCCTTGGCCCGTGGGCTCACCTTGGCCACCTGAAGCCGGCCTTCAACCACGGCCCGGGCAATGCCAGCCCAGGCGTGGTCCAGCTTGAAGCCCGGTGCCAGATGCATAAGCCACTTGCCCGAGAGCACGTGGTGGGTGATGGCGAGCTGGCGCAGGGTACCCGGTGTGATGGGCCGCCCACTGGTCTGCAGAGCTTCCCAGGCTGCCTGCAGGCCCTGCACGTCCCCGGAGTTGGGGCTGTAGCCCTGCCCATACACTGCAATCCAGCCCACAGGCTCTGAGTTGGGTGAACCGGGGTCCCCATAGCGGGTAACTTGGGATGGTGGGTACTTGGCCAGCCAGGCATCCAGCTCAGTGGCAGGCGCTGTGCGGGCATCAAACACTAGCCAGGGGTCCATGTCAGCTGCCATGGCCTCTGCAGCCAGGTGCTCAGCGGTGAAGCCATCCTCACGGCCACCTGGAGAGTCCTCCTCTTCCAGCTCCTCACCTGGTTCCATCCTGCTGTGAGGGAACGGAGTCAGGGCGGGGTCTGAGACAGTAACTACAGGTGCCAGGCACTGGATTAAACTGTGGCCTTGGGTAAGACTTACTGTCGATGCGCCTCAGTTGCCTCATCTTTACAATGTGATAACAACTGCTCCTGTCCCGTAGATCCGCTGTGAAAATTAGATGCCTGAGGAGTGAGCGCTCCAGAAGGGTTGCTGCAGTTATTACTATTCTCCTTGACTTACAGAAAAGGAAACTGAGGCCCAGAGAGAAAGGACTTGCCCAAGGTCACACCTGTAGTGCGTGGCAGGGCCGAAGGGTGAATCCAGGCGTGGGAGCAACCGGCCCCAGCTACACCTCCCGGCCCTGCCAAGGCCCCCTTTTCCTGGCAGGTATTCGGTGCGCTGGCATTTAATAGAGAAAGGCAAAGAAGCGCACGTTCGCGCAGCTCCCGAGGCCGGCTCTGTAGGGCCAGGCCTCCCGGGCAGGCGTTATCGGGACGACTTAAAGACGAGGATATTGAGGTCCAGAGAGGTTACAGGCCGTTCCGAGGCCAATGGGGCGGTTCCCGGACTCGAACCTGGGCTTGTTAGAGCCTGCAGGAGAGCCAGGCTCCGGCCGTGCCGCGCCCGCCGCCATTAACGCCCACGGCCGAAGCTGTGCTCCCGCCCCAGCCCTGCCCTGCCCCTCCCGCCGCCCGCAGTCACCTCCGGCCTTCGCTGCGTTCGACGCCGGCCCAGCCCCGGGCCCGGCTCCGCTCCTGCCGGGGCTCCGCGCCACCGCCGCCGCGCCCCACCCCCGCCACGGCTGCCGCCGCCGCCGCCGCCATCTTAGCGCCGCGCCACCTCAACAACAACTTTATAGACAAGCGCAGCCACAGGGCGGAGCGGCGGGCCTCAGCGGCCGCGCTGTGGGGCGGGGCCGGCTGGGGATGGGGCGGGGCCGACGGGGAGGTGCTGACTCGGGGGCGGGGCCATCGCGGGAACCCCGGGAGGGGCGGGCCGCGGGGGGCGGGGCCAACGTTCGCGCTTCTGGCCTTGGGGGCGGGCGGGAGCGGCGGTCCAGACTGGGGAGGGACGCGCACCGCCCAAGGAGGCTCCAAGGGGAGGGCACTAGGGCCCTGCGAGCGGCGTCTTAACCGGCGGCGCTAGGACTCCGCGGGAAACGGCGGGGGCGGAGCGGGCGGCACCAGGACCCAGGGGAACCGCGGCGGGCGGGCGGCGAGCAGGCCCGGGAGCCGGGAGGCTGCGGGCGGCGGCGCTGGACCCGACGCAGCGAGAGAGGCCCCGAGATGCCGAGCAAGAAGAAGAAGTACAACGCGCGGTTCCCGCCGGTGAGCACGTGGCAGAGCCCGGCAGGAGTGGGCCCGGCTCCCGGGTGGCTTGGGCCCAGTTCCCGCTGGGGAGGCGGGCGCGCCGCGGTGTTCGGGGGCCTGGACGCCCCGCCCCCTCCGTGCCCTCCCCGCGTCCGCGTCCCCCGCCCCCTTTCTCCGGGGATGCCCCTTCCTCCCCCAGCACCCCCTTAGGGGACAGAGGCGACGGGGTCTGAACTCTGCTCCCCCACCCGCAGGCGCGGATCAAGAAGATCATGCAGACGGACGAAGAGATTGGGAAGGTGGCGGCGGCGGTGCCTGTCATCATCTGTATCCTGCCGGGGGCGGACCGGGTCGAGGGGCGTGGGGGAGGGAGGCAGCGGGTCGCCCTCTCCCGCCCCGGAGTTCTCCTTGACGCCCCTCAGCCCGGGCGCTCGAGCTCTTCCTAGAGTCGCTGTTGAAGAAGGCCTGCCAGGTGACCCAGTCGCGGAACGCTAAGACCATGACCACATCCCACCTGTGAGCAGCGAGGAGCCGGGAGGGGCCGGCCGGGCTGGCGCGGGGAGTTCACACACTGAGGGAGGCAGAGCCTGGATGGCGAGGGAGGTGGGCGGCAGCCGGGACACCAGCAAGGCCACAGACTGGCAGAGGAGGGGCTGGGCTTCCAGGCAGAGGGAGCCACCTGAGTAAAGGAGGGCAGGCTCGGGAGCGGAGATCGGCCCGGGCTCCAGTCTGACATCTGGGGCCCCTTGCTGCCACCCACTGAGGGTTTGGGTGTCTGGCCCCTCTTGAGTGCCAGTCCCTCCTCACCTCTTCCAGGAAGCAGTGCATCGAGCTGGAGCAGCAGTTTGACTTCTTGAAGGACCTGGTGGCATCTGTTCCCGACATGCAGGGGGACGGGGAGGACAACCACATGGATGGGGACAAGGGCGCCCGCAGGTGGGGCCAGGGCCTGGCATACAGTGGGGAAGGCCAAGACCACAGGGCTTGGGGGTGGCCAAGGAGTAGGGAGACCTCCGGGCAGATGGACTGTACCTTCCCAAAGGGGCCGGAAGCCAGGCAGCGGCGGCCGGAAGAACGGTGGGATGGGAACGAAAAGCAAGGACAAGAAGCTGTCCGGGACAGACTCGGAGCAGGAGGTGAGTGAGGCCCCAGCCCTTAGCCCTGCCCTTGGAGATGGGACAGGCAGCCTCATCCCAGGCTGAACTGGCAGGAAGGCAGCTCTCATCCTTTTCTGCAACCTCTTTGCTCACTGATTTATTTGTAAATTGTGGCTATGAGGGTCTACTGCTGTCGCTGTCACTCCCAGTGATGGGCTCGTGTCTTTTCTTGTCAACTCTGACCTCTGTGGTGCTCACAGGATGAATCTGAGGACACAGATACTGATGGGGAAGAGGAGACATCACAACCCCCACCCCAGGCCAGCCACCCCCCTGCCCACTTTCAGAGGTGAGCAGCCCAGAGGCATGGGAGGGTGCTGGCAGACTCCCCAGAGCCAGCTTACCCCTCCTGTTCTCCCTGGCCTCTTGGTCTTGTTGATTGTGGCAGATTTGGGGGGTGGGAGGAGAATAACTGAGGAGGGCTTGAAGGCAGGAGACTGTTCTCCCAAAAGATCCTGCTCCACCCTGCCAGGGCCCGTGGGCGGGGCCTGGGCCTGCTCTGTGTGAGCTGCCCTGGGCCTTGGCCCCATGGATCTGGAGGGTAGTGGGGGGAGGGTCAGATGGGGGAGGGAGGGTCTTGGCAGCTGCCCCTGTAGAGGGCACGGTGGGGCTCAGGCCTGACTCTCTCCTGCCTTCTGCCCTGCAGCCCTCCGACACCCTTCCTGCCCTTCGCCTCTACTCTGCCTTTGCCCCCAGCGCCCCCGGGCCCCTCAGCACCTGATGAAGAGGACGAAGAAGATTACGACTCCTAGCGCCTTCCGCCCCCCAGGCCATAGCCCCTTTTAGTTGATTTTAGTTGCTCTGGGGGGAGGAGAGAAGATAGAGCTGTTCTTAAATTTATTAAAAAAAATAATAAAAGGGAATCTCAGTGTCTGTTCCAGGCTCTGCGCAGGATGTCATGGTTGCCATCCCATCCACCCACCTGCCTTCCCCACATGACGCTGGGAGCTGGGCCCGGGCATGGTGGCTCACACCTGTAATCCCAACACTGGGAGGCTGAGGCAGGCAGATCACCTTAGGTCAAGAGTTCAAGACCAGTCTGGCCAACATGGTGAAACATCGTCTCTACTAAAAATACAAAAATTAGCTGGGCGTGGTGGTGCATGCCTGTAATCCCAGCTACTAGGGAGGCTGAGGCAGGAGAATCGCTTGAACCTGGGAGGTGGAGGCTGCAGTGAGCTGAGATCATGCCACTGCACTCTAACCTGGGGGGCAGAGTGAGACTCCATCTCAAAAAAAAAAAAAAAAAAAAAAACTGGGAGCTGGGGCCGCGTCAGTGGCAGGTGAGGTGGCAGTGAGGGGAGAGAGGGGTCATCTGGGGAGGCTGGAGGCCGTGGTTCTGCTGAGTGCACCAAGGCTGCTGACAGAAGGGAGGTGGGAGAGCTCGCAAGTGCTGGGCATGCGGGGGACACTTGCCCTGTGGTGCTGCTGACCCCTGGTGGACTGGTGACCCCCGGCGGGCTGCTGCCCTGCTCTGAGCAGCCCCTTGTCTCTCTGATGGAGACTGTTCTGCCCCACTGTGGGCTGCTGTGAAGGGATAAGTGGGACAGGGAACAGGAACAGGTCTTGGAAACTGTAGAGTCCCGTGTCCAGTGTAGTGAAGGGCAGGTGGAAAGGAGCAGACATAGCGAGATTGTGGAGGGCCTTGAAGGTGGTTTTTGAGCAGGGCAGTGACACAGCCTGTTCATCCAGATAACCCTTCAGAGCAGACCCAGGAGCTGTGCTGCCTGTAAAGCAGAGGTACTCGGTGAGGCTGGGGAGGATGCAGGTGGCCCACGTGGGGCCTCCTGGGGCCCACAAGGCATTCAGTTTTAAAGGTCTGCTGGCATGGTGGTGTATGCCTATGGTCCCAGCTGCTTGGGAGGCTGGGACAGGAGTTCGAGGCAGCAGTGAGGCATGATTGCACCACTGTACTCCAGCCTGGGCAACAGAGCAAGACCCCATCTCAAAAAAAAATGTATACATATAGTCTGTTTCTTAGCAAGCTCACTGGCTTTCTCGTGGGCACTGGTGGCAGCAGGGAACTGACTCAGAAGTCTGGGTGAGGGTGATGGCAGCTGGAGCAGGATGAGGTAGGGGCACAGTGAGCAGTGGGCAGACTTGGGTCTGTGCTGGCCTCAGCCTTGAGCATAGAGATGGCTGACTGGACATGGAGGTTGAGGGGGATTGTTAAGGGTGACCCCCAGGTTTCTTTCTGCAGCAGCTTTGGTGGGCAGGGGCTCCTTCCCTGCTGGAGACTCAGGAAGAACAGGTTCAGCCTGAAGGTCACAGTCTGGCTCTGATGATTTGGGGGTGCCTGTGAGGCTGCTGAGGGAAGGTGCCGAGTGGATGCGTGAACATAGGGGGACAAAGACGCTTGTAAGCCTCAAAAGCAGGTGACCTTGCCGAGCATGGGGTGCTGGGGCAGACCACCAAAGGAGATGAGAGGGCCCAGAACCCAGGCCACCCAGGATCCATGGTGGTGCCCATCCAGGTACATCTGGAAGCAGGGAGAGGTCAAGTGTCAGATGCCGTGGACAGGAGGTGGCGCCTGCAAGGTGTCCCTCAGCTTTCCTGGAGCCTCTACCAGTGCTGCTTGGGCCTTGGTGGTGGTTGCAGGGGGTGAGGGGGCTGGAGATGAGAGACCCTGAGGCGTATGGAAGCAGCACTTAGGGATGCCAACCAGAGACTGCTCAGAGTGAGGGGCACGGGTGGGGGTGGTTTGTTTATTTACATATATATTTACATTATATATTGTATATACATACATTTCTCACACTATATGGATGTATAGAGGTGGTTTTTAGATAGCGAGAATGTAAGCCTTTAGAGAGAGAGGGGCTGCAGGGATAGGATGGGAAAGAATTGATGGGGTGAGGTGGGGGAACCTCAGGCCAACCTCAACCTGCCAAGGGACAGGGCAGTAAGTGGGTTTTTGGGGGAGGACTGAAGTAACTTTTTTTTTTTTTTTTTTTTTGAGATAGAGTTGCTCTTTGGCCCAGGTGGTGTGATCTTGGCTCACTGCAACCTCCACCTCCTGGGTTCAAGCAATTCTCCTGCCTCAGCCTCCTGAGTAGCTGGGATTACGGGCGCCCGCCACCATGCCAAGCTAAGTTTTGTATGTTTAGTAGAGACGTGGTTTTGCTACATTGGTCAGGCTGGTCTCGAACTCCTGACCTCAAGTGATCCGCCTGACCTGGCCTCCCAAAGTGTTGGGATTACAGGCATGAGCCACTGCGCCCAACCAGAGGTAACAATTTTTTTGTATTTTAAATTTTTTGTTTTGTTTTGTTTTGGAGCCAGGGCCTCTCTTTGCCACTGTAAAGCAGTGGCACGATCATGGCTCACTGCAGCCTGCAGCCTTCTAGGCTCAAGGGATCCTCCCACCTCATCTTCTGGAGTAGTTGGGACTATAGGCGTGTGTGTGTGTGTGTGTGTGTGTGTGTGTGTGTGTGTGTGTGTGTGTGTGTGTGTGTGTGTGTGTGTGTGTGTGTGTGTGTGTGTGTGTGTGTAGAGATGAGGTCTCACTATGTTGCTCTGGCTGGTCTCGAACTCCTGGGCTGAAGTGATCCTCCCACCTTGGCCTCCCAACATGCTGGGCTTACAGAGGTGAGCCATCACACCTGGCTGGTCTTCAGTTTTTATCTGATGGTGTCTGACTTCGCTGTGAAGCAGGGGGCGGGTCTCCTAACCTGAGTGAGGGGCCCAAAGAAGGAGAAGATAGGTTAAAACACCCAAGGCTGATGGGAGGGTCAAGGATTTGAGGCATGGAGAGGGGACAGCCCTGGGGAGCTGGAAACGGGCGTCTGTGGGCCCTGCCTGCCTCTGGGTGCCCCGCTTTGGTAGCAGTGCTTTTGGTTTCTTTTCAGGAACCATCTCTCCTCTGCTGGAACCTGTGCTTTGTGCAGCTGAGCCCCCTCCCTGGGGCTGAGGGGTGGGAGTGGCACACCAGGCTAGCCCATCACAGAGCCACCCACACTCCACCACTGGTTGGTGCAAGGGTGGGGTCCCGAGCCCTGGGACTTCAAATGGGACCATCGGGAAAGGGTTTTGACAAGATCGCTGGCAAGATGACAGTGGCCACACTGGGGCAGCAGAGCTGGCGGAATGCATGTGGGCCGGGAGCTGTTGGAAGCCACTTATTACCCCAAGGGCCCATCCTGCCTGAGAACAAAGCCAGCACTGGGAGCAGAGCCAAGAGGTCCAGAGACAAGAGCTTCCTGATGCCATCTGGGCACCTGGGGTTGAGCTGGCTCGAGGCCTGTGGACCTTGGACTTCTTAAGTCGCAAGAGCCAATAAACATTCCCCTCCTGTAAGCCAGTTGGGTTTCTGTCACTTGTCACTGAAAGAGCTGTGGTTGGCATAGTCTGTGGACAGGACGTGGATCTCACTGGCCCAGGGGCAGCTTTCTCTCAAAACAGGTTGGGGGTGGACCCAGGGAAGGTAGACACTTGGGGTCACCAGAGCAGAGGTTGTGCCAAGTGCATGTGAGCAGAGATTGGCAAAAGCACAAGATTGTGCCAAGTGCCTCTGCCCACCTCCCACTGGCTAGGAGTTTCTGCTGACCTCACAGGCCATGCCCAGCCTTTGCCAAGTGTTAGGATGCAGCCTCCTGAGACAGAGGGCAGGGGCCCAGGGGAGATGGTGTTCCTGGCTGGGCCATGTGGCCTCTGGGTGCCTCGTAGGAGTGGTGAAAGATGGCCTCTGCCCAATGGGTGCCACTGGACACCAGGAAGGGGCGGCCTGATTTTCTGTCTTTTTTCTTTTCTTTTTTTTTTTTTTTTTTTGAGACGGAGTCTCGCACTGTCGCCCAGGCTGGAGTGCAGTGGCGCGATCTCGGCTCACTGCAAGCTCCGCCTCCTGGGTTCACGCCATTCTCCTGCCTCAGCCTCTCCGAGTAGCTGGGACTACAGGCGCCCGCCACCATGCCCGGCTAATTTTTTGTATTTTTAGTAGAGATGGGGTTTCACCGTGGTCTCGATCTCCTGACCTCGTGATCCGCCCGCCTCGGCCTCCCAAAGTGCTGGGATTACAAGCGTGAGCCACCGCGCCTGGCCTATTTTCTGTCTTTTTTTCTAGCGGTGGGAAGCCTTTAGCCTAGTCTGTCTGAATGTCTTGGTCTGATCTCAGCTGCGCCCGGGGTATAGGTGTGACCAGTATGTGGAACAGGGAGCAGCTTCTGAGGCCAGCATGGCAGCCAACGACAGTGACACTCCCTGCCAGGTAGAGAGCCACTCTCTATAGCCCACCACAGGGTTCTATCAGCAGATGTTTCCTGAGCACCCAACATCATTACTCAGCAGGGAAATGAGATAACAGTCACCCACCCATTAAGAGTCTGACATCCCCGGCCGGGTGCGATGGCTCATGCCTGTAATCCTAGCAGTTTGGGAGGCAGAGGCAGATGGATCACCTGAGGCCAGGAGTTGGAGACTAGTCTGGCGAACATAGTGAAACCCCATCTTTACTAAAAATACAAAAAATTAGCTGGGCGTGGTGGTGGCTGCCTATAATCCCAGCTACTCGGGAGGCTGAGGCAGGAGAATCACCTGAACCCAGGAGGCGGAGGCTGCAGTGAGCTGAGATTGCACCATCGCACTCCAGCCTGGGCAACAGGAGCAAAACTCCATCTCAAAAAAATGAAAGAGTCTGACATCCCCAAGTACTGGAGAGGAAGAGGCTACACAGCACTCATACATGGCTGGTGGAAATGTCAGTAGGTACAAACACTTCGGAAAACCGTTCAGCAGTTTCTTATTAACACACACACTTCCCCTATGACCCAGCAATTCCATTCCTAGGTAGCTACCAAGAGAGATGGCGGCATGGGGCCACTGGAAGACATGTACAAGACTGTAGCCCTGAACTGGAAACAGCTCAAATGCCCATCAGCAAGAGCATGAATACGTAAATGGTGCAATGTTGTATGATAGAACAGCAGTAAAAGGAACCACTGTCAATGCAACACCGTGGGTAGATCTTGTAGACCTTACGTGGAGCAAAAGAAGCCAAACAGAAAAGTACATAGGCCAGGGGCAGTGGCTCACACTTGTAGTCCCAGCACTTTGGGAAGCCAAGGTGGGCAGATCACTTGAGCTCAGGAGTTCAAGACCAGCTTAGGTAACATAGTGAGACCCTGTCTCTACAGAAAAATACATTAGCTGGGCATAGTGGGGCCCGCCTATAATCCCAGCTACTTAGGAGGCTGAGGTGGGAGGATAGCTTTAACCCAGGAGGTAGAGGCTGCAGTGAGCTGAGATTGCTCCACTGCACTCCAGCCTAGGCGACAGAGTGAGACCCCGCCTCAAAAATTAATTAGTAAAAATGAAAAAGAGTACACACTGATGCAATTCATTTAAGCCAAGCTCAGGAACAGGAAAAGCTAATCAACAGTGATGGAAGTCAGTACATCCATAAGGGGTGGGGATTGGCTGGGGGTCGGGTACAGGGAGCCTTCTGGAAGTGTTCTTCAACTTGACCTGGGTTACGTATAAAACGATTAAGCCGTACACTTAAGATTGGTGCACTTCTTTGATATCTTCATAAAAGTTTTACTTAATCTTTATCTATCTATTGAGACCCTATTGCATGCCAGACACGGTTGTAGGTAGTGGCGATTAAGTGAACAAAATGTTCTTGGAGTTTATTTCTGAAGCGGTGAGACAGACAATAAAGATGAATCATGCCAGGCATGGTGGCTCACGCCTGTAATCCCAGCACTTTGGGAGGGCGAGGCGGGTGGATCACCTGAAGTCAAGAGTTTGAGACCAGTCTGGCCAACATGGTGAAACCTCGTCTGTACTAAAAATACAAAAAATTAGCCAGGTGTGGTGGCAGATGCCTGTAACCCCAGCTACATGGGAGGCTGAGGCAGGAGAATTGCTTGAACCCAGGAGGCAGAGGTTGCAGTGAGCCAAGATTGTGCTGTTGGGCTCCAACCTGGGCAACAAAAGCGAAACTTTGTCTCAAAAAAAAAAAAAAAAAGATGAATCGCATGTCAGATGGTGATCCATGCTGTGGGGAAAATAAATAAAGCAAAACAGGCAATCCAGGGTGAGAAGGGAGGCCTGCATTCTTTTTTTTTTTTTAAGAGATGTAGTCTCGCTCTGTCTCCCAGGCTGGAGTGCAGTGGCATGATCTCAGCTCACTGCAATCTCTGCCTCCTGGGTTCAAGCGATTCTCCTGCCTCAGCCTCCCGAGTAGCTGGGATTACAGGTGCCCGCCACCACGCCTGGCTAATTTTTTGTATTTTTAGCAGAGACAAGGTTTCACCATGTTGGCCAGGCTGTTCTCAAACTCCTGACTTTGTGATTTGCCTGCCTCGGCCTCCTAAAGTGCTGGAATTACAGGCGTGAGCCACAACGCCCGGCTTTGGGGGGCCAGCATTCTTAACTGAGTTCGAGGAAGACTCTGGTGACAGTGAGCATGGAGTGGGCGGGCTCACAGCCCTCCGTGGGGAGAGGGCTCCAGGCAGAGGGAACAGCAAGGGCAAAGGCTGGGAGGATTGGATTTAATCTGTCAGTTTCCCCGTGGTCTCCTCTGCTCCCACTGCGTCAGCCACCACCCAGGGCCTGACTCAGGAGCCACCAGCTCTGGACTCAGCCTGCCTTAGCTGAGAGGTGTCCTTGTGGCACTGGCAGCCCCTTGGGTCTGAGAAGCTTGGTGCAAAGGGAGAAGGAAGAAGCATGGGGCACCTACCACACCCCTGCCCTGGGTGCTGCTGGACCTGGGGCCCCAGAGGCCGGGGAAGGAGGCAGAAGGGGAAGGAGAGTTGAATGACTGAGTGAACCTGCTCGACCTCTCCCAGCCTCATCCCTGGCCTGGTCAGGGAGCTGACGTGCTGTGGGATCTGTTGGTTTCCCCTTTCCCTCTCTGGGCTTTGCCCTCCACAGCCATGAAATAGGTCTGCGGATGCCTCCCCTGTGGTTGATGGGAGGCAGAAGGCATTGCAGCAGTGCGTTGCTCTGTGCTTGTCAGGTCTGAGGCCACTGTCAGTTTCCCTGCACCCTGAGCCCTCCTCTAGGAGAGATGTCCTTATACCCTCACCTTATGGATGAGGAGACTGAGGCTCTAGAAGTGACGTAGTGGCCCAGAGGTAGGCAGGGGTTTGGTCTAGGCGTGTGTGTCGTCCAGGATGTGGAGAGGTGGAGTTAACAGCTTAACCTCCAATACACACCCGAGGGCCATCCCTTTCTCTGGTGCAGGGACACTTGGCTCCAGGACATAGACACGACCAAATTCCCACTCAGCTACACTACGGGTCCTGAGGCAGGGGACTGGCACCCATGATCTGGACAATCTACCAGGGGCCTGGTCCCTCCCCTCTTTGGTGCAGGGCCTTTGATGAGAGTGGGTCTGGACTTTCTCGGGGGGCTTCTTGTAGCCGGAGAGTGACAGGGCTGTGTGACTGCCACCTCCCATCATCAGAGTGAACTATTTCTATTCTGAAATCCCATTTTTCCTATTGTGTGTTCAAATGTCGTTTTAAAAAGTGGAATAAGGACTAAGATTTTTGCCAGTAATCAGAGAGCTGCAAAGAAAAACAGGATCCCACATGATGCCCATCAGATAAAACTGAAAACCAGATAAAACCTGTTGCTAGTGAGGATGTCAGTGAATGGAATTCTGGCATTTGGTAGGCGTGTAAGTGGGGATGTTTGAAAGGGCATTTTGGCAGTTGTGTGTCCCCTTGCAGGTCCACTCCTGGGTTAAACCTCTCACAAGCAGAGAGATGTGTCCTAGGCATGGTTTGAAGTGGCAGAAAAATCAGTGTCCATCAATGGGGAACTGCCTGGGCAGAAAGCAACAGGGATAGAGCTTAAATGCAGAGTGCTGAGTGAAAAATAGTCAAATAGAGAACAAGAAACAAAAAACACCGACATACACGAGAATCCTTTATACAGCATTTCTGACACTTACTCTGTTACCTTGGACAAGTGACTTTAAGCTGTCTCTACCTCTGTTTTTTTTTGTTTTTTTTTTGTTTTTTTTTTTTTGACAGTCTCTCTCTCTCTCTCTCTCTCTCTGTTGCCCAGGCTGGAGTGCAGTGGAGCAGTCTTGGCTCACTGCAACCTCCACCTCCCAGGTTCAAGCGATTTTCCTGCCTCAACCTCCTGAGTAGCTGGGACTACAGGTGCATGCTGCCATGCCCGGCTAATTTTTCTGGTTTTAGTAGAGACAGGGTTTAGCCATGTTGGCCAGACTGGTCTTGAATTCCTGACCTCAAGTGATCTGCCAGCCTCGGCCTCCCAAAGTGCTGGGATTATAGGCGTGAGCCACCGCGCCTGGCCTGTTTTCTTTAATAAATAAATAAAAGAAAGGCAAGGGAATGGCACCCCTCCACCAGGGGTCTGGTCCCTCCCCTTTTTGGTACAGGGCCTTTGATGAGAGTGGGTCTGGAATTATACACAGGCGTGTGCGTGGAACAGGGTATGGAGAGGTGAAGTTAACAACCTATCCCGCCACACCTGAGGCCATTCCTTCCAGGTTGCAGGGATGCTCGGCTCCAGGACATGGATGAGACCATATAGATACAAATATATATGTATATGTCTCTATATACACAAATATATATATATTTATATGTATATGTGTGTGCCTATATATGTGTGTGTGTGTGTGTATATATATATATATATATTTTTTTTTTTTTTTTTTTGAGAGATGGGATCTCACTTTGTTGCCCAGGCTGGTCTCAAACTCCTGACCTCAAGTGATCCACCCTCCTCAGCTTCCTAAAGTGCTGGGATTACAGGCATGAGCCACCCCACCTGGCCTCTACCTCTGTTTCCTTTCCTTTTTTGGGACGGAGTTTCTCTCTTGTCACCCAGGCTGGAGTGCAGTGGTGCTATCTCGGCTCACCACAACCTCCGCCTCTCGGGTTCAAGAGATTCTCCTGCTTCAGCCTCCCGAGTAGCTGGGATTACAGGCATGCGCCACCACACCCGGCTAATTTTGTATTGTTTTTAGTAGAGACAGGGTTTCTTCATGTTGGTCAGGCTGGTTTCAAACTCCCAACTTCAGGTGATCCTCCCGCCTCGGCCTCCCAAAGTGCTGGGATTACAGGCGTGAGCCACCTCGCCCAGCCTATCTCTGTTTTCTAATCTGTAAAATGGGGATCATAATAGCACCTCCTTCAGGGGCATGTGATGGTTTCATGAGATATGATACGTAAGTTGCTCAGCACAGTGCCTGGCATACAGTAAGCACCCAATAAATGGTGCCTGCTGTTACGGACATTTATGGAAATAAGATCCTGGAAAGCAGATTGGAAGGGCATGTACTAAACAGACAAGGGGGCGTCGTGGCTCAGGGCAGCAGGAGTAGGACTGGAATGCAGGGAAGGGGAGAGTCCATTAAAAAACGAAGCTTTAGGCTGGGCGTGGTGGCTCACGCCTGTAATCCCAGCACTTTGGGCAGCCGAGGTGGGCGGATCACCTGAGGTCAGGAGTTCCAGACCAGCCTGACCATCATGGAGACACCCCGTCTCTACTAAAAATAAAAAATTAGCCGGACATGGTGGCGCATGCCTGTAATCCCAGCTACTCGGGAGGCTGAGGCAGAATTGCTTGAACCTGGGAGGCAGAGGTTGCGGTGAGCCAAGATCGTGCCATTGGACTCCAACCTGGGCAACAGGAACGAAACTCCATCTCAAGCAAACAAAAAAAAAAAAAGAAAAGAAAAGAAAAGGGAAGCTTTTCAGGGCCGTATGGCTGCATGGAGTTCCCCAAACTAAGGCGCATGTCTGCTTGATTCTATGCACCCTGTGTTCAAAAAACAGAAAAGATATTGTCAGAATGGGCCCAACCTCAGAGGACAGCATCACACAGGGCAGGGTACCCTGCAGGATTCATGGGATCATACATTGTCTTCATTCAGTCACTCAATAAACATTTGCTGAGCACCTACTCTGTGCTGGGCCCTGCACTGGGCTTGGGGAAGGTGAACTCAGAGAAAACACACAGAGCCTCTGCTCCTGAGCTCAGTCCAGTTGGGGGAAGGGGCAGCAGACTGATGGTAAACAAATAGGTACATACACGCCTCTCCAGGGGTAGTGGGGAGAGGGGACCCCGAGGAGGCCAGGGTGTTGAAGCAGCAGCAAGCAAGTGGGTGGGCAGGGCCCTGGTTCCTCTGGAGGCGGAGGGCGGCTGCCCTGTTTTTAGCCACAGATGCTCTTCCATTCCAGCCTGGTGCCCAGGGTCGGTTTCACTTTCCCCTTACCCGTTTTCTTAGAGTTTCGTTTCTGTTTTGTGGGTTCCCTGCCCCCCTTCCGCCTTTGTCTGGAGTTGCAGATTAGCCTAGTGGTTCTCAACCCTGGCTACATCTTAGAACCCTGGGGAGCTTTTTTTCTTTTTTTCTTTTTCTTTTTGAGACAGGGTCTCATTCTGTCTCCCAGACTGGAGTGAAGTGGCACGATCTCGGCTCACTGAAACCTCTGCCTCCCGGGTTCAAGTGATTCTTCTTTCTGCCTCAGTCTCCCCAGTAGCTGGAATTACAGGCACTCGCCACCACGCCCAGCTTTTTTTTTTTTTTTTTTTTGTATTTTTAGTAGAGGCAAGGTTTCACCATGTTGACCAGGCTGGTCTCAAACTCCTCCTGACCTTAAGTGATCCACCTGCCTTGGCCTCCCAAAGTGCTAGGATTACAGGCCTGAGCCACCATGCCCGGCCGACCCTGGGGAGCTTTAAAATACCCATATCTGGGCCTGTCTTCAATTAGATCAGAAGCCCTGAAGATGAGCCTTCCCAAACTCTGGTCTCATCTTCTTAACTGGGTGAGAACAATGGTTGCCCTCCCAGTGCGGCGGTAGGAAAATCACCTATGCAATGTCAGGGCCCCTCCCTTTTATCTTCCGTTTCTCAGGGATCACAGCCCTGAGCTGCCCTTTGTCTAATACCTGAAAACACTTGTTTCCTGTGCTTTGTCCAGTTTCTTAGCTGTTTGTAGAAAAAGGGCAATTTCAGTTCACCTTACTTCCTCAAGGCCAGAACCCAGAGTCCCTCCTCATCCTTTGAACTCCCCAAGTCCTTCACCTGTCCCCTCTCCAAGTTTCTTCCCGTGCTCTGGCTGGGATCGTAACTGTGTGTGCAGGTTTCGCCTCCACTTCTGGAAAGTGCCCCTCTTGGGGGCACAGGGCCTGTTGGATTCACGTCTGTGTCTCCAGGATGTCTCACAGGGCCTGGCACGTGGTAGGTACATGGTGGGCATGTTTTTGTGCATGGGTCTGCCCTGCCCTTCTTCCTTCAGGCCACCCCAAATCATATCCATATCCCTAGAGAACTGACGCCCACCCCACTCCAACCAGGTGGCACCTCCAGGACCACTGGTCAAGATACCCTCCCCTACGGCCATTGGTCAGGGGTGGCCGTGAGACTCAAGACAGCATGTGTGGCCGGGCGCAATGGCTCACGCCTGTAATCCCAGCACTTTGGAATGCTGAGGCAGGCAGATTACCTGGGGTCAGGAGTTCAAGACCAGCCTGGCCAACATGGCAAAACCCCGTCTCTACAAAAAATACAAAAATTAGCTGCATGTGGTGGTGGGTGCCTGTAATCCCAGCTACTCAGGAGGCTGAGGCAGCAGAATTGCTAGAACCTAGGCAGTGGAGGTTGCAGTGAGCCGAGATCGCACCACTGCACTCCAGCCTGGGCGATAGAGTAAGACTCCTTTTTTTAAATAAATTACCCAGTTCCAGGTGTTCCGTTATAAGCAACAGAGAATGGGTGAAGACTTTTCTTTTTATCTTTATTAATGTATTTAGGCCAATTGTATGCCAGAGAGACCTGACTACTACAAGACATCATTGTATACTTGCTGAATAAATGAAATACCATTGATTAATTTGCAAACCACATTCCCAATGCACCTGAGGTGGCTTCCAACAAGAACGAGGAAGGTAAAATTTAAAAAACAGAAATGGAGATTCAAGAATGTGGATGGGTGCAGTGGTATACACCCGAGCTACCAGTGGTGCACTCCCAGCTACTCTGGAGGCCCGAGGAGGGAGAATCACTTGAGCCCAGGAATGTGAGTCCGGACTGGGCAA
Organism: Hylobates moloch; assembly: GCF_009828535.3. Taxonomy (NCBI): domain Eukaryota; kingdom Metazoa; phylum Chordata; class Mammalia; order Primates; family Hylobatidae; genus Hylobates; species Hylobates moloch. The sequence goes on from NW_026652280.1 coordinate 85,086,620, forward strand.
TATAGCAAGATCTTATCTCTAAAAACAAAAAATTTTAGGCCGGGTGTGGTGGCTCATGCCTGTAATCCCAGCATTTTGGGAGGCTGAGGCGGGCGGATCATGAGGTCAAGAGATCGAGACCATCCTGACCAACATGGTGAAACCCTGTCTCTACTAAAAATACAAAAATTAGCTGGGTGTGGTGGTGCACACCTGTAGTCCCAGGTACTCGGGAGGCTGAGGCAGGAGAATCTCTTGAACTCAGGAGATGGAGGTTGCAGTGAGCCAAGATTGCGCCACTGCACTCCAGCCTGGTGACAGAGTGAGACTCCGTCTAAAAAACAAAACAAAACAAAACAAACAAACAAAAAAATTTAGGCCACTTGGAATGGCTCACACTGTAATCCCAGCACCCAGCACTTTGGGAGGCCAAGGCAGGAGGATCACTTGAGGCCAAGAGTTTGATACCAGCCTAGGCAACATAGTGAGATCCTGTATCTAAAAAAATTATTTAAAAAATTTTAAAATAAAATAATAAAATATAATTAAAAGAAAAAATAAAGATCAGAAACAATAGCATAAATATATAAATATGCAACCCATAAAGGCCTGTAAAAGTGCTTTATTAATTCAATATCAAATTTAGTTCTGAGCTTTCTGGCAGCCAAAGCAAAAAGCTTTTTTTTTTTTTTCCAGAGAAAACTTCTTCAGTGGAAAGAAATTTTTTCCTAGACTTTAGCTGCAAAAGAACAGTTTTCTCAGATGGGGCCCACAGTGTGGTGTGGTGAAGGCCAATCTCAGCCACATTCGCACAGCCAAAGCCTGTAATGAGCCTCCCACAATGAGTCCTTGGAGAATGGGTCCAGGCGATTCAGTTGTTCTCACTTGGGCTCGCCTTGACCTCTCAGTGGCTCTTGTCATAGTTGGTCGCTTTCCTCCTCTTTGAAACACGTTCTTCACTTGGATGGGGGCCCTCACTCTCTTGGCAATCTTCTTCCCCACCGTGGGCTCTGGTCTTGTCCCCATGGCCACATCTCCCTGACCTCTCTTGACCTCTGAATGGTGGCGGGCCCAGACTCAGACCTCTCCCCTGCCCTCCCCTCCCCTGCCCTCCCTTCCCCTCCCCTCCCTCTTCCTGGATGACAGGCCACTGTTTCCACCCCAAGCCCTCCAGTCTAATTTCTACTCACAGCCAGAGGGAGTGCAGCCATTATATTTTATGCCATTCCCTCATCGTCCTGTGATCACCTAAAGTTACTAAACAAGTCTCTATTAAAGTGCCCAGTTTTGTGTAGTAGCCAAATCTCAGAACTTGATTTAGAATGAAGTATTCTTGGGCTGGGCGTGGTGGTACGCACCTGTAGTCCCAGCTGCTTGTGAGGCTAAGGCTGCAGGGATCGCTTGAGTTTGAGGCTGCAGGAACCCAAGATGGCATCACTGCACTCAAACCTGGGCAATAGAGCGAGAGCTTGTCTCAAAAACAACAACAACAAAAAAGCGTTTTCCACTTCTGGTCATTGCAGCCCCCACTGATAAGGAGTGGGGGATGTCGGGTCTGCGCCTCTCCCTGGCCCCACTCCCAGGCTTGAGAAGACGCTGCCTTTGGAGAACAGGGAGGGAGGGCAGCGGGTGCAGAGAGTGCACCCTGGATTGACACTGGTGTAAGATGGCATCTCACTCCTTGGGTGGCAGCTGTCTAAAGCTGGCTCCTGCCCTCTGAGGGGTTTTATGGGCTCCCTTATGTACTACCCCCTTGACTGAAACTCCTGGGAAAGGGGCAGCCCCTCTCTGTTGACTGGCTCTGGTTTTCTTTCAAGTGGCATGCACTACCCCACTCTGTTGCATACCCTGTGCCAGAGAAAACAAGCCCGTGCGGCCAGACCCCTTTTTCCATTCCTGCTGTCCAGTGCCCACTGCAGTTCACCTCCTGTCTGGAGGTCTTTCCTACCAATGACCCACGGGGGTGCCATGAGTACAGGGAGCCCACCTAGAACTCTCTCAGGGGCTTCCTTGAAGCACTTCTCACCAGATTTGGGGTTAGAAGGCAGCTCCCCAGCTCCACCCTCTGCAGACTCACTGCCATAGCAGCTCTTTGCAAATCAAATCACTGCAAACTGCCCCTTTCAAATCCACCCTCGATCCCTTTATACTCTTGCGGTGGATGAGAGGCTTCGAGAGTGGCAACATGGGTTTCTGCTTTCTTTCAAATTTTGCAGTTTGGCCAGGAGCAAGCACTTCACTTTGGCATTTCATATCTATTCCATTCTGGAGCCTCAGTGAAATATTCTTCCATGCTGTTCATCCTTAGGACAAACCCAGAATCCTTTCCCTGGCTCCCAGGCCCCATGTGATCTGACTCTTGAGCCCCCCCGTAGAGGTTTATTTATTCATTTTTTTGAGGCGGAGTCTCACTCTGTCGCCCAGGCTGCTGTACAATGACGCGATCTCGGCTTGCTGCAACCTCCGCCTTCCGGGTTCAAGCGATTCTTGAGCCTCAGCCTTCCGAATAGCTGGGACTACAGGTGTGTGCCACCATACTCGGCTAATTTTTTTGTATTTTTTTAGTAGAGATGGCCATGTTGGCCAGGCTGATCTCAAACTCCTGACCTCAAGCGATCTGCCCAACTCGGCTTCCCAAAGTGCTAGGATTACAGGTGTGAGCCACCGTGCCCAGCCCCCCATGGAGGTTTAAAATATCAAAATACCAGCCTGGGCACAGTGGCTCACACCTGTAGTCCCAGCTACTCAATAGGATCGTTCTAGCCCAGGAATTTGAGTCCAGTCTGAGCAACATAGCAAAACCCCATTTCCAAATAACATAAAATATCAAAATACCAAAAAACATTACAAATAATTGTATGTTGGTAAATATAGAAACTTAAGCAAAGTAAATACCTTTCTGGGAGAATGTGAAATGTCAAAATTGGCACAAAAATATCAAAACTTCAGTAGACCCATAACCAGGAAAGAAAATTGAGTAGCTCATGCCTGTAACCTCAGCACTTTGTTGTGTTTTGTTTTTGAGACGGAGTCTCACTCTTGTTGCCCAGGCTGGAGTGTGGTGGTGCAATCTCGGCTCACTGCAACCTCGGCCTCCCATTTTCAAGCGATTCTCCTGCCTCAGCCTTCTGAGTAGCTGGGATTAAAGGCGCCAGCCACTATGCCCAGCTAATTTTTTTGTATTTTTAGTAGAGACGGAGTTTCACCATGTTGGCCAGGCTGGTCTCGAACTCCTGACCTCAGGTGATCTGCCTGGCTCAGCCTTCCAAAGTGCTGGGATTACAGGTGTGAGCCACTGCGCCCGTCTTAACCTCAGCACTTTGGGAGGCTAAGGCAGAAGGATCATTTGAGGCGAGGAATATAAAATCAGCCTGGGAAACATAGCGAGACCCTGTCTCTTGGGAAAAAAAAAAAAAACACAACAACACTACAATAGGCTGGGCACAGTGGCTCACGCCTATAATCTCAGTACTTTAGGAGGCTAAGGCAGGCAGATCACCTGAGGTTGGGAGCTCGAGACCAGCCTAACCAACATGGTGAAACTCCATCTCTACTAAAAATACAAAAATTACCCGGATTTGGTGGCACATACCTGTAATCCCAGCTACTTGGGAGGCTGAGGCACGAGAATCACTTGAACCTGGGAGGTGGAGGTTGCAGTGAGCTGAGATCACACTACTGCACTCCAGCCTGGGTGACAGAGCAAGACTCCATCTCAAAAAAAAAAAAAAAAAAAAAAAAACTAAAAGAGAAAGAAACTTGTAATCTAAGACTCCAGTGTGAAAGAACCCAACAGGAATGTTTTTATAGAGCAGTTCTACCAGCCTTTGGAGGAACAGATGGTCCTTATCTCATACCAGTTGTTGCAGAAGACAGAGAGAGAGAAGGCCACCCAATTTCTTGTATGACCCCCCACAAGCCAGATAAGGACAGTATCAGAAAAGTCTGTACACAGAGCATTTCATTATGGACACAGATGTTAAGCGTAAACTAATAGAATAGAATATAGGAAAATACCCCACCTAGGGATAGGAAAAGGACTTCTTAAGACTCCCAAAATATCTATTCAAAAACATTTATGAGTCTAACTCCATCAAAATTAAAGATTTTTTTTTACCAGCCTTAAAAAAAATTAAGGATTTCTGGCCAGGCAAGGTGGCTCACATCTGTAATCCCAGCACTTTGGGAGGCCGAGGTGGGTAAATCACTTGAGGTCAGGAGTTTGAGGCCAGCCTGGCCAACATGGTGAAACCCCGTCTCTACAAAAATTAGCCAGTCGTGGTGGCACATACCTGTAATCCCAGCTACTCGGGAGGCTGAGGCAGGATAACTGTTTTGAACCTGGGAGGCGGAGGTTGCAGTGAGCCGAGATCGCACCACTGCACTCCAGTCTGGGTGACAGAGCGAGAATCCGTCTTGAAAAAAAAAAAATTACCAGACCTCATTTTATAACCACGGGGTTAGTCAAAATTCGTAAGGTGAATAATGTCAACGTTTGGTGAGAATGTGGGCAGACAGAAATCCTTGGTCCTCTGTAGGCACATAAACTGACACAGCCCTTCTCTCAAGCAATCTGAAATTAGGTGTATGTTTATGCCAAGACCTTACACTCTCAGTCTTGGATAAGTAGGCCAGAGAGATTCTCATGCAGGTGTACAAAGAGGTGTGTGCAGGGGTGTTGACCAGGGTGTTCTTTGTGAGAACAGGACTTGGGAGCCAGTTTGGCATCCATTGTCAGAAGGATAAATTAAGTAAAGCGTACAAAGGGAAACTACAGAACACTATGCAACAGTCAGGATCTATAAGGCTTTTAAAACACAGTGCGGGCCAGGCACAGTGGCTCACGCCTGTAATCCCAGCACTTTGGGAGGCCGAGACGGGCGGATCACCTGAGGTCAGCAGTTCAAGACCAGCCTGGCCAACAATGGTGAAACCTGGTCTCTACTAAAAAAAAAAAAAAAAAAAAAAAAAAAAAAAAAAAAAAAAAAAAAAAAAAAAAAAAAAAAAAAAAAATTAGCTGGGTGTGGTGACGCAAGCCTGTAATCCCAGCTACTTGGGAGGCTGAGGCAGGAGAATTGCTTGAGCCCGGGAGGTGGAGGTTGCAGCGAGCCAAGATTGCACCACTGCACTCCAGCCTGGGCAACAGAGCGAGACTCTGTCTCAAAAAAAAAAAAATCAAAAAACAAAAAACAAAAACAAAAACCACAGTGTTAGCAGGGGAGGGTGGCATGTGCCCATAATCCCAGATACTCGGGACGCTGAGGCGGGAGGATCTCTTGACTCCAGGAGTTTGAGGCCAGCCTGGGCAATATGAGACCTTGTCTCTAAAAACAAAACAGATGGGGCATGGTGATTCATGCCTATAATTCCACCTTTTTTTTTTTTTAAGACGGAGTCTCACTCTGTCACCCAGGCTGAAGTGCAGTGGCGTGATCTCGGCTCACTGCAAGCTCCACCTCCCGGGTTCACGCCATTCTGCCTCAGCCTCCCGAATAGCTGGGAATACAGGCACCCGCCACCATGCCCGGCTAATTTTTTGTATTTTTAGTAGAGATGGGGTTTCACCGTGTTAGCCAAGATGGTCTCAATCTCCTGACCTCATGATCCTCCCGCTTCGGCCTCCCAAGGTGCTGGGATTACAGGCATGAGCCACCGCGCCCAGCCTAATTCCAGCTTTTATTTATTTATTTATTTTTGAGATGGAGTCTTCTTCTGTCACCCAGGCTGGAGTGCAGTAGTGTGATCTCAGCTTGCTGCAACCTCTGCCTGGGTTCAAGCGATTCTCCTGCCTCAGCCTCCTGACTAGCTGGGACTACAGGTGTGTGCCACCACGCCCGGCTAATTTTTGTATTTTTAGTAGAGACGGGATTTCACCGTAATGGCCAGGCTTGTCTTGAACTCCTGACCTCAAGTAATCCACCTGCCTCGGCCTCCCAAAGTGCTGGGATTACATGCATGAGCCACCTTGCCCAGCCTAATTCCAGCATTTTGAGTAGGCTTAAGTGGGAGGAGACCTTGAGGCCAGGAGTTCAAGATTAGCCTAGGCAGCATAGTGAGACCTCTGTCTCTCCAAAAATAATTTTTTTTAAAGTAGCTAGGCATAGTGGCACATGCCTGTAGTCCAAGCTACTCAGGACGTTGTGGTTGTGGTAGGAGGATCACCTGAGCCCAGGAGTTCGAGGCTGCAGTGAGCTATAATCACACCACTGCACCCCAGCCTGGGCGACAGAGTGAGGCCCTATCTCTAGAAAATAAAATAAATTTTAAAAACCCTAAAACACAGTTTTGAAAGAAACGAGTAAGGAACAAAAGTGAGATCAATACTGTTTATGCAAATTAAATACCTACAATACCATTTATTTATTTTTGTACTTAGTTTTATATTTTATGTTTTTCTTGAGACAGGGTTTCACTCTGTCACCCAGGCTGGAGTACAGTGGTGTGATCATAGTTCATTGCAGCCTCAACCTCCTGGGGGCAGGTGATCCTCCCGCCTCAGCCTCCCGAGTAGCTGGGACTACAGGGACACATCACCATGCCCAGCTAATTTCTTTGTATTTTTTTGTGGAGCTGGAGTTTCAGCATGTTTCTCAGGCTGGTCTCCAACTCCTGAACTCCAGCGATACACCTGCCTTGACCTCCCAAAGTTCTGGGATTACAGGCGTGAGCCACTGCACCCGGACCACAATACCACTTACATAAACAAAAAATACATACACACAAAAATGATAAAAGCTTTACAATGATCCATTAACATCTTTCTTCCTCCCTTCCTTCCTGTCCGTCTTTCTTTCTCTTCTTTCTCTTTCTTTCTTTCTTTCTCTCTCTCTCTTTCTTTTTTTTTTTTGGAGTCTTGCTCTGTTGCCCAGGCTGGAATGCCGTGGCACGTTCTCAGCTGACTGCAACCTCTGCCTCCCAGGTTCAAGCAATTCTCCTGCCTCAGCCTCCTGAGTAGCTGGGATTACAGGCACGCGCCACTACGCCTGGCTAATTTTTGTATTTTTAGTAGACATGGGGTTTCACCATGTTTGCCAGGCTGGTTTCAAACTCCTGACCTCAGGTGATCCCCCTGCCTCGGCCACCCAAAGTGCTGGGATTACAGGCATGAGTCACCACGCCCAGCCCATTCACATTTAAATAGGATGGAGTGGGGATCAAAGATGAAGAAGAAAATACAAAGGCAAAACAAGAGTGGCCTTGCACCCATTGATGCTTCCTGTATGCTGTGAAACAGGGAATACAATAAACTCAGCTCTCTGCTCCCCAGGACTAAATGAAGAAGAGAAATGTGCAAAGGACATGGACAGGAATTCACAGAGGAAGCACAAATGGTCTATGGAGATAGGAAAATACTTGAACCTCACAAATAATGAAGGTGTGGAGACAAAAGTGACCCCATCTTAGACGCGAATCCGCCATGCTGACTTCTGAATAGCTGCAGTCCTGTGAATACCTCCTGATTCCTACTCTATTTACTGCCCTTAGCGTAAGACTGTGTCCACCTTGATGTTATCACACCAATTATAGGCTATGGTGTATGCAGATACTTGCCTGTTCTGGAGGGCTGCCTTTAATTGCCTTGCACAGAACACTCATACCCTTTCCCATGGTACATAAGCCTTGGGTCTGGGGTGACAGGCATGGAGATCTGTTTGTCTTGTGGCCGCCCAAGACCAAGCTTGTCTGTAAAGTCCCCCAAATAAATCACCCTGTACCAGCAAACTGGATTTGTCTGCCTTGTTCTTCGGTTTCTCGGCTCCTTCAGCATTCGGGAGCTGCCTTGCATATCTGGCCCTTTCATGAAAGAGAAGAGAATGCAAGTTATTGCAACAATGCAATAAGGCCGGGCGCGGTGGCTCACGCTTGTAATCCCAGCACTTTGGGAGGCCGAGGCGGGCGGATCACGAGGTCAGGAGATCGAGACCACGGTGAAACCCTGTCTCTACTAAAAATATAAAAAAAAAAAATTAGCCGGGCGTGGTGGCTCACGCCTGTAATCCCAGCACTTTGGGCGGCCGAGGCGGGCGGATCACGAGGTCAGGAGATCGAGACCACGGTGAAACCCCGTCTCTACTAAAAATACAAAAAAAAAAATTAGCCGGGCATGGTGGCAGGCGCCTGTAGTCCCAGCTACTCGGAGAGGCTGAGGCAGGAGAATGGCGTGAACCTGGGAGGCAGAGCTTGCAGTGAGCCGAGATTGCGCCACTGCACTCCAGCCTGGGCGACAGAGCGACACTCCCTCTCAAAAAACAAAACAAAACAAAACAAAAAACAAACAAACAAACAAAAAAAAATGCAGTAATAGCTTTTCATCTATCAGATTAGCAAAGTGAAAAGTATAATTGCTGGTGAGGGTATAAATACTGTTGATGGAAATCCATATTGATTGAGCATTTAGGAGGAATAATTAGGCACTATCAAAATCTAAATGGCTCAGAGCTAGCTAGTTTGCTTATAGAACATTATCTTGCAGAAATCTCAAGACACATTTCCAGGGATGTCCACAGCTGCAATGTCTGGAGTAAGGAGGCAAGTGGAAGCAGTCCCTGTGTTTGACAAAAGGACACAGGTGATGTACATTTGGTGGGTCAGACAGCCAAACAGTGATGACGGTAAAGACTGGGTGGCTCTGTATGTCCTGACATGGAAAGAACATAACATTATAGTATGCAAAACCAGGATGATCTCATTTTTGTTGAAAAATATGTATATGTAGGTTTGTATACACACACACACACGTCTATCTCTAAAATCACAAGATATTCAAATGGTACACTGGCTCAGGTCTTGGTTTTGCATTGGAGGCCAAGGACAAAGCAATAGCCCCAGAGCTCTGCGTTGCTAATCAGGTGCCAGGACCCCTTGCAGGGAGGACAGGACACTCATGACGTCAAGTGATCCACCCACCTCAGCCTCCCAAAGTGCTGGGATTACAGGCGTGAGCCACCGCGCTCGGCCCAGACTAGACATTTCAATTTCTGAGGCTGTTCTTAGTGATCAGAGGACTTTTCACTACCCGAGGTGACTTGAGAAGTCATAGTGCCTGCTCACGTTTTATCCAGGCCTGGGAATGGCTTGGCCCAAGCGGGAGTGGGTGGGTGGAAAAGGATGCAGCGGTCTCTGTCCGAATACTGCACCCCCCGTTGCTCAGGGTGTCAGTTCCACATTTGTTTGTGCTCACAGGAGAAAAACACGGGCCAAATACACACCCAATAGTTAACAGCCAGTTCTACTGCACAGATTTAATTTTTTTTTTAGACAGAGTTTTGCTCTTGTTGCCCAGGCTGGAGTGCAGTGGTGCGATCTCGGCTCACTGCAACTTCTGCCTCCCTGATTCAAGCGATTCTCCTGCCTCAGCCTCCCGAAGTAGCTGGGATTACAGGCTCCCGCCACCACACCCTGGTAATTTTTTTGTATTTTTAGTTGAGACGGGATTTCATCACGTTGACCAGGCTGGTCTCGAACTCCTGACCTCAGGTGATCCACCCGCCTCAGCCTCCCAAAATGCTGGGATTACAGGTGTGAGCCACTGCACCTGGTCATATTTAAATTTTTGACAGTGTGCATATATTACTTCTATTATCTGAAGAACCAATAAAGATATGTTTTATATCTGTATATGTATTTATTATTTTGTTTTATTTTATTTTTTTGAGACAGTCTCATTCTGTTGCCCAGGCTGGAGTGCAGTGGTGTGATCTCGGCTCACTGCAGCCTCCACCTCCTGGGTTCAAGCAATTCTCCCATCTCAGCCTCCCGAGTAGCTGGGACTACAGTCATGCACCTCCATGCCTGGCTAATTTTTTGTATTTTAAGTAGAGACAGGGTTTATCCATGTTGCTTAGGCTGGTCTCAAACTCCTGTGCTCAAGCCATCCTCCTGCCTCAGACTCTCAAAGTGCTGGGATTACAGGCATGAGCCCATACTCCAGGCTCCCATTGCAGGTTTTAAGCATAAGTCTTTAAAAAATGGCCCAGGCTGCTGGGTTGGGAATTGACCATGAAGAAGCAGAAAGTCTATATAGGAGACGACTGATATTGGGAATGCTCCAAATGGCTGGTGGTAAGCGTTCAGGTTCTAAATGTACTTTGAAATCAGGAACAACTGTTGGATAGGACATAGCATTTCAGAGAGAGAAAAGCCTAGGTTTTTGGCTCGAGAAACTGGAAGGATAGCATAGTCACTAGGCCAAGATGGAGAGTGCTGTGGGGAGGGTCAAGGAGTCAGTTTCAGATTTGTTAAATGTGAGATGCCCGTTAGACACCTAGGTGGAGCAGTGGACTGGGTCATTTGAGTTTGGGAGGCAGGACTCACCTTCTAAGCTTGAGGGAGATGTCTGGACTACAGATAAAAGTGGGGTTCATTGGCTGATAGGCTAATGAGCCTGTCATGCCTATAATCCCAGCACTTTGGAAGTCTGAAGCAGGAAGATTTCTTGAGCCCAGGGGTTCGAGACCAGCCTGTGCAACATGACTAAACGTCGTCTCCACAAAAAATACAAAAAAAATAGCTGGGCATGGTGGTGCACACCTTTAGTTCCAGTTACTCGGGAGGCTGAGGTGGGAGGGTCACTTGAGCCCAGGAGGTAGAGGCTGCAGTGAGCCATGATCATGCCACTGCACTCCAGTCTAGGTGACAGAGTGAGACCTTGTCTCAAAAAAAAAAAAACAAAAAAACCCAAAACCCAAAAACACAAAACCATGAGCTTGGTGAGTCCAGTAAAAGAGTAGCTGCGGCTGGGCGTGGTGTGGCTCATGCCTGTAATCCCAGCACTTTGTGTGTCCGGAATTGGTGGGTTCTTGGTCTCACCAACTTCAAAAATGAAGCCGCCGACCCTCGCGGTGAGTGTTACAGCTCTTAAGGTGAAGTGTCTGGAGTTGTTCGTTCCTTCTGATGTTTGGATGTGTTCGGCATTTCTTCCTTCTGGTGAGTTCATGGTCTCGCTGGCTCAGGAGTGAAGCTGCAGACCTTCGCAGTGAGTGTTACAGCTCTTAAGGTGGTGCATCTGGAGTTGTTCGTTCCTCCCGGTGGGCTCGTGGTCTCGCTGGCTTCAGGAGTGAAGCTGCAGACCTTTGCGGTGAGTGTTACAGCTCATAAAAGCAGTGTGGACCCAAAGAGTGAGCAATAGCAAGATCTATCGCAAAGAGTGAAAGAACAAAGCTTCCACACTGCGGAAGGGGACCGGAGCGAGTTTCCACTGCTAGCTTGGGTAGCCTGCTTTTATTCTCTTATCTGGCCCCACCCACCTCCTGCTGATTGGTAGAGCCCAGTGGTCTGTTTTGACAGGGCACTGATTGGTGCGTTTACAATCCCTGAGCTAGACATAAATGTTCTCCACATCCCCATCAGATCAGTTAGATACAGAGTGTCCACACAAAGGTTCTCCAAGGCCCCACCAGAGCAGCTAGATACAAGTGTCGATTGGTGCATTCACAAACCTAGAGCTAGACACAGGGTGCTGATTGGTGTGTTTACAACCTTGAGCTAGATACAGAGTGCCGATTGGTGTATTTACAATCCTTGAGCTAGACATAAAGGTTCTCCAAAGCCCCACCAGAGCAGCTAGATACAGAGTGTCGATTGGTGCATTCACAGACCCTGAGCTAGACACAGGGTGCTGATTGGTGTATTTACAATCCCTGAGCTAGACATAAAGGTTCTCCACATCTCCACCAGACTCAGGAGCACAGCTGGCTTCACCCAGTGGATCCTGCACCGGGGCTGCACGTGGAGCTGCCTGCCAGTCCCGGGCCGTGCGCTTGCACTCCTCAGCTCTTGGGTGGTCAATGGGACTGGGCGCCGTGGAGCAGGGGGCGGCGCTCGTCGAGGAGGCTTGGGCTGAACAGCAGCCCACGGAGGCGGGGAAAGGCTCAGGCATGGCGGGCTGCAGTCCCGAGGCCTGCCCTGCAGGAAGGCAGCTAAGGTCCGGCGAGAAATCGAGTGCAGTGCCGGTGGGCTGGCACTGCTGGGGGACCCAGTACACCCTCCGCAGCCGCTGGCCTGGGTGCTAAGTCCCTCATTGTCCGGGGCCGGCAGGGCCGGCTGGCTACTCCAAGTGCAGGGCCCGCCAAGCCCACGCCCACCCGGAACTCCAGCTGGCCCGCAAGCGCTGCGCGCAGCACCGGTTCCCGCTCGCCCCTCTCTCTCCACACCTCCCTGCAAGCTGAGGGAGCCGGCTCTGGCCTTGGCCAGCCCAGAAAGGGGCTCCCACAGTGCAGCGGTGGGCTGAAGGGCTCCTCAAGTGCCGCCAAAGTGAGAGCCCAGGCAGAGGAGGTGCTGAGAACGAGCGAGGGCTGTGAGGACTGCCAGCACGCTGTCACCTCTCGTTTGGAGGCAGAGACGGGCGGATCACGAGGTTAGGAGTTCGAGACCAGCCTGGCCAACATAGTGAAACCCCATGTCTACTAAAAATACGAAAATTAGCCAGGCATGGTGGTGCGCGCCTGTAGTCCCAGCTACTTCGGAGGTTGAGGCAGGAGAATCGCTTGAACCTGGGAGGCGGAGGTTGTGGTGAGCCAAGATCTCACCACTGCACTCCAGCCTGGGCAAGAGAGTAGCTGTGGACAAAGAAGACAGAAGGGGCAGCTGTCCCTCTCCTGGAAGAGGAGGAGGAACTGGCAGAGGAGCTGGGGAAGAGCTGGCTACTGACCTTATGTTAGTGGGAGGGAAGGCACCGGTGATTTTGGCAGGTGCAGGCTCACAGGGTGGTGGGGGTGACAGCCTGGCTGGAGTGGGTTCAAGAAAGAAAGGCAAGGGGGAAATTGACCTTGCCCAGTGAAAACTCTTTCAGGAGGTTTTGCTGCAAAGGGAACAGAGAAATGGGGCAGTGTCAAAGAAGGGGAAGTGAGTCAAGAAAGAAGGAACAGTAGTGCTGATGGAAATGATGCCAGAGAGATGAGACGAGATGAGACATTGCTGATGCAGGAGAGAGCAGGGGGGATGGCCGGAGCCACATCGCTGAGCAGGCAATCAGCAAATGAACGAATGTGTGTGAGTGGTGATAAGAGAAGCAGAGTAAATGGTGGTGCCTCTTAGGGACTTAGGGGATCTGGGCGGGGAGGGCTTCTTTGGCAGGTGTCATTTTAGCAGAAACCTGGAAGTCCTGAAGGAGTGAGCCATGTGGATTCTGGGGAGAGAGCATTTCAGGAAGAAGAAACAGTCTGTGCAAAGGGCCTTAGGGGAGACTGGCTGGTGTACTGAAGGGACAGTGTGGTTGGATCAGAGCGAGAAGGGGTCATGGTGGCACTTGCGGGTAAACACCTGTGAAATGTGCAGGACCTAGTGGGCCAGTAAGGACTTTGGCTTTTGCTCAGCGAGACCCAGGACCCATCACAGGCGTGATGGACTCTGTTTTTTGTTTTGTTTTTTTGTTGAGTTAAGGTCTTGCTCTGTCACCCAGGCTGGAGTGCGGTGGTGCAATCAGGGCTCATTCTGCCTCCTGGGCTCAAGTGGTCCTCCTACGTTAACTTCCAAGTAGCTGAGATCACAGGCACACTCCACCACACCTGGCTAATTTTCGTATTGTTTTTTGTAGAGAAGGGGTTTTGCCATGTTGCTCAGGCTGGCCTCAAACTCCTGGCCTCAAGCCATCTGCCTGCCTCAGCCTCCTAAAGTGCTGGGATTACAGGTGTGAGCCACTGCGTCCAGCTGGGTCCTATTCTTCACAGGATCACACTGGTTGCTGAGTAGAGAATGGTATCAGGACAAAGGCAAAAACTGGGAGGTTGGGTGTGGTGGCTCACGCCTGTAATCCCAGCACTTTGGGAGGCTGAGGCAGGTGGATGGCTTGAGGCCAGGAGTTTGAGACCAGCCTGGGAAATATAGTGAGATCCCATGTCAATAAAAAATAAATAAATAAATAAGCAAAAGCCGGAGATTAAGCGTTACTGAAATGATCCAGAGGAGAGAGGGTGATGGTTTGGAGAAGTGCTGGATTCTGCATGTATTTCAAAGGTGGAGCTGGTAGGGTTTGCTAAGGCATTAAGGGCAGAATGTGAGTCAATCGAAAGAGTCAAGGATGATGCCATGGCGTTGAGCAACAGGAATCTCAGACATGCCCCTGACTGCGATGAGGCAGGCCAGGAGTCTGACCTTCAGCATGTCAAGTTGAAATGCTTATTTATCCAAGTGAGGATGTCAGATGGGCCACTGGATATTTAAGTCTGGGAGAGGTCAGGCTGAGATACATAAACCTGGGGACAGGTGGAAAACAGCAGGTGCTGGCCTGGCGCAGTGGCTCATGCCTGTAATCCTAATGCTTTGGGAGGCTGAGGCGGGCCAGGAGTTCAAGACCAGCCTGGACAACATGGCAAAACCCCATCTCTACAAAAAAATACAAAAATTAGCTGGGCGTAGTGGCACGTACCTGTAGTCCCAGCTACTCGGGTGGCTGAGGTGGGAGGATCACTTGAGCCCAGGAGGTTGAGGCTGCAGTGAGCTATAATGGCACCACTGCATTCCAGCCAGGGTGACAGAGTGAGACTGTCTCAGAAAGCAAGCAAGTGGCTTTTAAGGCCACCAGACTGGACGAACTCACTTAGGGAAGGAGTGTGGTAAAGGAAAGAGGTCTGTATGCACCTCATGAGAATATCAACCTGAGAAACCCAGACCTGCCCTCTGCCAAGGAAGAAAGTGGCCCAGAGTTCTGGACTGTCCAGGAAATCACCTGGGTTGAGGTCTGGAAGGGGCTCCGTTTCTGAAAATGGAGCCGCCTACATGTGCCTTCCACTGGGCCCCAGGTGTGGGAGAAGGATGGCAGCCCCCTAGAAAGAAAAGACTCTGTATATTTTGGGTGGCAAAAGAGCTTTACCTGGAGCAGTACTATTTAGGATATTTACATTGGATGTACTCATTGTGAGGTGCTACTGGGAAGGAGTCTGAGAGCAGAAGAGGGGCCACAGGGCCATGGTCTGAGAAAAATCCTGCCTCTATGGCATCTTCCAGGATAACCTGCTTCCCTGGGGCCACATCATTGATTAATTAATAACAGCAACACGGCCCGGTGCAGTGGCTCATGCCTGTAATCCCAGCACTTTGGGAGGCCAAGGCAGGTGGATCACTTGAGGTCAGGAATTCAAGACCAGCCTGGCCAACATGGTGAAACCCTCTGTCTACTAAAAATACAAAAAATTAGCTGGGCATGGTGGCACATGCCTGTAATCCTAGTTACCCGGGAGGCTGAGGTGGGAGAATCGCTTGAACGCAGGAGGCAGAGGTTGCAGTGAGCCGAGATCATGTCACTGCACTCCAGCCTGGGCAATACAGCAAGACTCCATCGCAAAAAAAAAAAAAAAAAAAAGATAATGAGAATAACAGACAGCAACACTAACATAGCAGTTCCCATGAGCCATGAGGATGTTCTGTTTGTATCCACATAGTGATTTAATCCTTACCACTACCCTGGGAGTAGATCCAATTATAACCAGCCCCTCCCCATTGCCTATGAGAAAACAGGCACCGAGGGGGTACCAGACAAGTGAAGGAGCTGGGATTTGCACCCACGCGCTTCCTCTGTGCTCTTAGCCATGATGCTCTGCTGCCTTAAAAGAATGGCCAGCTAGTGTTAGTAATAATAATATTTACCAATTTCATTGTTTGGGGTTTCATGTAGTCCTTGCATCAAACCTATAAGCTGGGCCTGTGATTCCAGTTTTGCAGAGTGGGGAGTTGGTCACAGAGCTAGTGAGAGGCCATACCAGGCCTCCAGCCAGGCTGGTCCGTCTCCAGGGCCTCAGCTCAGCACCACATCCCTGTACTGCAGGCCTCAGTGGTCAGCACCAGGTGTCCCATGGGGACTTAAGATTCCAAGGCTTTTGAGCACTGCTTAGAAGTTTGGGGTAAGATCTTTTTTTTTTTAATATTAAAAATATATATTTTTTGAGATGGAGTCTCACTCTTTCGCCCAGGCTAGAGTACAATGGCGCGGCCTTAGCTCACTGCAACCTCCACCTCCCGGGTTCAAGAGATTCTCGTGCCTCAGCCTCCCGAGTAGCTGGGATTACAGTTGCCCACCACCACGCCCGGCTAATTTTTGTATTTTTAGTAGAGATGGAGTTTCAATCCCGGTGGGAGATGGAGTTTCACCATGTTGGCCAGGCTGGTCTCGAACTCCTGACCTCAGGCAATCTGCCCACCTTGGCCTCCCAAAATGCGGGGATTACAGCCACTGCCCGGCCTGGGGCAAGCTTTCAATGTTGTAACTCCCTCCAGAACCTTATGGCCTATGAAGATGGCCAGGTGGGCCTGGGCCCAGGCTCTGAATGGCCTGCTGCCTCTCCCCTGGACACAGCATTCAACTTCCTGGCTGGGGCTAGGAGTGCAAAAATTTGTTTATTTGTTTATTTTTTATTGAGACACAGTCTCACTCTGTCGCCCTGGCTGGAGTGCAGTGGTGCAATCTGGGCTTGATGCAGCCTCTGCCTCCCGGGTTCAAGCAATTCTCGTGCCTCAGCCTCCTGAGTAGCTGGGATTACAGGCATGTGCCACCATGCCTGGCTAATCTTTTTTGCATTTTTGGTAGAGAAGGGGTTTCGCCATATTGGCCAGGCTGGTCTGGAACTCCTGGCCTCGAGTGATCCACCTGCCTCAGCCCCGCAAAGTGCTGGGATTACAAGTGTGAACCGCCGCTCCCAGCCTGGGAGTGCAAGGATTTAAATAAAATCTTGTGAAAGTTCAATTTGGCTCCTTCGGAGACTCGGCCAGGCCTGGGGGACAGCACAGGAGACAGGCTGACTCCCCTGTACAGATGGATGGGGAAACACAGGCGGAGTGGGGACAGGGGACTTATACCAGGTCACATGGGGAGCCTGTGGATGAGGCAGGAGCAGAGGCAGGACTTGGGCCTGGGTCTCTGCACTAAACGACTCCTGGGCACCCTGCTGAACTCTCTCCCAGAAGGAGATTGGCCTCACATACCCCACTGACCCCTTCCTAGTATGCTTTTTGCCTGACCCGTTGAGACTGGCTGAGGACCGGTTGCCATAGAGATGGCCTGTTAGGCAGTTCCACGGTGGGGATGGGGGATGGGCGGGATGGGGCAGGACACCGATATGCTAAATACCTACCAACAGTTGGTTAGGACCCTGTCGGCTCGACCAGGGCAGGACATGCGGCTTCAGGCTCCGGGAACCAGCATGGGGCTGCTCAAACTGCTGTCGACCATCTCTCAGGACAAGCAGGTGAGGGAGGCCCAGTGAGGACACTTCCAGCTGCCTAGAGCCAGGTGGGTCAGGGAGGCCTGGGCTGGGGAGGCCCTTGAGAAGCCACGAGACCTGAGCTGAGGTCCAGGTGAAACTCAGGGAGGCAGGAGCGGGACAGGGAACACAGGGAGGCCTAAAGGCCTTGGGAGAAGCCGAGGGATGATGCCCGGGAGTGACTCCCGGGGATGATGGGGCCATTCAGGGAATACTGCGGGAGGAGCAGCATTTCAGGAAAGATGAAGACCACCTTGATGAAGACCATCTTGGTTTCTACCTTGGCTGTAGCAGGTCCAGGGCCCAATGGGACATTTGGGAGTGCAGTCCAGGGCCCAGAGGTGGTCTAGTGCAATGGCGACAAATCTGGGCTCCACCACTTCCCAGCTTTGTGACCTCAGTTACTCAGCCTCTCTGAGCCTCAGCTTTCTCCTCCACATGATGGGGGTGATAGTGAGTACCGGCCTTCTAGGGTCCTTGGGAAGGTTATGTGTGTTTATTCGTGAAAGTCCTGAGTACACAATAGGTGCTCAGCAGGTGGCGGCTGTTGCTATTTTAATATGCAGAATGGAGGTGGTGTTCGGTCAGGTTTTTTTTTGTTTGTTTGTTTGAGACGGAGTTTCACTCTTGTTGCCCAGGCTGGAGTGCAACGACACAATCTCGGCTCACTGCAGCCTCCACCTCCTAGGTTCAAGCAACTCTCCTGCCTCAGCCTCCCAAGCAGCTGGGATTACAGGCGCAGGCCACCACACCCGGCTAATTTTTTTTTGTATTTTTAGTAGAGATGGGGTTTCGCCATGTTGGCCAGGCTGGTCTCGAACTCCTGGCCTCAGGTGATCCACCCTGCTTGGCCTCCCAAAGTGCTGGGATTATAGGCGTGAGCACCACACCCAGCCGTGTTTGGTTGGGTTTTATGGTAACGAGGGCCCAGAGAGGCCCAGCCAGGCCCAGCCAGGTGCACAGAAAGGAGCACCCGGGTGAGGAGCAACACAGTCCAGGAGGCTGCTCGAGCTGGCTGCTCCTCCCCTACTGTCTCTGCCCAGGGCCACCTGGGGAGTGGTGATGGTGTGCCAAATCAAGACCTGCAGCGGAGGTCTCAGAGCTCAAGGCAGACAGCAAAGAAGGACCGCAAGCCCAGGGGTCAGAGCAAGAAAGGACAGGGCTCTGAAGAGGCTGAAGAGTAAGGAGCAGTGGGATGGGTCAGGAGGCTGTTGGGGGTCAGGGCCCTCTGGGGGCCAGTGCCGACCCTGACCACCACCCTCTCCTTCTTCAGTCTCTTCCTGCTTCCTCCTCAGAAGCCCTCCTTCCCCTTCCAGTGGGCCTGGGAGAGCATTGCCACAGATGTCGGGGCTGTGCTTCAGCCAAGCTCTCCAACCCCTGGCCACCAAGCCCTGCCCATGCCCTCCTCGTTCTCCCAGCGCCAGTCCAGGCGCAAATCCATGGCCAACCTCCCAGAGGCCCACGGCTACTGCTGGAAGACAGAGGCACAAAACCTGAAGGTGAGACAGCAGCTGGGAGCCTGGGGCGGTGTCTCCATCCCTACTGGCAAAGGGGAGCTAGGACCAGAGCTCCCCAGTGGTCTCCAGCTGCCTGGGAGGAGGCCAGGATCAGGATCAGCGTCCGACAAGCAGGTCCACCTGCAAGGCCCGGGTGCTGAGGAGGCCGAGAGGGGTCTGAGTTCTGGGGTGCTGCCCCAGCGCCCCAGGAGGGGGTCGATCTCAGAGGAGGAGCAATTCTCAGAGGCCACAGAGGAGGCTGAGGAGGGAGAGCACAGGACTCCCTGCAGAAGGAGGGCTGGTTGTCAGAAAAAGGGGCAGATTTCTGGAGAGGAGGCCTCGGATGAGGGGGAAGTGCGGGCCCAGAGCCAGGGGAGCAGCCCCAGCTTCAACAACCTCCGAAGGCCACAATGGAGGAAGACAAGGGCCAAGGAGCTACAGGGGCCATGGGACCTGGAGAAGCTACACAGACAGCTACAGAGAGACCTGGACTGTGGTGAGTGTGCGGCTCAGAGCCCGGGTTCCCCCGAAGCTACACCGCGGGGAACAGGGAGCAGTCAGGGAGGCAGGGGCTCAGGCAGGCTGGGCTGTGCTCTGGGTGCTGGGGGGATTGCCCGGCGGGCTGAGAGAGAGAGGGCAGCCCCTGACTTGGTCCCACTGTGGGCAGGCCCCCAAAAGCTGCCCTGGAAGGCTTTGAGGGCTGCCTTCCAGGCCTCCAAGCAGAATGGAAAGTCCTCTGCCTCGGGATATGATGAAACATTCGTGTCTGCCAACCTCCCTAATCGCACTTTCCACAAAAGACAGGAAGCCACCAGGTAAGAGGGAAGAGAAGGGAGCGGGAGCCCAGGGTGAGAAGTGGAGATGGTGCCAGTTCTCCAAGAGTTGCTTAGGCATTTGAAGTCTCATTCATTTCTTTATTTATCCATTCACCAAACGTTTGGGTCATCCATCCATCCATCCATCTATCCAACTACTGATAACATCCACTCAACCATTCATCCATCTCTCTGAATACCTGGCCAATTATCTATTGATATAACCACTTTTATTTCCCATCTTTTCTTCTATCCATCCATTAAACTATTAACTAAGTGATTAATGCAACATTTATTATCTACTCATGGGCCCTTAGGATATAACTATTAAAAGACTTGGAATTAGCTGGGCATGGTGACACATGCTTGTAGTCCCAGCTACTCAGGAGGCTGAGGTAAGAGGATCTCTTGAGCTCAGGAGATCAAGACTGCAGTGAGCTATGATCCCGCTACTGCACTCAGCATGGGCAACAAGGTGAGACACTGTCTCTAAAAAAGAAGTTAAGGGGCCGGGCTTGGTGGCTCACGCCTATAATCCTAGCACTTTGGGAGGCCAAGGCGTGTGGATTGTCTGAGCTCAAGAGTTCGAGACCAGCCTGGGCAACATGGCAAAACCCTGTCTCTACTGAAAATATAAAAAATTATCCAAGTATGGTGGTGCGTGCCTGGAGTCCCAGCTACTCAGGAGGCTGAGACATGAGAATCACTTGAACCTGGGAGGCGGAGGTTGCAGTGAGCTGAGATTGCGCTATTGCACTCCAGCCTGGGTGACAGAGTGAGACTCTGTCTCAAACGAACAAACAAACAAACAAAAAAACCAGCCTGGTCAACATAGTGAGACCCCTGTCTCTACAAAGGAAAAAAAAAGATTAGTCTGGCTTGGTGGAAAGTGCCTGTAGCCCCAGCTACTCTAGAGGCTGAGTCAGGAGGATCTCTTGAGCCCAGGAGATTGAGGCTGCAGTGAGCCATGATCACATCACTGCATTCTAGTCTGGACAACAGAGCGAGCCTCTGTTTCTAAAGCAAAGGAGACAGTGGGAGCTGAAGGGGAGACTGGAGGCTGTGAGGAGACTGTTGGCAACACTGAGGTGAGGAACCAGGAGGCCCTGTGGATGGAGGAAGCGGATCCATTTAAGAGACACTTAGAGGCTGGTTCAATAGGCCTTGGTGACTGGTGACAGGAGGCATGTGAGGGCAGGGAAGAGTTCATTCAGCATTCTTATAGCACCCCACAATTCTTTTTTTTTTTGAGATGGAGTCTCACTCTGTCGCCCAGGCTGGAGTGCAGTGGCGCAATCTTGGCTCACTGCAAGCTCCGCCTCTCAGGTTCACGCTATTCTCCTGCCTCAGCCTCCCGAGTAGCTGGGACTACAGGCGCCCACCATCACGCCAGGCTAATTTTTTGCATTTTTAGTAGAGATGGGGTTTCACCGTGTTAGCCACGATGGTCTCGATCTCCTGACCTCGTGATCCACCCACCTCGGCCTCTCAAAGTGCTGGGATGACAGGCGTGAGCCACCGCACCTGGCCTTTTTTTGAGGCAGAGTCTCACTGTGTTGCCCAGGCTGGAGTGCAGTGGCACGGTGTTGGCTCACTGCAACCTCCAACTCCCAGGTTCAAGTGATTCTCCTGCCTCAGCCTCCCAAGTAGCTGGGACTATAGGAGCCCACCACCACACCCGGCTCATTTTTGTATTTTTAGTAGAGACCAGGTTTTACTATGTTGGCCAGGCTGGTCTTGAACTCCTGACCTCGTGATCTGCCCGCCTTGGCCTCCCAAAGTGCTGGGATTATAGGCATGAGCCACTGTGCCCAGCCACAATTCTTTTTTTAAATTTATTTTATGTAATTGATAAATAAAAATTGTATTTATGGTGTACAACATGAGGTTTTGAAATATGTGTATATTGTTGAAGGTCTAAATCAAACTAATTAACATATGCATTACCTCACTTTTTTTTTTTTTTTTTTTTTTTTTTTTGAGACAGAGTCTTGCTCTGTCCCCAGGCTGGAGTGCTGTGGTGTGATCTCAGCTCACTGCAACCTCCGTCTCTGGGGTTCAAGCAATTCTCATGCCTCAGCATCCCAAATGGCTGGGATTACAGGCGCCTGCCACCACACCTGGCTAATTTTTGTATTTTTAATAGAGATGGGGTTTCACCATATTGGCCAGGCTGGTTTTGAACTCCAGACCTCATGATCCGCCTGCCTCAGCCTCCCAAAGTGCTGGGATTACAGGCGTGAGCCACCACTCCCAGTCTTATTTGATTTTTTTTTGTAGTGAGAACACTTAAAATCTACTCTTTTATTGATTTTTAAGTATACAATACATTGCTTTTAACTACAGACACCAGATCGTACAATAGATCTCTTGAACTTATTTCTCCTGTCTAAATGAAATTTCTTATCCTTTGACCAACATCTCCCTCCTTCTCCCCACAAACCCAGTGAGACCTTGGTAACCATCATTCTACTCTCTGCTTCTATGAGTTTGACTTTATTTATTTATTTATTTATTTAGAGACAGGGTCTTGCTGTGTTGCCCAGGCTGCAGTGCAGTGGCACAATCATGGCTCACTGCATCCTTGATTTCCAGGGCTCAAGTGATCCTCCCACTTCAGCCTCCTGAGCTCTAGGACTACAGTCATGAGCCACCATGCCTGGCTAATTTTTTTTTTTTTTTTTCTGAGATGGAGTCTCGTCTCACTGTCACCCAGGCTGGAGTGCAGTGGCGCGATCTCGGCTCACTGCAAGCTCCGCCTCCCGGGTTCATGCCATTCTCCTGCCTCAGCCTCCCAAGTAGCTGGGACTACAGGCGCCCACCACCACGCCCGGCTAAGTTTTTGTATTTTTAGTATAGACGGGGTTTCACTGTGTTAGCCAGGATGGTCTTGCTATCCTGACCTTGTGATCCACTGCCTCAGCCTCCCAAGGTGCTGGGATTACAGGCGTGAGCCACTGCACCCGGCTGCTGGCTAATTTTTGAAATTTTGGTAGAGATGGGGTCCCGTTATGCTGAGTTTGACTTTTTTAAGATTTGGCACATAAGGGAGATTATATGGTATTTGTCTTCTTGTGCCTGGCTTATTTCACTTAACATGGCGTCCTCCAGGTTTACTCATATTGTTGCAAATGACGGGATTTTCTTCTCTTTAAGGCTGAAGAATGCCATTGTGTATATATACCACCTTTTCTTTATCCATTCTTCTGTTGATGGAATCTTAGGTTGATTTCATATCTTTGCTACTGTGAATATTCCTGCAATGAATATAGGAGTGCAGCTACCTCTTCAACATACTAATTTCATTTCCTTTGACTATGTACCCAGAAGTGGGTTGCTGGATCACATAGTAGTTCTACTTGTAATTGTTTGGGGAACCTTGATATTGTTTTCTATAATGACTGTACTAATTTATAATCCCACCAACAGTAAACAGAGGTTCCCTTTTCTCCACATCATCACTAACCCTTATCTTTCATCATTTTGATAATAGCCATTCTAACAGGTGTGAGGTGATATCTTATTATCATTTTATTTTGCATTTCCCAGATGATTAGTGATTAGTGATGAAAAAGACATTTGTATGTCTTTTTTTGAGAAATATCTGTTTGGGTTATTTGCTTATTATTATTATTATTATTATTATTATTATTATTATTATTTTGAGATGGAGGCTCGCTCTGTCGCCCAGGCTAGAGTGCAATGCCACGATCATAGCTCACTGTAGCTTTGAATTCCTGGGCACAAGCGACCCTCTCACCTCAGCCTCCTGAGTAGCTGGGATTACAGGTGCATGCCACCACATCTAGCTGATTTATTTTTTAACTTTTTATTTGTAGAGATAGGCATCTTGCTATGTTGCCCAGGCTGGTCTCCAACCCCTGGCTTCAGGTGATCCTGCTACCTCCACCTCCCAAAGTGTTGAGATTACAGATGTGAGTCACCATGCCCTGCCTCTTTGCCCCTTTTTTTTTTTTTTTTTGAGATGGAGCCTCACTTCGTCACCCGGGATGGAGTGCAGTGGCATAATCTTGGCTCACTGCAACCTCCCCCTCCCAGGTTCAAGTGATTCTCTTACCTCAGCCTCCTGAGTAGCTGGGATTACAGACGTACACCACCAGGTCTGCCTAATTTTTTTGTATTTTTTAGTAGAGACAGGGTTTCACCATGTTGGCCAGACTAGTCTCGAACTCCAGACCTCAAATGATCTGCCCGCCTTGGCCTCCCAAAGTGCTGGAATTTCAGGCATGAGCCATTGTGCCTGGCCTTTGCCCATTTTTAAATTGAGTTATTTGCTTTCTTGTTACTGAGTTATTTGAGTTCACATATTTTGGATATTAACCCCTTTTCAGATGTATGGTTTGCAAATATTTTCTCCCATTCTGTATGTCATCTCTGTTGATTGTTGCCATTGCTGTGCAGAAGCTTTTCGGTTTGATGCAACTTCATTTGTCTATTTTTGCTTTTGTTGCCTGTGCTTTCTGGGTCATAGCCAAAAATGGCCCAGACAAGTATCATTAAGCTTTCGTGTGTGTGTGTGTGTGTGTGTGTCTGTATGTGTGTGGCAGAGTCTCAATCTGTCGCCCAGGCTGGAGTGCAGTGGCTCAATCACGGCTCACTGCAGTCTTGACTTCCTAGGCTCAGGTGATTCTCCCACCTTAACCTCCTGAGTAGATAGGACTACAGGTCTGGGCCACCATGCCTGGCTAATTTTTTGTATGTTTAGTACAGATAGGGTTTAAGGCTGAAGAATGCCATTGTGTATATATACCACCTTTTATACACAATATATACCATTGTGTATATATACCATGTTGCTCAAGCTGGTCTCAAACTCCTGGGGTCAAGCAATCCACCTGTATCAGCCCCAAAGTGCTGGGGTTACAGGTGTGAGCCACCATGCCCCGCCTTTTTTTTTTTTTGGCTCAAGGTTGCTTTGGCTGTTTGGAGTATTTTGTGGTTCTATATTAATTTAAAATTGTTTTTTCTATTTCTGTGAAAAATGTCATTGGAATTTTGATAGGCAATTGCTTTGGGTAATATGGACATTTTAACAATATTAATTCTTCCAAAGCACCCTTCATTTCTTTTTTCTTTTTTTTTTTTTTTTTTTTTGAGATGGAGTTTTGCTCTTGTTGCCCAGGCTGGAGTACAATGGCGTGGTCACCTCTGCTTCCCTGGTTCAAACAATTCTCCCTCCTCAGCCTCCTGAGTAGCTGGGATTACAGGCATGTGCCACCACGCCTGGCTAATTTTTGCATTTTTAGTAGAAACAGGGTTTCACCATGATGACCAAGCTGGTCTCAAACTCCTGACCTCAGGTGATCCACTTGCCTCCACCTCCCAAAGTGCTGGGATTACAAGCATGAACCACCGTGCCTGGCCTGGAAGCAGGAGATTTCTAGAAAGAGTAGGGAAAGGCCTTGAGCTGGGCCAGAGGGCTGAGCCTCCAGGGCAGTCTCTGTCATGGACTTCCATGACAAACCCTACTCCCAGGACACTGGCTCTGGACCCTGCAGCCCCTCCCCCCTGGCTTCCATATTCCCTTATCCAGCCCCTGGCCCTCCGTGAGGCTCCTGCTGCCCGTAAACCTCTCATTCCCCTTCCGTTTCTCACCCAAGGAGCCTGCTGCAGGCCTGGGAGCGGCAGCGGCAGGAGGAGCGGCAGCGGGCCGAGCTGCGGCGGGCCCGGACGCAGCATGTACAGCGGCAGGTGGCCCGCTGCCTGGCAGCCTATGCGCCCAGAGGGAGCCGGGGCCCCGGGGCGGCCCAGCACAAGCTGGAGGAGCTGAGGTAGGGAGCCTGGGCTTAGGGAGGCCTGGTTGGGAGAGGGCAGGGAGGCCGTGCCAGGTCTCAGTCTACAGGACCAAGGAGCACCAGCCCTCGCCTTCCCTGGGGCTGGCCAGGCCACTTCACCGTGTTTCCAGATGAGGACGCTGAGGCATGGGGAGAAGGGGTCTGTCGAAGGCCACGCAGTTAATAATGACAATCTCTGCAGCTGCTGAATGGTCAAGGTTAAAATATTCTACATGTATGATCACACTTTCAAATCTTCATTTCCTGATTTCCAATGCCAGACATGCTTGTTATAAAATTTCAAAGATTACAGAAATAATGCCTGGAGAAGGTGAACAGCCCTGTGACCCCACTCTGGGAGACAACCATTGTTCACAGTTGGCTGAAGAGTCGCGTTTTGTTCTCTTCCTATATTGTGATCATTTTCCTTTTTTTTTTTTTTTTTTTGAGACGGAGTCTCGCTCTGTTGCCCAGGCTGGAGTGCAGTGGCATGATCTCAGTTCACTGCAATCTCCGCCTCCCAGCTTCACGCCATTCTCCCACCTCAGCCTCTCAAGTAGCTGGGACTACAGGCGCCCACCACCACGCCCGGCTAATTTTTTTTTTTTTTTTTTTTTTTTAGTAGACACGGGGTTTCACTGTGTTAGCCAGGATGGTCTCAATCTCCTGACCTCGTGATCCACCCGCCTCAGCCTCCCAAAGTGCTGGGATTACAGGCGTGAGACACTGCGCCTGGCCGTGACCATTTTCCTAATAAGCAAAGCAAATTTGTGGGCAAACCTTTTTGGACTCCTAACAGGTCCGTGAAGCAGGCAGTATTGCTGACGGTGGGCCAGGTCAGGTTCTTCCCTTGGCTGCACAAAAGAATTTGAGAGCAGTCCAAAAGAAGAGCAGGCAAAGAAGTTTATTGCAAAGCAAAGGCCACCCTGACCAACATGGTGAAACCTCATCTCTACTAAAAATACAAAAATTAGCTGGGTGCGGTGGCGCATACCTGTAATCCTAGCTATTCGGGAGGCTGAGGCAGGAGAATTGCTTGAACCCGGGAGGTGGAGGTTGCAGTGAGCCGAAATTGAGCCACTACACTGCAGCCTGGGTGACAGAGCAAAAACTCCGTCTCAAAAAAAAAAAAAAAAAAAGCCCACCCTGAGGGCTACTCAGAGGGAGAGACGGCAGCTTGTGCCTTTAGAGGAATTCCTTTTATGGAAGTTGTTTATACCTAGTCACAAAATACTGGAGAGGTCAGGTATGCAAAAGCGGACCTGTGGTTGGCACACGCGCTCAGCATCTGCCTGCTCTAACGTGCATCACATGTAACGTTAGCATATAAAATCTCCACCTAGGGGTGTGCTTTTACCATTAAAATGAGGAAAATGTTGGTATAAGCTAAACCTTGAGCCTAGCTGTGTATGCGGAACCTCGAGAAGTCCTTAGCTCCCTCCAAGGCAGGAATTTGTAGCTAATAGCTTCTCGGGCTTTTGGTGCTGATTAGCTGGAGATTGGGGAAGCTACATTATGAATAAGGGGCTTTTGTTTTCTTTCCTGGGCTGTACTAGGTATCAGGGAACTTGTAGCCATCTGGTATCCCCTAGGACTGCTTATCTTGCAAAAGAGTTAGGTACTCAGCTGTGCGCCGTGGCTCACGCCTATAATCCCAACACTTTGGGAAGCTGAGGCAAGTGGATCACCTGAGGTCAGGATTTCGAGACCAGCCTGGCCAACATGGTGAAACCCCGTCTGTACTAAAAAAAAAAAAAATACAAAAATTAGCCGGGCGTAGTGGCGCGCGACTGTAGTCCCAGCTACTTGGGAGGCTGAGGCGGGAGAATCACTTGAACCCAGGAGGTGGAGGTTGCAGTGAGCCGAGATTGCACCATTGCACTCCAGCCTAGGTGACAAAGACTCCGTCTCAAAAAAAAAAAAAAAAAAAAAAAGGTGCTGATGCACGAGGGCACAAGGGATGCAGAGCTCCTGCGAAAGGAGCCCCGGGGGCTTCACACAAGGGGAAAAGTCAGTATGGCCCGCTCACCTTACCATCCTACCTCAGTATCTCCACCTGCATAACCCCACCGGTGAGGAACCTGAGGCTCAGCGATCTTAAATAATTTGCCAAAGGTCATGCGTGGGCAGCAGAATTGGGTTCCAGCCATGATGCCGCCCTGTCTGAGTGCTCATATCCTCTGCCTTTAGACGAAAGGCACCAGGACCTTCCCCCAAGAGCCCAAACCAGTGACACACACAACACAAACAAATCAAATAAATGTGACCAAAACGACTGCCATTGATTTGAGCACCTCCTGGGTACAGCGGACGCAGGGCATCTTTTTCTGCACCCTGTCTCCTTTGGTCCATGGCAAGTGGGGTGAGGGTCCTGCCCTGCCATAGGGCCACTGACGGCTCAGTGGGGTTCTTATCATCTACTCTTTGAGGCTTAGTCTTTTTTTTTTTTTTGAGACGGAGTTTCACTCTTGTTGCCCAAGCTGGAGTGCAATGGCGTGATCTCGGCTCACCGCAACCTCTGCCTCCCGGGTTCAAGCGATTCTCCTGCCTCAGCCTCCCGAGTAGCTGGGATTACAGGCATGCGCCTCCACGCCCAGCTAATTTTGTATTTTTAGTAGAGACAGGATTTCTCCATGTTGGTCGGGCTGGTCTCGAACTCCCGACCTCAGCTGGTCCGCCCGCCTCAGCCTCCCAAAGTTCTAGGATTATAGGTGTGAGCCACCGCGCCCGGCTGAGGCTCAGTCTTAATCACCCCAATTTTACAGATTTGGAAACAGAGGCTCTGAGAGGTCAAGTGTGTTTTGGGGGACTGCTTGGGCCAATGTTTAGGGGGATCCTTTCTCCTTCCCAATCTTGCTCTGTTGCCCAGGCTGGAGTGCAGTGGTGTGATCTCAGTTCACTGAAACCTCCATCTCCCGGGCTCAAGCGATTCTCCTGCCTCAGCGTCCTGAGTAGCTGGGACCACAGGTGCACGCCACCACACCTGGTTAATTTTTTTGTATTTTTGGTAGAGACAGGGTTTCACCATATTGCCCCAGCTGTCTCAGGCTCCTGACCTCAAGTGATCTGGCTGCCTTGGCCACCCAAAGTTTGGGGATTACAGGCGTGAGCCACCACGCCCAGCCAAGTGTTTTGTTTTCATAGTAAGGCAGGAAGTGTAAAGTTCAGAACTCCAAGTGGCAGGTGCAGCAAAAAGAGTGATTCAACCTCACTCCTTTTACTTTCTATTTGAGAGGGCTAAGGCATAAATAGGTATCTCCCATGCAGTCTCTCAGCCATTACAGCCTATGAACTTTGCTGTCTGAGCGGAACAGGAGACTCTGTCCTGCCTAGGAAGGGCAGGCACAAAAGAGGTTGTCCTGTGGGAGGGAGGGATGTGTCTCCTTCCATTCTGAGATGATGCACGGGGCTGACACCCACAGGCACCACTTCCCTTTCTGCTCAGGGCTCCTGTTATTGTTTTTTTGAGACAAAGTCTCGCTCTGTTGCCAGGCTGGAGTACAGCGGTGCAATCTCGCCTCACCATAACCTCCAACTCCCTGGTTCAAACGATTCTCCTGCCTCGGCCTCCCGGGTAGCTGGGATTACAGGTGCCCGCCACCACGCCCAGCTAACTTTTGTATTTTTAGTAGAGACAGGGTTTCACCATGTTGGCCAGGATGGTCTCGATCTCCTGACCTCGAGATCTGCCCGCCTTGGCCGGCTCCTGTCACTTCTAACAGAAATAGCATAAAGTATCCAGCAGGAAAAGTGCACACAATATCACAGAAAAGATAGGGACTGCCAGCTCATTTCCCACCTCCCCTTGTAACTGCCATAAATTCCTTCCTAAATGGTGAAAGCCCTTTGTGCAGTAACTTGTGTTCCTGGCAATAGGTTTTTAAGTCCATGTCTTTTTCTCAATGAAGGACGGTTCCTTCCCTGGCACAGGGCCAAGGGGCATGGCCCAGCAAGGCTGCATTTTTCCATCGGGCCCAACACAATCGCTGAGGTCCCAGTACAGGTCTTGGGGTCTTGTCTGTGTCTCCCCTCCCCTCCTGTCCTCTTGTCTGCGTCTTCCCTCCCCTCCTGTCCACGGGTGCTGCCTCCACACTTTAAGGCCTCTCTCATATGCTTCACAGATGGATGCCTGGTCCCATGTGGGTGTGGCCCGAAGGCCCCTTTTGCTGCTAGAGTGCTCTCTTCATGAGTGGCAGTGACACTCGAGTTTGTCAGACAGACACATTTCTGACAAGTGCACAAACTGGGTTTTGGGTTTTTTGAGACAGGGGCTCGCTCTGTTGCCCAGGCTGGAGTGCAGCAGCACAATCTCAGCTCACTGTAGCCTAGACCTCCCAGGCTCAAGCGATCCTCCCAGCTTGGCCTCCCAACTACCCAGGACTACAGGTGCACACCACCATGCCTGGCTAATTTTTGCGGAGACAGGATTTCACCATGTTGCCAAGGCTGGTCTCAAACTCTTGGGCTTAAGCGATCTACCCTCCTTGGCCTTCCAAACTGCTGGGATTACAGGTGCAAGCCAGCACGCCCGGCCAAATTGGGTTTTTATAAATGAAAATTGTGCTTCCCCAATGGAACCCTGATCCCTCAGGGGTGTGTTTTTTAAATTGGAAACATATATTTTTTTAGTTTCTCTGTCCCATTTTCCAAGCTGTCTGCTTACAAGAACCACAGAGAATGCTGGCAAGCTTGTCCGATCCCTACTATAGCACAGTGAAATAAACTGAGCCCAGAGCCAAAAGCCCAGAGAGAGGCCTCGCCCAAAGTCACACAACCAACAACCACAGCTCCCCCTCAAGGGGAAGAGGATGGGGAGGGGAAGCTATGTAAGCAGGTGTCTGGAAGCTGAAAAGCCAGCACTGGCCCCTTTCCCATGGGGGTGGCACAGGAGGACGGGCAAGCCCCGGCTGCACAGGGCTCGGCCCCTCACTTCCCAGCTGCACAACTTTGAACAAGTCCCTCAACCCTCCCAATCCATCAGTAAATTGGGTGAATAATTTCCACCTTGGCTGACTTCACAAGGAATCCAGGCAAGAATGGGAATGAAATAGCTTTGTTAAGGTGAGGGTGAGGACACGAATATCAAGTCCTTAGTGAAGATGAGCGGGCTCAGGAGTGGAGATCAACAGTTGTGTCCATGGTTAGCTGCACAAAGGCCTGTCTCCCCTGCAGGCGCCAGGAGCGACAGCGGTTTGCTGAGTACCAGGCGGAGCTGCAAGGCATCCAGCACAGGGTGCAGGCCCGGCCCTTCCTGTTCCAGCAGGCCATGCAGGTGAGGCTGGCACCTGGGCAAGCACATAGCTGCCCCCTGTGAAGAGCTGGCTGAGTGGGTAGGGAAGCAGGATGCGAGTAGGTCCCTGCAGATAGGATCCCAGGGCTGCTGCCCTCTGGAATCCCTGGGACCCCCTCAGTAACCCGAGCTCAACCTTGCCCTCAGCAGCCCTGGTGCAGAGCAGGAAGCCCTCTTCTCTCTCCTCAGGCCAATGCCCGTCTCACTGTCACTCGGCGCTTCTCCCAGGTGCTGTCAGCACTGGGGCTGGATGAGGAGCAGCTGCTATCTGAGGCAGGAAAGGTGGACAGAGAGGGCACCCCCAGGAAACCCAGGTGAGTCTCCCTGTCAGGTCAAGAACTGGCTCTGCCATGCTGCTGCAGGAAGGGGCGCCCACACCAGCACTCTGGGCTCTGGAGGGCCTCCCCCAGGACAGGCAAAGAGCCCAGAGGAAGGCAAGGCCAGGGTTGTTATTCCTACTTCTCAATGAGGAAACTAAGGACCTGAGGGGCAGGGCCTTTTTTAAGGACACAGAAGCAAACAAGCAGCAGAGCCAGTCTGGGACTCTGCAACCATCTGAGCAGCCACACACCAAGCCCCTCATTAGGGGCTGGCACCACCACGCTGGTCACCCCATGCCTTAGAATAACCTGATACAGAGCAGGGATTATGAAGCCCACTTGACAATAAGGAAAGTGAGACTCGAGAAGAGAGAGTCACTTTGCCTAGGATCACACAGCAAGCCAGCACAGAAGCAGGGTTTGAAGCCACATTGTCAGTTGTTTCCTTGGGCATGGGAGTGGGAGCTGCAGAGTCAGGGGCCTCTATCTGTGTCTTGAAGGAGCCACAGGTCAATGGGGGTGAGAATGGAGCACTCTCCTCAGAGGCCCCCAAGGACAGAACCCACCAGCAGTCAGCCTGACAGGCACTACAACCCCAGCCTGGACCCGGAGTGCAGTCCCTGAGAAAAAATTAAAGGCTTTATGGCAAACACAGTGTGGGATTTCTGGTGGTGAGGGTGGTGGAAGCTACGAGTTGGAAGTTGGAGGTGGCAGGTGGGTGGGCAGCAGGCTTAGCTCTGTCCCTGCACCCCCTCCCCACCAGGAGCTCTGGCTCTATTGGTTCCCCCCACCCAGCACACACAGCCCCTTCTCTGCTCCAGAGGAGTGGGGACATCTCGAAGAGCAAGAGCTGTGACTTCTCCACCCCATCTCCAATGTATATGTTGGGTCCTATAAATTCAAGCATGAATAAGATGGAATGACTCCTGCCTCTGAGGACGCCCAGTGAGTGGGAGAGGGGGTGGATCCTTAAATGGGTGCATGCAACATATCCTAACACATGCTGAGTTGTGCCACACAGGGAGCCACAGACTGAGCAACCATTGGGTGGGTGGCGGGGGGGGGGGGGTTCAGGAGAGATTGGGATTGTGTGCACTGGGCTTTTTTTTTTAAAGACGGAGTCTCGCTCTGTCAACAGGCTGGAGTGCAATGGTGTGATCTCGACTCACTGCAACCTCTGCCTCCCAGGTTCAAGCGATTCTCCTGCCTCAGCCTCCTGAGTAGCTGGGACTACAGGTGTGCACCACCACACCCAGCTAATTTTTGTATTTTTAGTAGAGACGGGGTTTTACCATGTTGGCCAGGATGGTCTTGATCTCTTGACCTCGTGATTCGCCTGCCCTGGCCTCCCAAAGTGCTGGGATTACAGGCGTGAGCCACCGCGCCCGGCCTGCTCTGGGGTTTTAAGTCCCAGTAGTTAAGTTAGGGCTGCTCTCCTCAAGAAAAAAACTCATACACACAGATGTGCCACATTTTGCATTAAATTTCAGGGGTTCCACGGATACACTGACGCCCATGTGGAGCTCCTTAACAGTCTTTACACGGAGCACGGGTCTTAAAAATCCAATCCAGGGCCAGGCGCAGTGGCGCATGCCTGTAATCTCAGCACTTTGGGAGGCCAAGGCGGGTGGATAGCCTGAGCTCAGCAGTTCGAGACCAGCCTGGCCAACATAGTGACCCCACCCCCGGCCCCTCACCAACCATCTACAAAAAAATACAAAAGTTAAAGGGGCGTGGTAGCGTACGCTCGTAGTCCCAGCTACTGGGAAGGCTGAGGTGGGAGGATCACTTGAGCCCAGGAGGTCTAGGCTGCAGTGCGCTGTGATTGCGCCACTGCACTCCAGCCTGAGCAACAGAGTGAGATCCTATCTCAAGGGAAAAAACAAAACAAAGCAGGGAACGTGGGAAGGAAGCGTTCCCTGACGATACTGGTTATAGCGGGTCTGAAGCTGGGCTGTGGAACTGGAAATCTCGGGAAAACAACACCCGTTGGAGCCACGACCCTAGGAGTCCACTAAGCGAGCGCCCATTGTAGGAGGGAGGTGTCTACAGAAAGAGCGTGAGGTAGTAAACACCCCGTTGCCGGTGAAGTGCAAGCGCAGGGGGGCCGGGGAGGAACTTCCAGCCACGAAGACACTGGCTTAATGGACTCTAAGTCCTTCCAGTTCTGGGATCCCACCTCCGGGTAAATTCCGCTTCCCTTGAGAAGCGCATGCGCAATGGCACCACTGGTTCAAAGAGCCCACCCGACCCGAGACCGCGCGAAGGTGCAGTCGAGAGCTGATCCCGGCCTTCCCATGAGCCTCTGGGGCAGGCTCCAAGGCGAGCGACGGAAGCAGCCGCTCTTAGTTTCCGGCAACACGACAGCGGCTGCCGAGCGACCCGGAAGTATTCCCATTTTGCGTTGTCTGGGCTCGGCAGCAGCCGGGCTCGGAGTGGACGTGCCACTATGGGGTCGTCCAAGAAGCATCGCGGAGAGAAGGAGGCGGCCGGGACGACGGCGGCGGCCGGCACCGGGGGCGCCACGGAGCTGCCGCCGCGGCACCGGGAACACAAAAAACACAAGCACCGGAGTGGCGGCAGTGGCGGTAGCGGTGGCGAACGACGGAAGCGGAGCCGGGAACGCGGGGGCGAGCGCGGGAGCGGGCGGCGCGGGGCCGAAGCTGAGGCCCGGAGCAGCACGCACGGGCGGGAGCGCAGCCAGGCAGAGCCCTCGGAGCGGCGCGTGAAGCGAGAGAAGCGCGATGACGGCTACGAGGCCGGTGAGGAGGCAGGCCCTGCGCAGGGGGCGGGTCGGGCAGGGGTCCCGGAAAGCGTGGGTCTGGGTGTGCGCGCAGTGTCAGCGAAGCTCTCCAGGCCAGGAAACCCCTAAGCTGTCTATCAACTCTATTAAATGGTCTTTCTACGGGATCCCTTGAGCCCAGGAGTTAGAGGCTGCAGTGAGCTGCGGTCCCGCCAGTGTACTCCAGCCTGGGCAACAAAGCGAGACTCTGTCTCAAAAAGAGAAAAGTCTTTCTACGGTTGTTTGGGATTAGAGGTTGACTTTCTCCACTTAGCTCCTTGAGAACAGAGGGCTTCTGTTTTCCTCAGTTGTCTGGTACAGTCACATTCTCAATAAATATGTTGAATGAGTGAATGAAGTAGTGTCAGCATATACAGAGGCAAGAAAAACCTGGTATTGGACGAATCGTGTAGGGCGCATGGTAGAGAAATGAGGGAGTAAGATAGGCAAGGATGTGAACACAAAGGACCCTGTACTGTAGGCTCTGTTAAGAACTGAAGATTGTCTTGAGGATAGTAGGGAGCCATGGATGTGAGTTGAGGAGTGAGTTGCTCAGATCCGTATTTTGTAAACATCACTGGATTGAGAACTTAGTCATAGGTAGTCAGGACTGGAGACCAGGAAACCAGGAGGGCTATAGGCCAGGCGAGGGCTGATGGTGGCCTGCACCAAGGCAGCAACAGTAGGATTGAGAGAAGTGGACAGGTTGGAGAGGTGTTTTGGAGGAGGAATGAACAGAACTCAGCACTTGTATGAGAGTGGGAAGAAGGAATGGAGAATGACTCCTTGAATTTTGGCTTGAGCAGCTAGATAGGTAATGGGTGTCATTTCTACTGAAATTGAGGAGTAGGGAAGAGAAGCAGATTTGGAGCGGGGGTAGGGGGGAGATAATTCACTTTTGGGGTTGTCAAGGTTGATGGTAATGGAGAAATCCAGAGTTTGGACTGGATAAGGCCATTGGGAGTCAGTGTCTGGGTGGCCAGTGAAGCCCCTGAAAGAATGTGACATGAGAAGGAGGAGTCAGGACTAGAACCTGAGAAATACCCTTATGTTAGTAGTAGGCAGAGAAAGATGTTACCAAAAAAACGAGACAGTAACCAAAAAGGCAGGAAAACCTTTGTGTCATAGGAACTTTGGAAAGAGAGTATTGTTAGAAGGAGGGAGTGATCAGCAGTCCCACATACCACAGGAGGTCAAGCAAAACCAGAACCGAAAAGAACCCATTAGATTTAGAAACAAGGAGGCTGGTGACCTTGGGGAGCCTGGACAGGTTGGGATCCAGGGCCCAGGTGGAGAGAGAAGCCTTTAAGGTAAAGGAGAAGGTAGGATGCGGGATGGGAATGCAGGAAAGGAAGAGTTGCTTTTTTGTTTTGTTTTGTTTTTTTGAGACAAAGTCTTGCTCCGTTGCCCAGGCTAGAGTGCAGTGGCACGATCTCAGCTCGCTGCAAGCTCTGCCTCCTGGGTTCAAGCAATTCTCCTACCTCAGCCTCCCGAGTATCTGGGAGTACAAGTGTGCACCACCGCACCTGGCTAATTTTTATATATTTAGTTGAGACAGGGTTTCACCATCTTGGCCAGGCTGTTCTCAAACTTCTGACCTCGTGATCCATCTGCCTCGGCCTCCCAAAGTGCTGGGATTACAGGCATTACCCACCATACCCGGCCCAGACCTTGTCTCTTAAAAAAAAATGAAAGAAAAAAGTAGAGGGCAGAGTGGTGACTGCAGCAGTTTGGATGTTTTGGGTCAGGAAAGGAAGGTGCGCAGAAGAGGCAGGGCTCTGAGACGACTCGGGCAGAGGAGCTCCTGGGGAGCTTGGATGGAGGAAGCTGCTGTTTTCTGGTGTTTCAGCAGGCCCAGGTGCTGGTGCGGGGCCCTCATCTTTGATCCTGCAGCTGGAGCCAACGATGCTGGATTCTTGGCCCTGTGTTCAGCTCCTGAGCCGTGCTTCTTCTTGTTCCAGCTGCCAGCTCCAAAACTAGCTCAGGCGATGCCTCCTCACTCAGCATCGAGGAGACTAAGTGAGTACTGTCTGCCTTGTTTCTACTTTGTTTTTCTAAGAGAGGTGGCTCTGGGGCCAGCACGGGGGAGGCTTTCTCACATGAAAGTTATGCTAATCGGAGTTGGAAAGATTGTTTAAATCATCTTAGCCAACAGTTGAGTTATAGAAGAGAAAACTAAAACCTAAGAGTAAGGTGGCATTCACTGGTTAGACGCAGACCAGGCTGGCGCCCATGTTTCCTGCTTTGGAGGCCAGGGCCCTTCCCAGTGTCCTAGGCTGCCTGGGGCAGACTGTGTGTTTGGGACCACTCACTCCCACCCTGTTTCTCCTCCTGTCTGTCTGGAAATGCACATGGCGCCCTGTGTCTTCGATAGCCCCTAACACTTGTATGTCTTGTTCTCAGTAAACTCCGGGCAAAGTTGGGGCTGAAACCCTTGGAGGTTAATGCCATCAAGAAGGGTGAGTATGGGGCTGAGGATAGGGTTTGGGGGAAAGAGGCCACCTGAAGGGGTCTTTGAAGAAGGTGGGGTTAGAGGGCAGGTTCAGCACTATTTAGTGGTCTTACACGTGCATATTTGCCGGAAGGCACGAGGTCCCTCCTTGCTGCTCTCTGAGTTGGAGCCGTGGCCGTCGCATACTCACTCTGGCTGTGAGGAGTTGTTAGATGGACTGGAAGATGTGCACACTTGCTGCAGACTGGGCTGTGCAGGGTGGGTTTGTTGTTTTTCTTTAAAGCACGATTTGAGGGGCTTTGGAAGCCACAGAGGGTCCTGTCGTGCTGCATGGGTTGGCCAGGAGTGTGGGGACGAAGTGGGAGCAGGGAGGTGAAGGATTGTTCCTTCCTGTCCTGAGCCCTTCTGGCCCCCTGAGCTGGAAGGGGGCAGGGTGAGTGGCTCCCTCCTCTCCCCACCAGCCATGGGCGGGCATAGCCTCACGTCTGGGCCCCCCTTCCAGAGGCGGGCACCAAGGAGGAGCCCGTGACAGCTGATGTCATCAACCCTATGGCCTTGCGACAGCGAGAGGAGCTGCGGGAGAAGCTGGCAGCTGCCAAGGAGAAGCGCCTGCTGAACCAAAAGCTGGGGTGAGGGGTCCTGGCCAGGGCAGGCAAGGGAAGGGCTGGGGAGGCCACCATCCTTGGCTGCCTCTTGAGTGGGGTGGGGAGCAGGAGCTGGGCTCCTTGAGCATCACTTTCTCTCCTCTTCAGGAAGATAAAGACCCTAGGAGAGGATGATCCCTGGCTGGACGACACTGCAGCCTGGATCGAGAGGAGCCGGCAGCTGCAGAAGGAGAAGGACCTGGCAGAGAAGAGGGTGAGCACCTGGGCAGCATGGGGTGGTTGCCTAGTGCTTCTGGTGGCCTGACTGGGCACTGAGGCAGGGGCCGACCCCAGAGAGGTGAGACGGGGCTCGGAGAGGGGAAGGGCCGTGGTCGGTAGCATCCACTTTGGATTCTCAGCAGCTTTCCTGCAAGGCCTGCCCTTTTTGCACTCCGCTTGGTAGAGCCCTGAGTGTTTTCTGGTGATGCTGAGTGGCCTGAGGTCCTAGGTCACCCCTCCCTGTCCCATAGGCCAAGTTACTGGAGGAGATGGACCAAGAGTTTGGTGTCAGCACTCTGGTGGAAGAGGAGTTCGGGCAGAGGCGGCAGGTGAGGCTGCAGCAGCCAGGGCGGGTGGTGCAGGGGGCATTGGTGACCTTGCTACTGGAATTCCGAGGTTGGGTGCGTGGAGGGAGGTTCCTGACTTGCCGATTCTTCCCTTAGGACCTGTACAGTGCCCGGGACCTGCAGGGCCTCACCGTGGAGCATGCCATTGATTCCTTCCGAGAAGGGGAGACCATGATCCTCACCCTCAAGGACAAAGGTGATGCGAGCTGGGTGCCCTGGGTGGGGGCACAGCCTCTGCTGAGTTGCGGACAAGTGTGAATGGCCACTGCTCTGTGCTGCCCCCAGGTGTGCTGCAGGAGGAGGAGGACGTGCTGGTGAACGTGAACCTGGTGGATAAGGAGCGGGCAGAGAAAAATGTGGAGCTGCGGAAGAAGAAGCCTGACTACCTGCCCTATGCCGAGGACGAGAGCGTGGACGACCTGGCGCAGGCACGGCCCGGGCAGGCTGGGCAGCGGGGGCTGGGGCAGAGAATGTTGGGAATGGGGGCTCTGAGGAGGTGGTGGCTCAGTGGCTTTTCAGGAGCCAGTCTGGGTCCCAACCTGTACCTCTTGCCTTGCAGCAAAAACCTCGCTCTATCTTGTCCAAGTATGACGAAGAGCTTGAGGGGGAACGGCCGCATTCCTTCCGCTTGGAGCAGGGCGGCACGGCCGATGGCCTGCGGGAGCGGGAGCTGGAGGAGATCCGGGCCAAGCTGCGGCTGCAGGCTCAGTCCCTGAGCACGGTGGGGCCCCGGCTGGCCTCCGAATACCTCACGCCTGAGGAGATGGTGAGCCCTCTTGCGCCTTATACTCGGGGTCACCATTTTCCCTCCCCGCCAGGGCTCCTGCGCTGCCTGCAGGCACTGAGAAGAGAGGGCGAGTATTTGTGTTCACAAAGCGCTTGGCCTCATGGGCGAGCAGTAAATGGCAACCCGGGGAGGCACCAGGTGTGGACGGGTCAGGGCTGCTGAGCCAGATGGGCCCCAGTCTGTTTCGGCTCTGCCATGTTGCCAGCTCATGCCTTGGGTAAGCCATTTAACTGTGAGCCTGGGGCGCCCCATCTGGAGTGGCAGTGACAGGAGCCGCCTCCTAAGGTTGCTGTGAGGATGAGTGACAGCGTGGGTGAGGGGTGACTGGAAAGGTGTGCATGGATTCTGTCCGCAGAGTGACTGTGTGAGCGTGAGGTAGACAGCTGGTGCGGTAGGCGTCTTGCTCAGTGGGTAAGAGCAGGATTCTGGAGCCAGACTGCCCAGCTCTCCCACCTAGGAGCTGGGCAACCTTGGGGAAGATACTTAACCTCTCTGTGCCCCGGTTTCCCTAGCTCACCAGTGGAGTGGAGATAGTAACCACCCCACGTGTTGCTCATATGTGGGAAGCGCTCAGGACAGTGGCTAGCACAGAGGAACACCAAAGAGGCATTCACCCTCGAGGGCTTGTGGCGGCCTGCCTTTCTGTTGCCCCTGCCCCATGTCTCGCCCTTCTTCCCCTCAGGTGACCTTTAAAAAGACCAAGCGGAGGGTGAAGAAAATCCGCAAGAAGGAGAAGGAGGTAGTAGTGCGGGCGGATGACTTGCTGCCTCTCGGGGACCAGACTCAGGATGGGGACTTTGGTTCCAGGTGGGCTTGGACACAGTGGTGGGGCGAGAGGGTTGGGCTGGGGTGGCCTGGGGGCCGGTGCTCACCAGAGAGGCCTCTTTCCCTCAGACTGCGGGGACGGGGTCGCCGCCGAGTGTCTGAGGTGGAGGAGGAGAAGGAGCCTGTGCTTCAGCCCCTGCCGTCGGATGACACCCGAGTGGAGAACATGGACATCAGTGATGAGGGTGAGGGCCTGGCCAGGGGTGGGAAGGGGCAGGGACAGGAGCCCTGGGTTGGAAGAGATGGTCTGAGCAGGCATCCCCTGTGTTTCCCCCAGAGGAAGGTGGAGCTCCACCCCCGGGGTCCCCGCAGGTGCTGGAGGAGGACGAGGCAGAGCTGGAGCTGCAGAAGCAGCTGGAGAAGGGACGCCGGCTGCGACAGTTACAGCAGCTACAGGAGCTACGAGACAGTGGCGAGAAGGTGAGGCTGGGCACGGGCAGGCCTAGGGCTACCAGTGCGTCGGCAGTCACCTGTCCTCACGAGCACCTGTGTCATAGGCGATAGCCACATTCCTGTCTGAAGCCTCCTTTCCATTTGTTTTTGGTTTTTTTTTTTTGAGACGGAGTTTCGCGCTGTCGCCCAGGCTGGAATGCAGTGGTGCGGCCTCGGCTCACTGCAACCTCCACCTCCCAGGTTCAAGTGATTCTCATTCCTCAGCCTCCCGAGTAGCTGGGATTACAGGCGCCTGCCACCAGACCCTGCTAATTTTTGTATTTTTAGTAGAGACGGTGTTTCACCATGTTGGCCAGGCTGGTCTCCAACTCCTGACCTCATGATCTGCCTACCTCTGCCTCCGAAAATGCTAAAATTACAGGTGTGTGCCACCGCGCCCAGCCCTCTTTTCTGTTTAAAGTCATGTTTTGCAAAAATTTTTAGATGCCTGCTTTAGTAGGGGATCCTTTCCTCGCCTCTCTCTTCTGTGCATGTTTGTTGAATGTCTGCTGTGAGTAGTGCATTGTTCTCGGTCCGAGAAGGTCATTGGTGAACAGGACAGCCATGGGGCCCTGCGCTCATGGAGCTGGCTGTCTAGAGTGTGTGGGGGAGAGTGTGGGGAGCAGCAGTGATTTCGTGAATGCAGGAACGGTAATTTCTGATGGTGATGGGAGCTGGGCACTCGGTAAACCAAGATAATGTGCTGGGGGTTGCGATCTTAGACAAGAGACTGCATGGAAGACCTTTCCAAGGTACTAGTTCAGCTGAGATTTGAGTCACACAGAGGAGCCAGCCTTGCGGGGGGTTAGGGGTGGCAGCCTCAGGCTGGCGTTTAGGCAGTAGACCAACCAGCAGGTGTCTCAGGAGAAGCGACCTTAGAGTGCCTGAGGGCCAGGGAGGCTGGAGCAGAGCAGAGAGTGAGGGGGTGGTGTGAGCTGAGATGGAGAGGTCGAGGCCAACACGGGGAGCCTTGAGCCCATGGTCGTCGCTGCCCCACAGGCACAGTGGGCCGGGCACTGCTCACATGCTCTGTGTTTGTTGATTCATTCCATTCTCCCAGCAACACCCTATGAGGAAGGTTCTGTCACCTCCATCATTCCAGAGGCCACACTTTTAGCCCTACCCCACACTTCTCACCTAGGAAGAAGCCAAGAGAGGGTGTCCAGGAGAGGGAGGAAGGGAGGGAAGCTTCTGATACTACTGGGAGGCAAAGTGGGGACAGCTGCAGCGGATTCAGGACCTGGAGGACCCGGGACTTGAGGAAGTGAGGGCTGAACCCGGAACGGAGGCCAGGCTTACTGTTGAAGGGCTGGAGAGGACGTATTTGAGGTTTAAGGGCATATGGTCTCTGTCAGGCACCTTGGATGCTCTGCTGTTATAGGGAAAACAGCCAAGACAGTCTGTAAGTGAGTGGGCATGGCTGGGTCCCAGTAACATTTTATTTCTAAGAACAGGTGGTGGGACATAGTTTGCCTGGCCTGGGTCTGAAAAGGAACAGAGAAATGGGGCGATAGGCTGACAGGGCTGTTTTATGACTGAAATGAACATAAGGGTTTCTAGCCCCATGGATCTAAGCCTGCCTGCACATTAGACTCACCTAGGAGGCCGTTTTTGTTGTTGTTTTAAGAAACAGGTTTCGCTCTGTTGCCCAGGTCGATTGCAGTGGTGCGATCATAGTTCACTGCAGCCTTGAACTCCCGGGCTCAAGGTATCCTCCTGCCTCAGGCTCTCAAGTAGCTGAGACCACAGGCGTGCGCCTGTGGGTCTCAGTATGTTGCCCAGGCTGATCTCAAATTCCTGAGCTCAAACGATCCTCTCGCCTCCACCTCCCAAAGTGCTGGGGTTACAGGCATGAGCCACCAGGCCCAGTCTAGCCTAGAAAGTTGTTGTTGTTGTTGTTGTTGTTGTTGTTGTTTGTTGTTTGAGACGGAGTCTCGCTCTGTCACCAGGCTGGAGTGCAGTGGCGCGAACTTGGCTCAGTGCAACCTCCACCTCCTGGGCTCAAGCAGTTCTCCTGCCTCAGCCTCCTGAGTAGCTGGAACTACAGGTGTGTGCCACCACGCCCAGCCGATTTTTGCATTTTTTAGAAGAAACAGGGTTTCACCATGTTGGTCAGGCTGGTCTCAAACTGCTCACCTTGTGATCCACCCGCCTCAGCCTCCCAAAGTGCTGGGATTATAGGCATGAACCACCACACCCGGCCACCTAGAAGGTTTTTTAAACATATGAGCCACACCCCACACACTGTGCAGGCAAAAAAGTGGAAAGCCTATCACAGTGAACACCTTTATCCTCTAGAGTGAGTAATTATGAACATTGTTACAGTTCTTTTCTTTCTCTTCTTTTTTTCCTGACCACTGCTAGTTGCAGATATCATGACATTGCATCCTTAACGACTTCAGCAGGCATCTGGCGAAATCAGGGCCTTCTCCCACATAGCCACACTGCCCTAACAAGCCCATAAATGCTATAAAACAGCAGCTTGCATGCCTAGATTTTCCAGTTATCCCCCAAAATGTCTTTTTAATTTTTTGTTGTAAGCAGCATCCAATCAAGTCTCCCACCCGCAAAGGGGCCTTTTCTGACTAATGGAGATTCTAGAGTATGTGGGAGAGACAAATTTATGATGGAAGAAGAAAAAGATTTTGGCAGGCAGTGGTGGGGCCTAGAGTACAAGTGGAGGGTGGACTTGAGTGAAGCCAGCTCGTGTCATCATTTATTTCGGGAGGGAAGGTGGGGAGGGCACAGCAACTGTGGGTGACCTTGTTTAGGGGAAGTCAGGGCAGCCCATACCCGATTGTTCTGGTGTTTTCCAGTGAAGAGGTGGCAGGGGTGGCGGTGCGAAGAGACAGGAGATGCTGTTCTGGAGAGTGGAGGGCAGATACACCACGGAGAAGAGCAGGCCTGCCGGGCAGCGTGGATGGTGGGATTCATGAGCTGAGGAGGGGGATGGTGGGATTAATGAACTGCTGAGGAGGGGGATGGTGGGATTCATGAGCTGAGGAGGGGGATGGTGGGATTCATGAGCTGAGGAGGGGATGGTGGGATTAATGCCCTGAAGCAGTGGATTGTGGGATTGAGGATTGGGTTTTCTAGGGAGGAGGGACAAGGCAGTTAAGGGTTTCACAAAGGAGAGGTTCTGTTGATTTCCCCCGAGTCTAAACTGGGTAATGAGGGACATAACAGAGAATGATGGGTGTGAGGACAGGGCCTGGAGTTGTGATGTGGTTGAAGAATTACTGGATTGAAGTGGTTATTTTTAGTGTTTGTTTGTTTGTTTGTTTGTTTGTTTTTTGAGGTGGAGTTTTGCTTTGTTCCCCAGGCTGGAGTGCAGTGGCGTGATCTCTGTTCACTGCAAGCTCTGCCTCCCGAGTTCACACCATTCTCCTGCCTCAGCCTCCCAAGTAGCTGGGACTACAGGCGCCCGCCACCACGCCTGGCTAATTTTTTGTATTTTTTAGTAGAGACGGGGTTTCACTGTGTTAGCCAGGATGGTCTCGATCTCCTGACTTCGTGATCCACCTGCCTTGGCCTCCCAAAGTGCTGGGATTACAGGCATAAGCCACTGCGCCTGGCCTGGGTTGAAGTTAATACAGTCAATGAGCTAGAAAGAAAGGATGGAGAGGACAGAAAGGATCCTTGGAATTGAGGAGTTGTTTTGTTTTGTGACAGTGTCTTACTTTGTCACCCAGGCTGGGGTGCAATGGCTCTATCTTGGCTCACTGCAATCTCCACCTCCCTAAAGGTGCTCTGTCCACATACAGTCATTGGGGGTTAGGGCTTCCCCATATGAATTTAGGGGGTACACAATTCCTAGATAGGACAATATATTATCAAGATGTCCATCTCATGTAGTTCATTTCTGGGTTAAATGCAATTCCAGTAAAAATCCCAATAGGGATTGTTTTGGAAGCTGGCAAACTGATTCTGAAATTGGATAAAGTAGGGGCATTGTGGCAGTGTGGGATTGCATAAGGATATACTAATAGTACAGAGAGACCCGACAGAGGGGCCCCGAGACGGAATCGTGTCCCAGTGGGAAGAGACGCTCATCAGTGCAGCGAGTGGGTGTGGGACAGTCCGTTATCTATTTTTTTTTTTTTTTTGAGACGGAGTCTCGCTCTGTAGCCCAGGCTGGAGTGCAGTGGCGCAATCTCGGCTCACTGCAAGCTCCGCCTCCCGGGTTCACGCCATTCTCCTGCCTCAGCCTCTCCGAGTAGCTGGGACTACAGGCGCCCGCCACCACGCCCGGCTAATTTTTCTTGTATTTTTAGTAGAGACGGGGTTTCACCGTGGTCTCGATCTCCTGACCTCGTGATTCGCCCGCCGCGGCCTCCCAAAGTGCTGGGATTACAAGCGTGAGCCACCACGCCCGGCCAGTCCGTTATCTATCTGGGGAGAAAATGAAATTGGGTTTGTACCTCACACCTTGCAGATAGATTAAGAACTTCAAAGTAAAAACTTAACATTTTGGAATCAAATTAAGGAAATTACATTTATAACTTTTTGGTAGAAAAGATTTTTTAAGTTGTTAACATAGCCAAGGCAGGAGAATTGCTTGAGGCCAGGAATTTGAGGCCAGCCTGGGCAACATAGCAAGACCCCCCACCCCACCAACCCCATCTCTAAAAATGTTTTTTTAATTAGCTGGGCATGGTGGCATGTGTCTGAAGCCTCGGCTACGCTGGAGGCTAAGGCAGGAGGATTGCTTGAATCTAGGAGTTCGAGGTTATAGTCAGCTATGATTGGACCACTGTACTCCAGCCTGGGTGATAGAACAAGATCCTGTGTCAAAAAAATCAAGAAACCCATAGGTTCCATGGGTGAGTTTCTTCAAGAAACCATGAAGAAAAAAGTGAACATGTAACTACATAGAAATTGAGAACATGGCCAGGTGCGATGGCTCACGCCTGTAATCCCAGCACTTTGGGAGGCCAAGGCAGGCGGATCACAAGGTCAGGAGATGAGACCATCCTGGCTAACACAGTGAAACCCCGCCTCTACTAAAAAAAAAAAATACAAAAAAAAATTAGCCGGACGTGGTGGCGGGCGCCTGTAGTCCCAGCTACTCGGGAGGCTGAGGCAGGAGAATGGTGTGAACCCAGGAGGCGGAGCTTGCAGTGAGCTGAGATTGCGCCACTGCACTCCAGCCTGGGCTACAGAGCGAGACTCCGTCTCAAAAAAAAAAAAAAAAAAAAAAAGACATTGAGAATGTAAAGTTGTTTTTTTTTTTTTTTTTTTTTACAAAACATATGAAGAATATAAAAAGGCAGACCAAAAAGAAGATATTTGCCCACATATACAACCAAGAATGGGTTGGTGTCAAGAGTATACAAACACAAATCAACAAAACAGAAAAATAGGCAAAA
Organism: Hylobates moloch; assembly: GCF_009828535.3. Lineage (NCBI taxonomy): Eukaryota > Metazoa > Chordata > Mammalia > Primates > Hylobatidae > Hylobates > Hylobates moloch. The sequence goes on from NW_026652280.1 coordinate 85,131,364, forward strand.
GGTGTAGATAAGACAGGCAGTTCACAGAAGAGAAAGCCAAACTGACCAGGAAATACCCGGTGAATCCAGCTTCAGGAGGGATCACGGAAAGGTGAGCCAAAATGGTGAGGCACCTGCCACCCGCCAACAATTCCGCAGAAAGGTCCAAGCCTGACAGTAGCGAGTAGGAGTAAAGGACATGGAGCGGCCAGAATCCTTGGCCACGCTGCTCACAGCCATGGGCAGGAGTCTAATCAGACAAGAGAGGGAATGTGTGTGTGCCTGGGGCCCACCCCCACACCTCTCCCAAGTGTGTCCACGTGCACCAGGAGACATTGTCAGTGGGCCTGCAGCCGCAGTACTTCTGACAAAAAAAGTCTATCCTCAGTGGGCTAGAGAGCCAGATCAAGGAGCATCCAGCTCACGGGCTGTGATTCCATAGTGGAAACTGATGAGCTACAGCTGTGTGCATCAGGGTTACTCTCCGAGGCACAGATTTTTTTACAAAACAAATCATAGAAGAGTCATACAGTGTGACTCAGGTTATAGAATAATTAATACACAACAAAATAACTGTTCAGGGGCAGGTCCTTATGTGCCAAAGCCATGAAGACAAGCCGGTGAGTCATGACCATGGATGGCGAGGGGACACTCAGGTCTGGGCAGGGTGTTAGTGATGCCGCCCCAGCCCCAGGCAGAGGGACATGGGTGAGTGTTTAGTTAACTGTTTTAAAAACTATCAGCGGCCGGGTGCGGTGGCTCACGCCTGTAATCCCAGCACTTTGGGAGGCCGAGGCGGGTGGATCACAAGATGAGGAGATTGAGACCATCCTGGCTAACATGGTGAAACCCCCTCTCTACTAAAAATACAAAAAAAAAAAAAAAAAATTAGCTGAGCATGGTGGTGCATGCCTGTAATCCCAGCTACTCAGGAGGCTGAGGCAGGAGAATCACTTGAACCCAAGAGGCGGAGGTTGCAGTGAGCCAAGATCGTGCCACTTCACTCCAGCCTGGCTAACAGCGAGACTCTGTCTCAAAAAAAACAAAAAAAAAAAACATATCAACTGGGTGTGGTGGTTCACGCCTGTAATCCCAGCACTTTGGGAGGCCGAGGTGAGTGGATCACTTGAAGTTGGTTTTGGGACCGGCCTGGGAAACATGGTGAAACCCTGTCTCTACTAAAAATACAAAAATTAGCTAGTTGTGGAGGCGTGCACCTGTAGTCCCAGCTACTTAGGGGGCTGAGGCAGGAGGATCACTTGAACCTGGGAGGTGGAGGTTGCAGTGAGCCGAGATCATGCCATTGCACTCCAGCATGGGTGACAGAGTGAGATGGTCTCAATAAATAAATAGCATATGACGCATTAGATATACCTCCTTTTATGTTTACAATGTTCATTAAAAAATAAATGTTCCCGGCCAGGCGCAGTGGCACACGTCTGTAATCCCAGCACTTTGGGAGGCCAAGGTGGGCAGATCACGAGGTCAGGAGATGGAGACCATCCTGGCTAGTACAGTGAAACCCCGTCTGTACTAAAAAAAAAACACAAAAAAATTAGCCGGGCGTGGTGGCGGGTGCCTGTGGTTCCAGCTACTCGGGAGGCTGAGGCAGGAAAATGGCGTGAACCCGGGAGGTGGAGCTTACAGCGAGCGGAGATCACGCCACTGCACTCCAGCCTGGGCGACAAAGCGAGACTCTGTCTCAAAAAGAAACAAAAATTAGAAAAGAAAAAAAAAGTTCCTGGATGTCCTGGAAGATTTTTTTTTTTTTTTTTTTTTTGAGACAGAGTATTGCTCTGTTGCCCAGGCTTGAGTGCAGTGGCAAGATCACAGCTCACCATAGCCTCGACCTCCAGGCTCAAGCGATCTTCCCACCCCAGCCTCCCAAGTAGCTGAGACTACAGGCATACACCACCATGCCTGGTTGATCTTTGTATTTTTTGTAGAGACTGTGCTTCACCTTATTGCCCAGGCTGGTCTCGAACTCCTGGGCTCAAGTGATCCTCCAGCCTCAGCCTCCCAAAGTGCTAGGATTATAGATGTGAGCAACCACCCGGTCCCTGGAAGAATTTATTTATTTATTTTTTTTGAGACAGGGTTTCACTCTGTTGCCCACTATTTTGAGTGCAGTGGTGTGATCTTGGCAGCCTTGATCTCCCGAGCTCAAGCAATCCTCCCACCTCAGCCTCCCCAGTAGCTGGACTATGGGCGTGTGCGACCACAATGGCTAATTTTTATATTTTTTGTAGAGATGGGATTTGGGTATGTTGCCCAAGCTGGTCTCGATCTCCCGAACTCAAGCAATCCACCCGCCTCAGAAGAATTTTTTTAAAAATGAATATAATATAAAATGAAAGAGGGGTGCAGAAGTGGACATAGTGACTTGAACGTTCACTGAGGAGTGAAGACTTCGCTGTCTGGGCTGCGGGGTTGAGGGAGAAGTTTTTTAAAGAGGGGAGATAGTGGGTAATCGTTGTGTGTGGCTGGACATCTGCAACAGGAGGGAAAGCAGAGGGTGCTGGTGCCCGTGTAGGGGTCGCTGGATTCAGTGCTGGCAGCACGAGTGAGTTCTCTTCCCGTGTCACGGAACCTGCTTTCTTGGTGAAGCAGGAAGCGAGAAGCTGGGCCATGGGAAGTCAAAAGAGTGGGCCACCTCACCACTGTGTGGGTTCTAGAAGTGCTGTCTACAGAGTCCTGAAACTGGAGTTTGTCAGGGGAGGGGCGGGTGGCAGGAGGGACCCTGGAGGAAGGAGTTTGATGCTGAGGTAGTGTGCGAGGGGCTTTGGAGGGGGATTGGCACAGGCCTGGTCAGGAAGGCCCTGTAGGATGTTGGGTGTTCATTCAAAGGGCGTCCAAACCCATTGACCGGTTTGGAGCAGAAGAGTGACCCCAGTGAAAGAGGTGCAGAGTGGAGTCAGGAGGCAGAGTGGAGTCAGGAGGCAGACAGCAGCTGGGCCTGCATGGGCTGTGGGCGTGGCCTGTCGGCATGGCCTGTCTTGCTGCTGCCAGGGAGGATCCTTGGGTTCCTGGGTCTCCATGGCATCACCCCAGAAACTGCTGGGTTTGCCCACAGCCGCTCCCTCCCCCAGGTGGTGGAGATTGTGAAGAAGCTGGAGTCTTGCCAGCGGGGCTGGGAGGAAGATGAAGATCCCGAGCGGAAGGGGGCCATTGTGTTCAACGCCACGTCCGAGTTCTGCCGCACCTTGGGGGAGATCCCTACCTACGGGCTGGCTGGCAATCGCGAGGAACAGGAGGAGCTCATGGTGCGTCTGGGGCGGCCCTGCCCTCTGCTTCTCTCGGCTGGGTGGGCCGGCTGGGGGCTGGGGCCGACCCTGGTCTTTTGTGCACCAGGACTTTGAACGGGATGAGGAGCGCTCAGCCAACGGTGGCTCCGAATCTGACGGGGAGGAGAACATCGGCTGGAGCACAGTGAACCTGGACGAGGAGAAGCAGCAGCAGGATGTGAGGGCCACGCCGCTGGGGGGTGGGCGTCGGGGGGTGCTCAAGCTGGAGGTGAGCACCGGGCTCAGTGTCTGGAGCCTCAGCCTCCTCATGCAGAGTGGGCTCTGCAGACCTCCCAGGGCGATCTGAGGAGTAAATGAGGAAATTAAATGTGGAGGCCTGGTGCCTGGCGGGTGGTGACCAGTGGGTGGGGCTGAGAGGAGCCGGTATGGCCTGCTAACCACCCCCGCCATGTGTCCCCTAGTTCTCTGCCTCCTCCACCACCATCCTGGACGAGGAACCGATCGTGAATAGGGGGCTGGCAGCTGCCCTGCTCCTGTGTCAGAACAAAGGTAGGGAGCTCAGGGCAGCCATGACTTGGGTGGGCCTGGGTGCTGTGGCAGGTGCAGGCAGGGCCCCCTCCGGTCCCCTCTGCTGCCCCTTTTTCTCAGTCTCAATGCTGGAGCCAGCTGCCAGGCCCAGAGCCACTCCTTCCCCTCCACCGTGGCATCTGTCCGTCTGTTCTGCCTTTGAGGCTTCACACCTGCTCCGGGAAGGAGAGAGGAGTTGAAACTGTTCCAGCTGTGGCACGGAGAGCCCTGGTGTTAGGACCCCAGCTCTGCCATTTCCCTGGCCAGTGGCCCTTGGCAAGGGGCTCATTTGGCAAGGGGCATCTTTGCTTTGCCTGTAGAACCGGCCTGATGGCTTTCCAGAGGCAAGGAAAGAGAGATGCCCCCGCAGTGCCTGCTCTGCCTTCTCAGGCAGCCCTGGAGCTGCGGCTCTCTAGGGGTTGGGAGTCTCACAACTCCTCCGTCCCTAGGGCTGCTGGAGACCACAGTGCAGAAGGTGGCCCGGGTGAAGGCCCCCAACAAGTCGCTGCCCTCAGCCGTGTACTGCATCGAGGATAAGATGTGAGTGTGGCGGGGCATGTGCAGGGCTGAGGGGCCTGTGCCAGCTCGGAGCTGCGGGACCACAGCAGGCGGCAACTCCTCACACTAAGGCCCCCTCTGTCTCGGGCCAGGGCCATCGACGACAAGTACAGCCGGAGGGAGGAGTACCGAGGCTTCACACAGGACTTCAAGGAGAAGGACGGCTACAAACCCGACGTTAAGATCGAATACGTGGACGAGACAGGCCGGAAACTCACACCCAAGGAGGTGAGCAGGGCCTTTTGCAGGCGGAGGCCTGGCCTGCCACAGGGAGGCCAAGCCCAGGGCCATGCAATGCCCAAGGGTCCTGGCTCCACCAGCCTCTGGCTGGGGACCTGGTGAAGTGCCACAGATGGGGAGGGGGCCCTCAGGGCCGAGGAGGGCTGAGCCTCAGTTTGTCTCTAGTGGGCACAGCAGTCCCTTCGCAGGCTTGGCAGGAGGGTCAGACAGGTACCCTGGACCTCTGCCCTCCTGTCCTCACCCGCATGAGCTCTTCACTGGCTTTCCTGGCCCGCAGGGCCATTCCGGCGTCCAGGCCCTTCCAGCACTCTCGTAGGCTGCCCAACCCTCCTGCCCCACCACTCAGCTGCCCCCATGCTCTCTGGGGTTTGTCTCGTCCCAGCTCCAGCCCCAGCGTCCAGGCCCAGCCCCTGCGTGGCAGGTCTCCAGGTTCCCCATGCTCTGCCACCATGGCAGCGCATCCACTAGCCAAGCTGGTCTCCCGGCCTCTGCTGGGGCCCTGCAGGGTCCCAGGGTCTGTGCTCTTTTCCCATCCCCTTCCCACTGCACCCTAGGCCTGGCATTGGGGTGAATCAACACCTGCCCTGTTGTTATACACCTTGTGGGCACAGGTGGCTCCGGCCCCACCCAGGGCCCTGCAGCTCCCCTCATAACCTGCGTCCCCAGGCTTTCCGGCAGCTGTCCCACCGCTTCCATGGCAAGGGCTCAGGCAAGATGAAGACAGAGCGGCGGATGAAGAAGCTGGACGAGGAGGCGGTGGGTGCCCTTGGGGATGTGGGGGGCCTGCGCCTGCCTGGCAGGGGTGGCTGGTGTGTGGGGCCTGCTGCAGCCCTTGCTGAGTGGCTCTGACCCTGCAGCTCCTGAAGAAGATGAGCTCCAGCGACACGCCCCTGGGTACCGTGGCCCTGCTCCAGGAGAAGCAGAAGGCTCAGAAGACCCCCTACATTGTGCTCAGCGGCAGCGGCAAGAGCATGAATGCGTGAGTGGCTGGGGGCTGGTAGGGTAGGGTGGGGTGGCGTGGCCTGTGCCCGCCTCTGCAGCCTCACTCCCCTGTTCTTCTCTGCAGGAACACCATCACCAAGTGACAGCGCCCTCTCTCCCCGGCCCTGCCTCAACCTTCATATTAAATAAAGCTCCCTCCTTATTTTTTCCTCCCTGGTCATGGTACGGATTCCAGGGTTAGATCGTTGGTTGGGTGTGGCACAGAGTCTGGCTCCTGCTAGGTGAGACCCGGCCATCAAGTGACACACACAACTAAATGACGGAAGAGAGAGCGAGCCCGGGTCCTCTAAGGCTCCTTCCTTCTCCTCTGGCTGTCGGTTACACCTCTGCAGGGCCGGTTCTCTAACAGAAAGTGGAAGGCGGTTTTAGAAACTCGTCACCCTGCTCTCTCCTGGCCTCGGGCTGGACAGGTCACTGTCCTGTAATCTCTCCTGGTCAGAGAGCCCAGGACTGCCCATCCTGGTGGGCTGGGGATTGGGCTTTGGGTAGGGCACAGGTGCCACCTTCTGTCCTGGCTGTCCTGTGCCACCCTGGTCTGTCTAGAGGAGTGAAACTCCCAGGGTTGGGCTGGGAGTATTTGGTGCACGCGGTTTGGAGAGGGCTGAGCCCAGTGCCTCCTGGGAGACTTGCCCCATGTGCAGTGACCCAGAAAGATGGAATTCCTTGGCCTGAACTCTGTGATAGAGCGTGACCGAGCTGCTGGGGGACATGTGAGCCTCAAATCCATAGACGGCCACCTTGGGTGCCCAGTACACTGGTGCCCAGCCCCACGTACACCCACATACTTCCCAGATGGCTCCCACATTTTAAGATTTTTAAAATGAAACCAAAAAATAAATTGAGGAAAACTGTAAACTTTAAAGAATAATCAGCTGGGTGCAGTGGCTCACGCTTGTAATCACAGCACTTTAGGAGGCTGAGGCAGGAGGATCGTTTGAGCCCAGGAGTTTGAGACCAACCTGAGTAACATGGCAAAACCCCATCTCTACCAAAAATACGAAGATTAGCCAGGCGTGGTGGTGAGTGCCTGTAGTCCCAGCTACTTGGGATGCTTAGGTGGGAGGATTGCTTGAACCCGGGAGACACAGGCTGCAGTGGGCCCTGATTGAGCCACTGCACTGCAGCCTGGGTGACAGACCCTGTCTCAAAAAAAAGTTAAAAAATTTAAAATAATCTTGGGGTGAGAAAACTGTAGACGAGGTGCAAAACCCAGTAGCCTGAAAATGCACGGTTGGCCCTGATGCCATCGCTTTTGTGCAGCTAAAGCTGCAGGGCTGTCTTAACCTGAAAATGCATGGTTGGTGCTGACACCATCACTTCTGCGCGTCCGGAGCTGCAGGGCTGAGTCTTCGGGTACCCTTCCTTGAGCTCTGTATTCTCTGTAGTTTGACGTCTGACTCTTGATTCTATTTTCACCTTGGTTGCTTCCTTGGCTTCCTCAGGAAGGGTGTCCTGGGGTGTCTAGGCTGGGACTAGGACTTGGGGCAGTCACAGTCTTTCTCTCAAAAGCCTAGGAGGAGGCTGGGAACAGTGGCACACGCCTCCTGTAATCCCAGCACTCTGGGAGGCTGAGGTGGGTGGATCTCTTGAGGCCAAGAGTTCGAGACCAGCCTGGCCAACATGGTAAAACCCCGTCTTGACTAAAAATACAAACAAAAATTAACATGGCATGATAGTGAGTGCCTGTAATCCCACCTACTCAGTAGAATTGCTGGAGCCCAGGAGGTGGAGGTTACAGTGAGCCGAGATGGTGCCACTGCACTCCAGCCTGGGCAACAGAGTGAGACCCTGTTTCAAAAAGAAGACTAGGAGTGTGCTTCCAGGGTTGGGATCGGGCAGTCAGGTGTCCCTGGCATGGACGCCAGGCCCCGGCCTGGTGTCCAGGTCACATCTTGACATCTGCAGGAAATGGCCCATTAGGAGGCTGTCAAAGCTGCTGTCACAGCTGAAAATGACTGCAGCCTGGGCTAGAGCCCAGGTGGAGCCAGGGTAGAAAAGACCAGCTTCAGCTCTGAGGCCGACTAACTTTCTGGCCCTAGTAACTGGGCAGACTACGTGGTGAACCAGGGGCCGCCTCGTTCGTGCCATCTTGCTTCCTCTCTGCATCTCTGGCTCTTCGTCCCAGCCCAGAGACTTCCCTTCTCTGCCCTGGCCTAGTCTGCTCTGCTCCCCAGCTGTGTCCTGCCCATGTGCCCAGAGCTGGGAGGGGCTGGGGACGACCAAATATCTGGAGGCCAGAGCCCCCGGAGCAGACAACCCAAGGAGGCTTCCCACCTCTGCTGCTCGGTAGCCAGACAACACCAACCGTGCTTCCCCTGCCCTCAGGTACCTGAGGGGCAATGATGGCTCAAAGGCTGCCCTGAGGGTCAGTGAGCCCTCAGCCAGGGCCTCAGCCAGGCGGGTGGCACTCAGGGAGGAGAGGGTGCTTATGTTTGCCCTCTGTGTTTCCCTTCACTGCTGCCTGACCTGGGGCAGGCAAGTCTCTGTCTTACCTACAAAATGTGGGGTGGGTGGGGGGCGTGATCTCAGACTTCTAGGGCCACCCTACTGCATAGTTGAGGACTGATCCTTCCACAACTTCAACAAAAATGTACCGAGCGTCGGCGAGCGCTGCCTAAGAACCCAGAGCAAAGCCGGACAGGCTGCCTAGGCCCGTGGGGCTTGGGTCCTAAGGGCAAACAGCCACTGCGCAAGGGCACAGCCAGTTGTGAAGGATGGGACGAGGCCCAGCTCCTGCCCCGCCAGGGCCCATCTCTCCTTGGGATGGGCCTTCCGGGTGTGGTGATGCCAACCACAGCCCACAGCCCAGCAGTCCAGTGCTGCGTGGCCTTGGCTCAGAGCAAGGCCAGGACAGGGTCCTCCTCTTGGTCTCGGGGCCTTGCCCCCTCCTGTGCCCACCCCCTGCCCAGGTCCTCCAGGATCCTCCAAGCCTCAGCCTGTGGCCCCAAACCTGCCCCACCCAGCCCCAGGCAGGGCCCTGCCTCTTCCTCCACAATTCAGAGATGCTCTGGAGGGCCCAGGCAGGCCCTGCCAGCACGGGCTCCCTGTGCCCCTCTGGGCAGTGGACGCAGGCCTCAGGAGCACGGCCTGGTGGGCAGATTCGCCCCCATTCATCCTACAGCATGGTCCCTGGCACCCCTCAGTGCCAAACCCACGATTGTCCCAGGGCTTTAGTTCCCTGCCCTGCCTTCCCCAGCTGGTCCTGTCGTTGTCCCTTGGCATCCTCAAGAAGGGCTCAGCCCAGGTGTACATTGGGCAGTGGGCTGAAGGTGACAACCAGGGTGAGGACCTGGCTCTGCTGGTGTCGGGTCTCTGTGTTTCAGTGCCATGGGTAGGAGGGGCAGGCTGGTCCCAGGAAAGTGGGGATTCTGCAGTAAGATCTGAGGAGGAGCAGGATTAATTGGCTGGAGTTCATAGAGAGACCCACCAGCAGCCACATGGACAGTGCAGAGCAGGGTGGGGCTGAGGACCCTGGCAATGCAGAGGTTGCTAAAAAGATTTTCCGAAACTGTGATACTGTTTAGAACCCACAGGAAAAGTTGCAAGCGATACAAAGTGTTTCCTCTTGAACCATTTGACAATCCGTGGACAAGGGGATTCTGTACCGCCCCAACTAAGTGTGTGTTTCCTGCAAACAAGGGTGTTCTCCCACATAAACTAACACCACCCAGGACATCGAGAAAAGTACCGTTGATGCGTCACTTCCACCTCATTTTAGACCCCAACTGTCCTAATGCCTATTTTTTTTTTCTTTGAGTCGTGGTCTTATTTACAAGCACTGGATGAGTCCCTGGCCATCCCCAGAACAGAGCAACCCTACGCAGCCCCAGCCCAGTTAAATACTACAGTTGGGAGCTAGGGGGCTGGAGGGAGGAATTAAGGGACATACAGGACTAGGGACACATACTCTGTTAAATGGTCACATATGGGCCAGATCCTGTGATCTGTAGAGCCATGGCTGTCACCACCCCCACACCAGGACGTGGAAGGTAGGGAGAAGAGCCTGAGGGAGCTGAGACAGGCCCAGGGGTGCCCACCCGTCGTGCCCTGGAACGTGGAAGGGACAGGAATGGCTCTCAGGGAGTGTATGGGAAGGACGAGGCCAGAACTGTCTTCTTATGGGACCCAGTTTTAGGAAGAACACCTGGTTTGCTTTTCCGTAAACACAGCAGCCTTAAGGGAGTGGCTGGCCAGCGGAGGCTCTGCCTACCCCAGACCCGAGCATAGCCCGGCTCCTTCCCACCTCTACCCAGAAAGGACGGCAGCTGCTGGCTCCCAGCTCCCTTGAAGGGGCCAGGCACAGTCTGTGAGTCCTCGTGGGGCTCAGGAGAAGCTCTGGACAGGGTGGCTGACCTTCAGGCAGGCCCGAAAGGGCCTGGCCCAAACAGCACAGCCAGCAAGATGACAGACACTAGGCTGCATGGAGGCAGTGTCGCCCTGCATGCTTCCCTGAGCCAAAGCAGGCAGCAGATATGTCACTTCCACGGATATCTGCACCCATAGATGACACTTTCCTACAGTGAGGGTGACATGTGAACTCTGTCCACGGAAGAGTATTCCTGCAGTGCCCACGGATGGCCCTGACACCCACCTGAGGTTCTGGACCCCACAGTGATGATTCCTTTGCAGTAGGGCTGAGGGCAGGTAACCTGCCGGGAAGTCACTTTGCAGATGAGACAGCTATGAGGACTTCAGACATCTTTCTCCCTCGGGTGCGTTCTGGATTGGAGCAGCTTTGTTGCAGGCACTGCATTGACTACAAGCTGATGAGTCCTGCCTTCCACCTTGATGAGCCCTGCCTTCCACCTTGATGAGCAGTGGGCACTCTCCCCAGGCTGGTCAGGGTGAGTAGGGGGCTGGGTGTACCTCATAGAAGGGGGTATGCCTGGGGTGGGGCAGGTTTACTGGCTTCACTCAATGGTACAAAGGGGGTCACCTCCTCTGGGCCCAGCCCCACCCCCATCCCACCCCACTAAATCATTGCCGAGGGAAGCCTCTCCATCTGCGGCCACCACTAGCAGGTCACCAGCCTAGTAATGTCCTTTTTACTTTTTTTAAGACAAGGTCGCCCAGGCTGGAGTGCAGTGGCACGAACATGGCTAGCTGCAGCCTTGACCTCCTGGCTCAAGTGATCCTCCCACGTCAGCTTCCTGAGTAGCTGGGTCCACAGCTGCATGCTATCATGTCTGGCTAATTTTTTTGCAAAGATAGGGTCTTGCTATGTTGCCCAGGCTGGTCTCAAATTCCTGGGCTCAAGCAATTCTCCTCCCTCAGCTTCCCAAAGTGCTGGGATTGCAGTACAAGCCACACCCAGCCAATAGTCTGTTTTAGCAAAAGGATTCAGTTCAGGCAACTGCACCCATTGCAGTTCTGGCCATGAGCCACCACACCCAACCAGAATTATTTCAAAAGATTTTAAGACAGAATATTTTGACCTCACATCCCTAGTAGGATATCTATTAAAAATTTTTTTAAATTAACATAATGAAATCTTAAACATTTAATAGTCTTATTGTTAGTAATAATAATAATGATGATATTGGCTGGGCATGGTGACTCGTGCATGTAATTGCAGCACTTTGGGAGGCCAAGGCAGGAGGATTGCTTGAGGCTAGGAGTTGGAGACCAGCCTGGGCAACACTGCAAGATCCCCATCTCTACAAAAAATTTAAAAATCAGCCAGGCATGGTGGCATGCACCTGCAGTCCCAGCTACTCAGGAGGTTGAGGCAGGAGGAGTTGGAGACTGCAGTGTTCTAGGATCACGCCATTGCACTCCAGGCTGGACGACAGAGCAAGACCCTGTCTCAAAAAAAAACCCAAAAAATACAAAGAAAAGAAAACCGAAGCTGGCCGGGCGCGGTGGCTCATGCCTGTAATCCCAGCACTTTGGGAGGCCGAGGCGGGTGGATCACGAGGTCAGGAGATCGAGACCATCCTGGCTAACACAGTGAAACCCCATCTTTACTAAAAATACAAAAAAGTAGCTGGGCGTGGTGGCGGGCGCCTGTGGTCCCAACTGCTCGGGAGGCTGAGGCAGGAGAATGGCATGAACCTGGGAGGCGGAGGTTGCAGTGAGCCGAGATCGCACCATTGCACTCCAGCCTGGGCGACAGAGCAAGACTCCGTCTCAAAAAAAGACAACTGAAGCTGTGTAACAGGTACAATGGGGTTCATTATTCCATTCTATCTACTTTTTTTTGAGTATATGTTTGAAAATTTCCATTATAGAACTTTGTTTAAAAAGAGAGAGCAAGAACATGTTGGCTTAGCAACAGAAAAGTGTACATATGTTCAGCCAAAGACATGAACAAGAATGTTCTTAACAGCACTATTTATAACAGCCCCAAACTGGAAACAACCCAAATGTCCGTTAACAGAAGAATGAATAAATAGCCGGGCGTGGTTCTTAGTGCCTGTAATCCCAGCTACTTGGGAGGCTAAGGATCCCTTGAGGCCAGGAGTTCAAGACCAGCCTGGCAACATAGCAAGACCCACCTCTAAAAATATTTTTTAAATTTAGCTGGGTGTGGTGGCTCGTGCCTGTAGCTGTAGTCCCAGCTACCCGGGAGGCTGAGGCAAACGATGGCTTGAGCCTGGGAATTTGAGGCCACAGTCAGCTATCCTCACACTTGTGAATGGCCACTGCACCCCAGCCTGGGTGACAGAGTGAGACTCTGTCTCTAAAAAAAAAATCAACAAAGGGTAGACATTCATATAACCGAATGAGTAACATGGATGAACCTCACGGATATGAAATTACACATACTGTCTACTTCCATTTAATACAAAATCTGGAAAAATTCTTTTATTCTGTTAGAAGCAGTATAGAAGGCTGGGTGCGGTCACTCATGCCTGTAATTCCAACACTTTTGGAGGCCAAGGTGGGAGGATTGCTTGAAGCCAGGAGTTCTAGAGCAGTCTGGGTAACAAAGCAAGGCCCTGTCTCTACAAAAAAGTTTTAAAAATTAACTGGGCATGGTGGTGTGTGGCAATAGTCCCAGCTACTCGGGAGGCTGAGGCGCAAGAATCACTTTAACCTGGGAGGTGGAGGTTGCAGTGAGCTGAGATGGTGCCATTGCACTCCAGCCTGGGCGACTGAGTGAGGCTCTGTCAAAAAAAAAAAAAAAAAAAAAGCATCGTTTTAAATAATGACATAAATCGAAAAAATGGCCAGCATGGCTGGGTGCGGTGGCTCACGCCTGTAATCCCACCACTTTGGGAGGCTGAGGCGGGTGGATCACGAGGTCAGGAGATCGAGACTATCCTGGCTAACACAGTGAAACCCCATCTCTACTAAAACTACAAAAAATTAGCCAGGTGTGGTGGCGGGTGCCTGTAGTCCCAGCTACTCGGGAGGCTGAGGCAGGAGAATGGTGTGAACCCGGGAGGTGGAGCTTGCAGTAAACCGAGATTGCACCACTGCACTCCAGCCTGGGCAACAGGGCGAGACTCCATCTCAAAAAGGAAAAAAAAAAAAGGCCAGCATGAGAATGAGTGAAAGTTCATAAACTCTTCCTATGGTGACTCACATATGGCATAAGGAACCAGCTCACTGGTTTTGCCTTCTCCTTTCTCTCTTCTCTGAGGTTCATTTCCCAGGCCTGTAACTTGCTGTCTTCCCACTATGGTGCCTTCTAATAAAGAGCTTCCAAAGCTAAAAACAATGTAAATCTTTGCTGTGGTTATTTTTTGACACATCAAAAAAAGGCACTAAGCCTAGATGTTTTTAAAGCTTCAAAAGTTTATTGACCGGCACGGTGGCTCACACCTTTAATCCCAGCACTTTTGGAGGCCAAGGTGGGCGGATCACCTGAGGTCAGGAGTTCAAGACCAGCCTGGCCAACATGGTGAAACCCTGTCTGTACTAAAAATACAAAAATTAGCCGGGCATATGGCAGGTACCTGTAATCCTAGTTACTCAGGAGGCTGAGGCAGGAGAATTGCTTGGGGCCTGGGAGGCAGAGGCTACAGTGAACGGAGATCGTGCCATTGCATTCCAGCCTGGGTGACAGAGTGAGACTCCATCAAAAAAAAAAAAAAAAAAGGTTATTATCTAAAGGCTTTACCTTTAGATAATAGATCATTCAAATGCTATTTAAGCTACTCCAGATCAGAGAAAAAGATGGTAAGCGCTCTTAACATATTTTATGATATTAATTTAATACTGATAGCCAAATCTCATTGTTTCTGAAGTTTGTTTCCTAGAAGTTCCTTCTGTCTGTTGGCGATAAACTCCTATATTCTGTTGGTCTGAATGTCTTCACCATGGTGTAGGGAGGAGACAGCCATCCTGGCCCCCAGGGCTATGGTGAGAATCAAAGCTGTCCTGCCTTGGGCATGTCTCCAAAGCCCAAACACACTGGGAAGATGGAGTTGGCTCCACTCAGGGTCTCCACTCAGGCCAGGCTGGGTCCCACTTCCCTCTTGCTGAGCCCCGGACACACCAATGCTGTCACTGCATGCTGATTCTCCGAGTCCCTGAGCCCCGTACCTCCCGGCCTTAACGAGCCTTGCCAGTGTCCTCCCCACCTCACGCCTGCCCAACAGACACAGCATGCCACCTGCTCTGCCTTGGGTCCCAGGCCTTTCCCTCCCCAGGCATCTGTTCAAGGGGAGTGAGAGAAGCAAAACAGCCCTTCTGTGCCAATGCACACTCCACCTGGGGGAGGAGGCAGACAGGAGGGGTCCTCAGAAACGGCTGGTTTGTCAGCCCTGGACAAAATGAAAGGGAGAAGCAAGAAGCAGGAGGACAGACGGGCAGGTCTCCCTGTGGCTCCCCACCGCAAAAAGGAATGTGTGGGCTGGGCGCAGTGGCTCATGCCTGTAATCCCAGCACTTTGGGAGGCTGAGGCGCGGGTGGATCACCTGAGGTCAGGAGTTCAAGACCAGCCTGACCAACATGGAGAAACCCCATCTCTATTAAAAATACAAAATTAGCCAGGCATGGTGGCGCATGCCTGTAATCCCAGTTACTCGGGAGGCTGAGGCAGGAGAATCGCTTGAATCCAGTAGGTGGAGGTTGCGGTGAGCCAAGATCGCGCCACTGCACTCCAGCCTGGGCAACAAAGTGAAACTCGGTCCCCCCAAAAAACAAAAAAACAAACCACGGCAGTTCCTCACCACCCTCCAAGCACTGTACTCCAGCTTGTAAATGCTGCTGGGGAGGAAGGCCACTTCTGATCATGCCTTGGTGAGTGAATCCATCTCTGGGAGCATGGAACTTGTGTTCGCAGTGGTCTACCAGCGTCCTAACTGCTGTTGGGGCATGTGGACCCTTTGATTGGTCCAAGAATTCAGTTCCCTTATGAGACTGTGTAACTAGGTTAGATGCTTTTGGGTTCTGTAGCCCAAGGCAAGGTGCTGACTTGCTGGTTTTACGTGCTTAGGGTGACCTCTGCTGGTGGCTTCTCTAAATGTTGGCTGAATACACAGCCAGGAACTGCCTGTACCTTCTTATATCAGCCAGTAGTTGGCGCCACATCGCTACCAGAAGGAAAAGAGAGTGCTCTTCTCATACAAGAATTATTAAAACAAAGTGATGCCCAATGCTGTTCAAGAATGAACAGCCTGGTCTGGTTAGTAACAAAGGATTCTGGTACTTGGCAATTCACTGTGGATTAGCAAGGGTTAAATAACAAAGTGGGTATTTTAGCGTCATGAGAATCTATCGCAATAGCTGAAAGAACTGCTGCCAGTACTGGCACCTGGTGTACAGCCCTGGGCACTGCTAGTTTTTTTTTTTTTTTTTTTGGTTGGAGTCTTGCTCTTGCCCAGGCTGGAGTGCAGTGGCACCATCTCGGCTCACTGCAACCTCTGCCTCCCCTCCTGGGTTCAAGCGATTCTCCTATCTCAGCCTCCTGAGTAGCTGGGATTATAGGCGTGCACCACCACACCCGGCTAATTTTTTTGTATTTTTAGTAGAGATGGGGTTTCACCAGTTGGCCAGCTGGTCTCAAACTCCTGACCTCAGGTGATCCACCTGCCTTGGTCTCCCAAAGTGCTGGGATTACAGGTGTTGAGCCACCGCACCCAGCCTGTACTGCTAATTCTTCATTCCTCGGTGTCACCAGGTGAGGCATGCGGCATGCCTCCACACCTCCCACAGGGACTTTTGGATTCTCTTGCAAATGTCACCAGTGGATCAAGCACACGTGCAGCATGAACCGCTGGTGGTGTCCGTGGTGTCCTGACTTCTCATTTCATCAATGATTTTCTGAGAGCGGTTCCCACCGAGGAAACCGCCAACACTTCTCTGCATGCTTCTCAGACACAGGTCAGTAGAGATGGTTGGGCCTTGAATGAAGACAAAACCCAGGGTTCTGTGGCCCAAGTCACTTTCCTGGGGGACAACTGGGCAACTACTAAAGATGAAGCATCAGGCCGGGCACGGCGACTCACACCTGTCATCCCAGCACTGTGGGAGGACAAGGCAGGTGGATCACCTGAGGGCAGGAGGTCAAGACCAGCCTGGCCAACGTGGTGAAATCCCGTCTCTATTAAAAATACAAAAAAATTAGCTGGGCGTGGTGGCGCAGGCCTGTAATCCCAGCTACTCAGGAGGCTGAGGCAGGAGAATCGCTTGAACCCTGGATGCGGAGGTTGCGGTGAGCCGAGATCGCACAATTGCACTCCAGCCTGGGTGACAAGAGCGAGACTCCATCTCGAAAAGTAAATAAATTAATAAATAAATAAAGA
Organism: Hylobates moloch; assembly: GCF_009828535.3. Taxonomy (NCBI): domain Eukaryota; kingdom Metazoa; phylum Chordata; class Mammalia; order Primates; family Hylobatidae; genus Hylobates; species Hylobates moloch. The sequence goes on from NW_026652280.1 coordinate 85,147,652, forward strand.
AAAGTAAAAATAAAGCAAACCATGTAAAAAGAAAACAAGTGCACATGGAATTCGGACAATGGTTGCCTTGGGTGGGACAGCAGAGAATGGGCTGGTCAGGGTAGGATGGGAGGTGGAGTATGTTACTTGGGTTATTGTTAAAGTCCTAGCTTTTATTTTGTGGTGGTGGGTTTGAAGCTGCTCACATTATTAAAAATAACCAACTAAATATTTAATTATTCTTGACTTTTAATTTTTTATTGAAATGGAGTCTCATTATGTCACCCAGGCTGCCCTCAAACTCCTCAAGGGCTTAAGCAATCCTTTCCCTTCAGCCTTTCAAGTAGCTGGGATTACAGGCATGTGCCACTATGCCCAGCCAAAATGTTTAAATATAGGCCAGACTCGGTGGCTTACACCTGTAATCCCAGCACTTTGGGAGGCTGAGGTGGGTGGATCACCTGAGGTCAGGAGTTCGAGACCAGCCTGGTCAACATGCTGAAACCCCCTCTCTACTAAAATATAAAAATTAGCCAGGCATGGTGGTGGGCGCCTGTAATCCCAGCTACTCAGGAGGCTGAGGCAGAAGAATGGCTTGAACCCGTAAGGCAGAGTTTGCAGTGAGCCAAGATTACACCATTGCACTCCAGCTGGGCAACAAGAGCAAGACTCTGTCTCAAAAAAAAAAAAAAGTTTAGATATAATAATTTATAGGCCAAAACAGGAACCATAATCGAAATTAGAAAATATTCAAAACTAAGCTATAATTAAAATACTAGATATTTCATACACTTCAGAATGGCTACTATGAAAACAAAACAAAAACAGAAAACAGCAAGTGTTAGCAAGGATGGGGAGAAATTGGAACCCTCGTGTGCTGTTGGTGGGAATGTAAAGCGGTGCAACTGTCATGGAAAACAGAATGGTGATTCCTAAAAAAAACTAAAATAGAATTACTCTATGAGCCAGCAATTCCACTTCTGGATATATACCCACATGAACTGGAGGTCTCAGAGATATCTATACACCCATGTTCACAGCAGCATTATTCCCAACAGCCAAAAGGTGGAGGCCACCCAAACATCTATCAGTGGATAAATGGATAAACAAAATGTGGTCTATATGTGCAATGACTTATTCAGCCTTAAAAAGAAAGGAGGCCGGGCGCGGTGGCTCGCGCCTGTAATCCCAGCACTTTGGGAGGCCAAGGCTGGTGGATCACCTGAATTCAGGAGTTCAAGACCACCAGCCTAGCCAACAGGTGATACCCTGTCTCTACTAAAAATACAAAAATTGGCTGGGCGCAGTGGCTCATGCCTGTAATCCCAGCACTTTGAGAGGCCAAAGCAGGCGGATCATGAGGTCAAGAGTTTGAAACCAGCTTGGCCAACATAGTGAAAGCCTGTCTCTACTAAAAATACAAAAAATTAGCCAGGCATGGTGGCAGGCGCCTGTAATCCCAGCTAAACGGGAGGCTGAGGAAGCAGAATCACTTGAACCCGGGAGGCAGAGTTTGCAGCGAGCTGAGATTGCACCACTGTACTCCAGCCTGGGCAACAAGAGCAAAACTCCATCTCAAAAAAAAAAAGAAAAAAAAAGTAAAAACTGTATGCGTGTGTGCATGTGTAGAGAAATAGAACATGGCAAATGTTAAATTGGCAACGCTGTTGAAAGGCAAACAAGCACTTATTTTACAATTCTTTCACCTTTTCTTTACGTTTGAAAATTCTCTAAATAGTTTGGGGTGAGGGGGAGGTAAAGCTGAAAAGTAACCAAAAGGGTTAGAAAAAGAACTACAGGGGTTAGGCAGAGTGGCTCATGCCTGTAATCCCAGCACTTTGGGAGTCCGAGGTGGGCAGATCACCTGAGGTCGGGAGTTCGAGACCAGCCTGGCCAACATGGTGAAACCCTGTACCTACTAAAAATACAAAAATTAGCTGGTGTGGTGGCAGACACCTGTAATCCCAGCTAGTCCGGAGGCTGAGGCAGGAGAATCCCTTGAACTTGGGAAGCAGGGGTTGCAGTGAGCTGAGATTGCATCACTGCACTCCAGCCTGGGTGACAGAGCAAGATTCCATCTCAGAAACAAAATAAAACAAAACAAAGAAAGGAAAAAGAAAAAGAACCACAGGATAAACCCAGAGGGATTGGTTTGTTTCCCATTGGTTATGAGAAAAAAAACAAAAAACAGAGGGAGTATAAGTGGGAAATACGGTAAGAGCAGCAATTAATGAAATACCAATACAAAGAATGACAACAAAAAGCTGGTGCTTAGAAAAGACTAATAATGACCTTCTGCCAAGATTGACCAGCTATAACAGAAGGCACAAATAAACAGTATTACATATAAAAAGGGGGACATAACTTCGGATAAAGCCAAGATTACAAACATAAGGCAATCATACAAATAACTTTGTGCCAGTAAATTTGAAGCCATAGCAAACATGAGAAAATACGGGGGCTGGGCGCGGTGGCTCACGCCTGTAACCCCAGCAATTTGGGAGGCTGAGGTGGACAGAGCACCTGAGATCGGGAGTTTGAGACCAGCCTGGCCAACATGGTGAAACCCCATCTCTACTAAAAATACAAAAATTAGCATGGCATGGTGGCATATACCTGTAATCCCAGCTATTCGGGAGGCTGAGGCATGAGAATCACTTGAACCTGGGAGGCGGAGGTTGCAGTGAGCCGAGATGGTGCCACTGCCCTCCAGCCCGGGCGACAGAGCAAGATCCTGTCTCAAAAATAAATAAATAAATAATATGAAAATATTTTTCCTTGAAAATATGAAGAACAGAACACCTGAGTAATCTATTACCACTGACAATCTAATTCCAAACCTACCTACCCACCCACCCAAAAAATCACCAGGCATGGTTGGTTTTACAGCAAGCTTTACCAAAAATTTTAGAAATGCAAAATTACAATCTTATACAAACTCTCGTAATGAAAATAAAGGGAAAACACTTTCCAACTTATTTTATGAAGCTGGTATAACCTTGATACAAAACAAAGGGTGGGGGCAGTATGGAAAAGGAAAAGCTTCAACCATTTCACCTATACACCTGGATGCCAAAATACCAGAGAACCAAATCCGGCAGTATAATAACAAATCCATCGTGACTATCTTCTTCCAGGAATGCAAGGATATCTTAACGTGAGAGAATGTTATGATATTCCACCACATTTACAGATTAGAGGAGGAAAACCATGTGGTGAGCTCAGACTGCCATCTGTGCTCCCTGGCACACACAGGGGTGGCTGGGTGGCAAGGGAGGAAAGCGCACTGGGCCACACGGGGAAGCCCTGGTGGGAATGACCTGGCTGTAGAGGTTAGTCCTGAAGTGACAGAGGTGCAGATTCTGAAGGGCCACGAAGTCTCAAGCATAACTGCAAGAGAAGCCAGTAAGTACTATTAGGCAGCCAGTCACAGGGACTGGCCATGACATGGGACAAGGGGCTCTTACATCAGATCTTAGCTCACTCTGGGAGATCTATTCATACATGGTTGGATCCCACCATTCAGTTGGGAGAAAAGAGGTGGAATCCAGCTTCAGAGAATGACATAGGAAAGTAGTGTGCAGAATACAAGGACCCTACCTCCATCGGGACCCTCAGCTACAGCCCACAGAAGCTGAATGGCTGGTAAGAGGTGAAGAAGTGGAAACGAAAAGGTCTTGGGGAAAAAAAGATGTTACTAGGTATATCACAGTATCACTCAGAGAGTGGAGAAGAACTAAGACCAAGCTTACAGATAAAACGCCAAAAAAACACACACAAAGTGGGGAACAGTCAAAGGACTATTTAGAAGAAAATGTATAGCCCTGAATATATTAGAAAACAAATTGAAATTAAATTAGCTAAGCACACATCTCAAGAACCCAGAATGAGCAAATAAACCGAAAGAAATGAAGGAAAAGTCCAGTAAGGAAGACCTCTTGCAAAGCCAAATCAAATACACAGAATAGAAACAGATTTTGTTGATTTCACCTGCCCTCACCCCTTGCCCCACTTTTTCTGGTAATAGAACCTCTCTATTCCATGGGAAATATATAAGAATTACTTGTGACTAATCCTGCCCCACCCCAGTCCTCCACACTCCCCCACCCCCAGCCCTGGCCATAGTGACTGCTCAAGCACAGCAAGTGACCTGAGGAAGACCTATTGCCCTTCATGGAAATACAGGGATCCTCAAGAAGGGGCTCTGTCTACAAGGACTGTGTATAGACTTGAGCTTCCTGGCCGGGCGCGGTGGCTCACGCCTGTAATCCCAGCATTTTGGGAGGCCGAGGCAGGCGGATCACAAGGTCAGGAGATCAAGACCATCCTGGCTAACACGGTGAAACCCTGTCTCTACTAAAAATACAAAAAAATTAGCCGGGCGGGGTGGCGGGCGCCTGTAGTCCCAGCTACTCGGGAGGCTGAGGCAGGAGAATGGTGTGAACCCCGGGGAGCAGAGCCTGCAGTGAGCCGAGATCACGCCACTGCACTCCAGCCTGGGCAACAGCGAGACTCCGTCTCAAAAAAAAAAAAAAAAAAACTTGAGCTTCCTACAGAAAACATTTGTAGGAGGGAAAGAAATTAATCAGCCGGGAGCAGAGATGACAGAGATAAACGAGAGAGCCTGAGGAATTCGTGCTGCTGGCATTGGTTCATCCCTGCTCGATGCGTACCACTCAGAGACCTCAGGTCAATGAGCCTTGTTTACTTCTCCTCATTTGAGTTCAATTTTGTCATTTATAAGAAAGTCCCACATAGGCCAGTCATAGTGGCTCTCACCTGTAATCCCAGCACTTTGAGAGCCCAGGGCAGGAGCATCACTTGAGCCCGGGCGTCTGAGACCAGCCTGGGCAACATAGGGAGAGCCTGTCTCTACTAAAAATAAAAAAAATTAGCCAGGTGTGGTGGCACGCACCTGTGGTTCCAGCTACTCAGGAGGCTGAGGTGGGAGAATCACTTGGGCCTGGGAGGTCAAGGCTGCAGTGGTGCCATGATAGCCTGGGCAACAGAGTGAGAGGCTGTCTCAAAAAAAAAATAAATTACCAGGTGCAGTGGCTCACCCTTGTAATCCCAGCACTTTGTGAGGCCAAGGGAGGCCAATCACCTGAGGTCAGGACTTTGAGACCAGCCTGGTCAACATGGTGAAACCCCATCTCTACTAAAAATACAAAAATTAGCTGGGCGTGGTGGCGAGTGCCTGTAATACCAGCTACTCCGGAAGCTGAGGCAGGAGAATCACTTGAACCCGGGAGGTGGAGGTTGCAGTGAGCCGATACTGCACCACTGCACTCCAGCCTGGGCGACACAGTGAAACTCTGCCTCAAAAACAAACAAAAAAAGAAAGTTCCAAATAATACAAATATTATGCATGAACTTTTGCCCAAAAAGCTTAAATATATATGAAATATGATCCTAGAATGATATGAATTATCAAAATTGACTCAAGGATAGAAAACTGTAGACAGAACACAACTGAATAAACTAAAAGGCAGTCAAAGATCAACCCCTGAAAAGGGTACCCAGCACAGATGTTTTTGTAAACAAGTTCTACAAAACGTTGAAGAAACAAATGCCTGGCCTATGACTATTCAAGCCTGAAGAAAAAGACGTCTCCAAACCCATTTGCAAGGCTAGCATAAAGCTAATCTCGAAATAGAACAGGAAGGTCATTTTTTAAAAAGAGGGAGGGGATTGGCCCAGGGAGAGAGATAAAACTCCTAAGTAAATACATAATATACTCTAAAACTAAGCAAGGTTTATATCAGAATGCAAGGTGTGTCCAACATCAGGAACCCTATTACTGTAACTCAGTACAATCATACAATAAAATCTTTTGATTTTCTCCATAGATGTCAACATTCATCGCTGTTAAACAAAAGGGAAGGAGACAAAAAAAAAACAGTAAGATAGAACAAAGAAAACATCTTCAGTCTAATGAAGATCGTCTACCGGAAGCCCAGAGCAAGCGTCCTACCTCAGGACACAACGTGAGAACCATTCCCACTGAGAAAGTGTCAATCAAGGGTGCCATGCAACCATGCTGGAGGTCCTGGCCTCTGAGATTTACAAGAAATAGACAAGAGTGTAAAGGAGGAGATAAAACTGCCATTAGTGGGATACGATTTGGCTATCTAGAAAGCCACAAGATCAACTGAAGAACTGCACATTCGACAAGGTGGGCAACACAAAGATGGACGCACAGGTGGATGCCAGGGATGGGGAAAGGTGATTTCCACAGATCCTTCGCTACCAGTAAAATTCCTAAGACTAAACCAAATTAGAAGTAAAGGCCCATTTGAAGACCACACCACCTTACCAAAGAACATACCTCGTTTCTGGATAGGAAGATGAAAAACTGTTTTCTACAATATTTATTTTAAAAAAATAAAAAATAAAGAAACTGTTAAGATACCACTTCTTGGGTGGACATAGTGGCTCACGCCTGGAATCCCAGCCCTTTGGGAGGCTGAGGCAGGAGGATGTCTTGCCCAGGAGTTTAAAACCAGCCTGGGCAACATAGTAAGACTGGCTCTACAAAAAAAAAAAAAAAAAAAGAAAGAAAAAGAAAAATTAGCCCGATGTAGTGGTGCACACCTGTGGTCCCAGCTACTCAGTAGGCTGAGGTAGAAGGATCACTTGAGCCCAGGAGGTAGAGGCTGCAATGAGCAGTGATTGCACCACTGTGTTCCAGCCTGGGTGACAGGAGTGAAACCCTGTCTCAAAAAAATAAATGTTGAAACTCCGTCTCTACTAAAAATATAAAAATTAGCTGGGCATAATAGCAAGTGTCTGTAATCCCAGCAATGGGGAGGCTGAGGCAGGAGAATTGCTTGAACCTGGGAGGTGGAGGTTACAGCGAGCTGAGATCATGCCACTGCACTCCAGCCTGGGCGACAAAGCAAGACTGTCTCAAAAAAAAAAATGCAGTATGGGCACACGGATCAATAGGACAGATTAGAAATTCCAAAAAAGATCCATATATATGCAGGAATTTATATTTTAAAAGATATTTCTGGCCGGGCGCGGTGGCTCACGCCTGTAATCCCAGCACTTTGGGAGGCCGAGGTGGGCGGATCACGAGGTCAGGAGATTGAGACCATCCTGGCTAACACGGTGAAACCCCATCTCTACTAAAAATACAAAAAATTAGCCAGGCATGGTGGCGGGTGCCTGTAGTCCCAGCTACTCAGGAGGCTGAGGGAGAATGGCGTGAACCCGGAAGGCAGAGCTTGCAGTGAGCCACGATGGCGCCACTGAACTCCAGCCTGGGCGACAGAGCGAGACTCCGTCCCCCCCGCCCCTCAAAAAACAAAGGTATTTCCAGTGAGCAAAGAATGAACCTTTCAAGAAATAGTACAGGCACAAGTGACTTTCCCTTTAGGAAAAGTTTGCTACCTCTCAGAAAGAACAAACTTCAGATGAATTAGATAGATACACACACATACATATCTTTAACCCATCTCGTTTATTTTTTGTATATACAGCTACATACATTTTATACATGTATAGTCATACATACATATAGACAGATGTATGTATGTTTAAAGCCACACTATAAGAGGAAGTAAATGAGAAACAGATAAATGAAGTGGTAGCTGGAGGATGTAGGAATCAGTACAGGTTTTCACACCTGTTTCAGAAATGGGAGATTCTACAGCACGCTCGACACTAACACATCACATCCATAACATATCACATCCAATAGACAGGACAGCCAAAAACACAAAACAAAAAAACAAAAGAATCAAATACCCAAACCCAAACATAACAATACCCAACAACACAAATACCCGACCATAGTCTTTAAGAAAGCAAGAGGCCGGGCACAGTGGCTCACACCTGTAATCCCAGCACTCTAGGAGGCTGAGGTGGATGGACCACTTGAGGTCAGGAGTTCGAGACCAGCCTGGCCAACATGGCGAAACCTCGTCTCTACTGAAAATACAAAAATTAGCCAGGCATGGTGGCGTGCGCCTGTAATCCCAGCAGTTTGGGAGGCTGAGGCAGGAGGCTGATTTAAGGTCAGGAGTTTGAGACCAGCCTGGGCAACATGGCAAAACCCCATCTCTATTAAAAATACAAAAAGTTAGCCAGGTGTGGTGCTGCACGCCTGTAGTCCAAGCTAGCCGGGAGGCTGAGGCAAGAGAATTACTTGAACCCAGTAGGTGAAGGTTACAGTGAGCCAAGATCGCACCACTGCACTCCAGCCTGAGCAACACAGGGAGACTCCCTCTCAAAACAAACAAACAAAAAGAGATAGGCTCCAAAGCACAAGAGGTAAGGTTTAAGTCCCACTGGCTTACGACAGGAAGATATGTGAGCACATCTGCAAAGCTGGTAACGGGGAGGCAGGCGTTCCCTCTGATGGCTGCTGTTTCTTAATGAGGCATGTGTTGTGGTAACTACCACAAGAAGGGGGAATTGATAGATAAGACAGAAGCTTTGAAATAGATGTCCCAGAGTAGATCTGCTGGGCAGTGCTTAGTGTCCATCTGAGGTTTGTAACGATAAACTTAAGGTACAACTGGTGGCCAGGCTGGCTGTTTTCTCACCTAATGATGGTGACTTTGGGCACGGCGGTGAATGATTGGGTTTATCCAGGGTTAGGGTTTTACTAGCTGAACAGAATGGAGGGAGACAGGGGGGTGTAGGGTGGACCATGGAATTGATGCTACACAAGAGGGAAGTGAAGGCAGAAGGTTAATCATGAGAATGTCAGGGCTGGTTAGAATGAAGGTTGAAGGTGGAAAAGCAGCCTCTATTTAAAAGGTTATAAGACAATCAATGTCCTCAGGGAATAATCAGGTTTCAAATAAAGTCAGGAGATGGACGGACCATTCAAAACAAAGTTAAGGATAGAGAGATTTGCCAGCCACCTTCTGGAAGTGATAGATGATGAAGTGAGAGAGATGCAGTCACATGTGGGGATGAACACAGTAGCTGGAGGTGAGCACTCCCGTACATAGGGTGACTAGAAGGGCAGGGAGAACAGCACGAGGCACCATGGGCTCCTGAGCGTCTCTTAGAGGCAGGTGGGTATTAGGTCCTAGGGCTGTCATCCTGAACGCTTGAATCGGTATGAACTGCAAGCAGGCAAGGAAGCAGGAGTGCTCCCAGCTGTTAAACAGATGCAAGGAGGCCCAGAGCAGGGCCTGGCACTTTCTAAGTGCCCAGTAAGAAAGAACAAACCACCTGGGAAAGACTCCAGCCATTTCCCATTTCCTTCCCATTCAGCCCACCCACCCATAAGGTCTCTAATTAAATAGGGAGCAGTTTTTCACTTCATCACAAGTCTCCCTCCCCCGAGAGAGCCACTTAGACACCAGAACAAGTCGCCAACCCACCAGGGGTTTAATTCTCCTAATCAAAAGATCAGTTCAGAGAGGAGCCCTGCTTTGTCCTCATCCAGGGGTGAAGATCTGCAGAGCACCCTGGGAATGTCCAATCCCAGAAGAGCCAGGGGCCAGTCCCTGAGCAAGTGGAGAAGTGGGTGCTGGGGTCTCAGGCTGCCTCTTCCTCTTCGCTCTCCTCCTCACTCTCATGATACTGTCTGCGGTTTGTGTTAACAAACAAGTCAGAATCATCTTCTGAGCTGGACTCCTCTCCTGATAACTGTGGCTCAGCTGGGAGTTCTGGTTGAGTTTGTCTGCACGAAGGGAAGAAAGCAGAGTTAGCCCAGCACCTTCTGGGACAATCAGATCTACAATCAAGGAGTTCCAAAAAAAGGAGGACCATCCAGCCCAGCAGGCAGGGCCCTATAGCACCCTTTAAAGACTAAAACAAGGGACAGAGGCAAACAGTGGGGAAACGTGGCCAAAGAAACAGGCTAAAGACTGACCCCACTCCCCAAATGTGTGCCACAGCCATTTGTTTTAGTTAGAAATAATGATTCTACGACCACCAACTAACACTTAATGGACCCATATCACATACCAGATACTGCACTAAGCAATTTTACAAGCCATCCACTTCTTTAATCCTCACAAAGCTCCCATTTTATATATAAGGAAAATAGAGTTTGAAGGAATTAAATAATGTGCTTAAAGTCATTCAGCTTTAAGTGGCAAAGCCAGGATTTTAACCCAGAGCATCTGACCTTCAAGCCACATTCATAACTATGTTATACCACATGCTTAGGAGCTCTCAACAGATATCCTATGTAAGGAGCAAAGAAGGCTCTATTTTTCCCTCAAGGCACCAAAGCATGAACCCCTTATTTTCCATGTACCCCACCCCAAGGCTTGTTCCTCACCTGTTCCTGTTGTTGTTGTGTTTCTCAGCCACTTCAGAGAAGCCTTCAGGCCTATGCCAAGAGATGAGCCAAAGTCAGGACAAATAAATTTCTCATGAAAGAGCTGCTTCCAGCTGTCTCTGCCTGGGATGCCATGACCTTCCCTCCCCTAATTCCCAAGCTAGGAAGGCAATGCCTCCAGAAGCCAGAGGGCCAATGATCAAGGGGACCACCTACCAAAACCCCTCCTTCTGCAGAGAGCGCACGTGGTCCTTGCAGAGCACAAACGAGATTTCAGCCTTCACCTTTTCTCCCTCTTCAATAGGGTCAACAATGAGAAAGTCCCCTGTAGGTAAGAAGAGAAAAGGCAGGCAGGCCTGCTTGCAATAAGGAAAGCCAAAGCCATAGGAAGTGGTTCTATCTCCTAGAGAGGGCTGCCTCTCTCACCTCTCTCTTTTTTTTTTTCTTTTTTTTGAGACAGGGTCTTGCTCTGTTGCCCAGGCTGGAATGCAATAGCATGATCATAGCTGACTGCAGCCTCCACCTCCCAGGCTCAAGTGATTCTCAGGCCTCAGCCTCCTGAGTAGCTAGGATCACAAGCACGTGCCCAACTTTTTTTCTTTTTGTAGAGACAAGGCCTCATTATGCTGCCCAGGCTGGTCTCAAGCGATCCTCCCACCTCAGCCTCTCAAAGTGCTGGGATTACAGGAGTAATCCTCTCACCTCTCTTGATCCAGATGTTCTTGCGGTATTTGGAGGGCATGCTCACCAGGAAGCGCTGCCCTTGGGCTGTCTCCACCTCATGCAGATTGTTCCCTGGGGTCCTGAGTACCTGGTTCAGGAGAGACCAAGAATCAGTCTCATCAGTCAGATCAAACACCCTCTCAGACACGCTGCACCCTACCCCCATCCCAGGGGCCCTCCAAGGGTGCGGGGGTGGGGAGCAGAACAGCTTGTGCCCACAGCCACTCACCCTGACAATCTGCTGCTGGTCGGAGGGCACTATGTGCTCCCCTAGCACCTCCTTCACCACATGCTTCCTCTTGGTGGCCTGAGACATGCTGAAGTTGTCCCAGGGTGGTTAGGAACGAAGAGACTGTCAACTCCTCCTCCCGAGTTCCTTGGATGGCAGGCTCAGAACCCAGGACTGTTCTGAAGATGGGGAGGGGCCTTTTACTGAGGGGTGACACGGTGTCTTGGTTAAGAACATGGGCTCTGAAGTCTAACTGCCTGGATTCAAATCCTACCTTGGTTTATTTCCTAACTATTCAACTTCTCTAGGTCCCAGAAAAATAACAACTAACTCAGCACTGTTACAGAATGGGACAATACGGTGCATGTCATGTAAAAGCAACTCCAGCCGGGCGCGGTGGATCACGCCTGTAATCCCAGCACTTTGGGAAGTCGAGGTGGGCGGATCACGATGTCAGGAGATCGAGACCATCCTGGCTAATACGGTGAAACCCCGTCTGTACAAAAATACAAAAAATTAACCGGGTGTGATGGCGGGCGCCTGTAGTCCCAGCTACTCGAGAGGCTGAGGCAGGAGAATGGCGTGAACCCGGGAGGCGGAGCTTGCAGTGAGCCGAGATCGCGCCACTGCACTCCAGCCTGGGCGACAGAGCAAGACTCCGTCTCAAAAAAAAAAAAAAAAAAAAAAAAGTAACTCCTACAATCTTAAGTACTGGTGTAATATAAAACTATACGCATGCTCCAGAGAAGTCATCCTGGCAACCTCTCCGGAAGAAGTCTGAAATAAACCGTATCTTTCTCAACACGCTTGTACACCCCAAGTCTAGCATAGTCACACAACAGAGAAGTTCAGTCTGGCAACACACTACAGCCGGATACAAATTAGGTGGCCACCGTGATGGTCCAAGCCAGGAACTAGTTAATTAAAGGTTGAGGTGAGCAGGCTTGTCTGGGATATTTGCATATTTCTGACTTGCGTACTTAAGAAGACGAAGGCCAGTACCCTTAAGACTGATGGTTTCCGAAGGAAACACTGTCATCTCTAGTTGCTGCCCTCCTTCCTCCTCCCTGTCTATCCCGGAGAAAAGACCCTCAGAGAGGCCGGGCGCGGTGGCTCACGCTTGTAATCCCAGCACTTTGGGAGGCGGAGGCGGGCGGATCGCGAGGTCAGGAGATCGAGACCCCGTCTCTACTAAAAATACAAAAAAAAATTAGCCGGGCGTGGTGGCGGGCGCCTGTAGTCCCAGCTACTCGGAGAGGCTGAGGCAGGAGAATGACGTGAACCCGGGAGGCGGAGCTTGCAGTGAGCCGAGATCGCGCCACTGCACTCCAGCCCGGGCGACAGAGCCAGACTCCGTCTCAAAAAAAAAAAAAAGAAAAGAAAAGACCCTCAGAAAAACACCCACACTTAGTCTCTGGCCCTCGGCTCCCAGGAACGCTGCCGGAGCAACCCCGCCGTCTAGGCTGGACGCTGAGAGAGGATCGTCCACGACTCACTTCAAGGCTGAACCAAGAAAACACAGTAAAGGAACTTGCCGGCGGCCGCGACGGTAGCGTCAGCTCGAAATCAGGTCTCCAGTGTTCCCAGTTCCCACCAGTCCAACTGCGAGGAGTGCGACATGAGTCTGAGTCCGATCCCTCCGAAAACCGTACTTCCGGCGCTGTCTCGGAGGCCTCCCGTCCCCTCCCTTGTCCGTCTTCTAACTCTTCCCCACGCCAGGTCGGTCAAGCTAAGTCCTTGAGTTCCGGGTCTGGGCAGCAGAGAAAGGAAGTCCTCTCCCTGGAGGCCTCTCTCCCGCAGAACTGCGCGAGAAGCGAGACCTTAGAAGGCAGGGCTTCCCGCGAAGGACCGGAAAGGAGCGCCTCCTAAGGACGCCGTCGAGGTCCGGGGCGCCTCAACTCTATAGCTCTTAACTGGCTAGAAGTGCCCAACGTGGAAGGTTTCCTTTTTTTTTTTTTTTAAAGGCGGCTCTTGAAGCGACCCGGAAGCGGAAGTGGAAGAAAGTTCTAGTGGCTTGAGGTATCCGCAGGAGCGGCGGGGTGGCGGGAGGAACCGTTACGGGAACTGAAGTTGGCGGTGAGCGCGAGCCGCGGAGCAGGGCCCTGGCTGGAGGCCAGAGGGGGTGCGGGGAGAAGGGGAGGAGAGGGGTCGCAGGCGCTGTGGCGAGCCCTGGGGGAGAGCTTGTCCGCGCTGCGGGGAGGGGGCGGGGTGCCGCGCGTGGAGCCGGGCCGCGGGAAGGGGCGGGCCGCAGTGGCGCGCGGTGGGGGCGGAGCTGGGGCGCGGCGTGAACCCCGCGGGCGGGGAGCGGGTGTGCGCAGCGCTGGGTGTGCGCTTCGCCTTGTAGGTAGAGAGACCCTTTGGTTAGCTTTCCACGCCAAGTGGCCCTTCCAGGCAGAGTCAGTGTCTTCTTGGTTCAGCCAAGGTCACAGAGGGAGTGACAGCTTCCGCGCAGCCCTGGCTACTGACTCTGGGAATCTTCCCACTGCCCCGCTTGCGCCACCTGTTAGGCAGGATCGTGTTTCCTCTGGGGCAATATCAAAATCCAGGTCCTGCAGGAAGAAACTCCTCTTAGAATAGTGGGGAAGAGTCTCCCTGGACCTGTTTTTTCCTTTCAGGATGAGGGGGATCGAGCAAGCCACCGTAACCTCTGGCTTGGCTTCCTCTTACTACGAGATTGCTAGTGGGCCCTTAGGAGTTCCAGGTCTTCAGCCCTAATCTACCTTTTTTTTGGGATTCCTAGATTAAGCCTGATCAAGATGACAACCTCCCAAAAGCACCGAGACTTCGTGGCAGAGCCCATGGGGGAGAAGCCAGTGGGGAGCCTGGCTGGGATTGGTGAAGTCCTGGGCAAAAAGTTGGAGGAAAGGGGCTTTGACAAGGTGTGGGGTGGCTGCGTGTTCCTGGTGCAGGTGGGGGTGGGAGGAAAGTGAGTCCATCTGCTGGGGGATGGACAGTGGGGTATAATCTGAAGAGGCTGCCAGAGCTTGGGCACCTGGTGGAGAGGAGAGGGGGCAAAACCCGCGCTGCTTCCTGGGCTTGTGTGCCCTGAATGGCACAGGAATGGCTGTCTTGCTCTTATCCCTCACTGAGCACTGAGCAGCACACCCTTTCCTTTTCCCTGTTTTGCAGGCCTATGTTGTCCTTGGCCAGTTTCTGGTGCTAAAGAAAGATGAAGACCTCTTCCGGGAATGGCTGAAGGACACTTGTGGTGCCAACGCCAAGCAGTCCCGGGACTGCTTCGGATGTCTTCGAGAGTGGTGCGACGCCTTCTTGTGATGCTCTCTGGGAAGCTCTCAATCCCCAGCCCTCATCCAGAGTTTGCAGCTGAGTAGGGACTCCTCCCCTGTCCTCTACGAAGGAAAAGATTGCTATTGTCGTACTCACCTCCGACGTACTCCGGGGTCTTTTGGGAGTTTTCTCCCCTAACCATTTCAACTTTTTTGGATTCTCGCTCTTGCATGCCTCCCCCGTCCTTTTTCCCTTGCCAGTTCCCTGGTGACAGTTACCAGCTTTCCTGAATGGATTCCTGGCCCCGTCCCTCACCCCCACCCTCACTTTCAGTCCGTTTGATACCATTTGGCTCCTTTTTTGGCAGAACAGTCACTGTTCTTGTAAAGTTTTTTAGATCAATAAAGTCAGTGGCTTTCATGACTGGGCTTTGTGCACTGAAAAGCAAGTGGACTGGGAGTTGCCTCTCCTCCAGGGACTGACCATGTTTGCCTCACTCCTTATCAGTAGAGACCGAAACTGGCAGCTTCCCTTCCACTCCCAGAGGGCAGCCACCCTAGCCATGTAGGCCTCAGGCAGGTGACTTGTGTCTCAATCCCCAAGTGATGTGGGAGAGGGTGTGGGTGGATCTTTTCCTGGGAGCCAGATGGACTGTGCTCCAGATGTCAGTTAAGTCAACAGCTGGGCTAGGCAGCACCTGGTGGAAAAGTCAGTGGGAGTCAGAGGTACCAGACAGGGTGGGCCGGATGTGGGTGAGAGTTCACCTGCCAGTTATCGTATCATCTGCTCTCCCAGCCTCTGCAAGGGTAGGGTGCTTGCCATCTTCCGTGATCTCTTAGGGAGGAGAAGGAGCACAGGCATCACAGCTGGAAGGATATGAGGGGAGTACACCTCATTACATTTTAGTCCTGTTCTTTTTGTTTACTGTTTAACTTAATAGAGACAGGGCCCTGCTGTGTTGCCCAGGCTGGCCTTAAGCGATCCTTAAGCCTCCCAAAGCGCTATGACTATAGGTGTGAGCCACCATACCCGGCCAGCCCTATTATTTCTTGCACACTTAGTATGAACCAGGCCTAAAGCTAAGATCTTTGCAAACATTTTTTTCTTTCATAATAATAAATAATAATTCTCTCTTTTACAGGTGAGGAAACTTGAGGCTCAGAGAGGCTAATTTGCCCATGGACTTGCTCCTGGGAAGTAGTCAGACTGGAACTCAAACTAGCTTGGAAACCCATGGACCCGGCCATGTGTTCCTTGGTCATGTGGCTTAGCCTCTCTGAACCTCAGTTTCCCCACTTGGAAAATGAGGTGGTTGTAGGGAAAGGATATTTGCAGCAGTATAAACAACAAAGGACTATTTCCATAGCACATACAGAATTGCAATCAAGAAAAAGGCGGACTGGTTGGGCGCGATGGCTCACGTCTGTAATCCCAGCACTTTCAGAGGCTGAGGTGGGTGGATCACCTGAGGTCAGGAGTTCAAGACCAGCCTGGCCAACATGGTGAAACCCCATCTCTACTAAAAATACAAAAATTAGCTGGGTGTGGTGGTGCACGCCTGTAATCCAGCTACTCAGGAGGCTAAGGCAAGAGAATTGAACTTGGGAGGCAGAGGTTGCAGTGAGCCGAGATCATGCCATTGCACTCCAGCCAGGGTGACAAAGAAACGCTGTCTCAAAAAAAAAAAGCACAACAGAAAAATGGGTAAAAGACCTAAGACAGCCACAGAAGAAGGTTCCCTCCCAGTAAATAAACACAGGAAAGGTGCTGCATATTGCTAGTAATAAGACATCACATGCCATTAACACCCACCTGACTGGCAAACACTTTCAAGTTGGACAATACCAAGTATTGATGAGATAATGAAGCAACAGGAACTGATACCCAGCTGGTGGGAGTATAAATTGGTCTAAACAATTTGGGAAGACAGTTGGGTGTTATTTAGTAAAACTGACACGCCCTGTGACCAAGCAGTTCCACTCTCAGGACTGTGCCTTGAAGAAAGTCCCGAACACCTGCAGCAGGACCTAGATGAGTTTGAAGCTGCATTGTTGGGAGCAACACTAGCGGCTGTCAATACTAGAGTAGATAAATAGGCATTCGTGCCACCGGACACTGGACGGAGGTGAAAATGAACAAATGATAGTTGTGTACAACACGAATCTCAATAGCAAATGAAGCCAAACAAATTCTTAGGAATTCCTACATAGATGGTAAAACTAGAAGGAAAACAAGGGAAATGATTATGGTAAATAGTAAAGGAAAAAAGTCTACAGGGATTATCTTTGGGGTAGGGTGTGGAAGGGCTTAAGGGTAGGCTTTGCCTACCCTGACCTGTGTTTCTGACCTATGGGGTGGTGATTCAGGCATTGACCAAAAGTGTATGTTATGTGCCCTTTTCTATGTATTAGCTACATCTCAGAACAAAAGAAAGATAAAAGGAAAACCAAAAATAAAGACATGAGGCTGGAACGATTGTGTGAAAGGTCAGAAACTAAATTGTTATTTGTAGGGATGAGAGTTCTGGGCAAGGCTGGGACCGGGAAGTGCACAGCCTGAAAGGGACACCGGCTGGCTGCAGCAGGGCCCAGCTTGTGCTTCAAGCCGCTTCCTGGGAGGCTGCTGGTCTGAGGCCCGGCTGAGGTGGTCACAAGGGCTCTCTCTTGAGTTTCAGACTGTTTCTGATGTCTTCCTGGATAAGTCCCCTCACCCTTGACCCTCATGCTGTGATGCTGTCGCAGGCCTGGTGTGCTTAGGTGGGGGCTTTGCAGGGCTCCAGCCTCACCACACCTCAGCCCTGATGCTGCCAGATTGTTGCTGGTGCTCTGTGAAGTCATGGAGACTCCCTCCTCCTTCACGAAGCCCTTCCCTGGGCTCCTGCCCATGCTGGCCTCCTGGTTTGGCCTCGCCTGGCTCTGGCACTGGGACCCTGCTGGAAGCCTGTGGCTCATGCTCTCTGCTTTATTTCCTTGTCATCTGCCTTTCCCGGCTCGCCCACAGGCTTTGCCATAGAAGGGGCTGGAACCTGCCTTCTCACCTCTCCCTTGGGGCGCAGGCAGTGCATATACCAGGTGGCAGGCCACAAACCCTTTATCAGGACTCCATATTGCATCCCACACAAGTTCTTGGCTCTGTCCTGGGACAGCAGTAGACAAAGGGCATCTAGAATGTACCTTGTGACAATGTGGCCTCTCGGATCCAGCCCGACTCAGCCAGCAGGACAAAGGGACCACGGCTTGGAATGCTGGCGCAGAAAGCAGACCTGGCTGGTGAGGGGTAGGAGTCAGGTTGTCTAAGTGTCAGCCTGTGGTGTCCAACAGGACATGCCTGGCCACCCACTAGCCTGGGACATGGGTGGGCCCGGAAATCAGCAAATACTGACCCCATCCCCCCATCACACCCAGCCAGAGCTTGACCCTCTCAGCCGGTCTAGTTATGAGTGCTCAGAGCCAACCTAGAACTTGGTGTGAACCCAGCCCATGCATTCCGGGGCCCCGAAGGGCTCCTGCTGCCCCCAGAAAGGAAGAGGGGGAGGCTACCTGGACCACCACAAGCCCTGCCCCGCGGCAGCCTGCTGAGCATGGAAGGCTCCCAGCAGGTGCTTGTGACTGTTGATCCCTTTCCAGGTTGGCCCCTCCCTGTGGGGACCAGGGCTGTTTCCTGTCACTCCCAACCTTGACTGGTGGCAGCCTTGAAGAGCCAGCCAGGCCCAATTCTGGGCCTTTGCTCCCCATGCGATCTGGAGCAAGTTGCTTCACTCCTCTGAGCTACAGCCTCGTCTGCCAGCTGGTGCAGGGTTGTGAAGATTCAACCAGTGAATCAGCAGCACTTAGGAGCGCTCCTCCCCAGAGGGGAGCTTTAATCCCTGTAGGATTACAGGTTTCCTTGCCAAAAGATCTCCTTTCCAGGATATGGGGCTACAGAGCCCTGGGCGGAGGGCAATATCCTCTGCCCAACTGAAGGTTCAAGGAAGAGGGTTCTGGGGGAAGCATCAATGCCTTGGAGAGCCTGATCCCAGAGGAAAGGAGATGTCAAGAACCTGCCCTGGTCATCTCCACCCATCGGGCCAGGGGCAAGAGAGGGGTGCTGTGGACAACCTGGGGTGGGATGTCTGGGCCACTGCAAAACTGGAGGCTCTGCCCTGTGGCCAGTACATTTGACTGACCTCAAGCTCATGCTTGGCCCGAACCTCCTGGAAGCCAGAGTGGTCCAGACGGGATGGAGTCAGGCGCTGGGAAAGTCTGCTCAGGGACACCCCACCTGCAAGGAACAACCCCACCATGAACAGCAGACCTCATACCCCTGTGGGGCAGCCCAAGACTCATGCACTGGGACCCACAACTAACCCTTCCCCTTTGACCTCCCATTTCCTCCTTGTAGGAAGAGGTAATAATCATTGTGCAGAGCTGCTATGGGAATGAAAGAACATATATTGAATCCCTGGCACAAGGCCTGGCACACAGCAAGAGCTCTTACCATTGTTATTCCCCCCCACCTTTTCTCACCAAGATACCACTTCTAGCTATGTGACCTTAGACAAGTGTCCTGACCTCTCTGATTAACTTTTTCATCTGCCAAGTGAGGATAATGTGTACTCCCTTAGGGTGCTTGTGAGAATCAGTGGGTGAAAAGTGCTCAGAAATTGCTAGGTTGTACTGCAAAAGAGTCCTTGGCATCAGCACGAAGCAGTGGCAGGTGGAGTGAGCGCCCTTGGTGAGTTGCAGACAGGCCTTGGCTAGTTTTTGAGAGAGCTGTTGGAGGTACCTGTGGCCATGGCTAAGCTCCAAGTGATGAGACAGCAGGCCCAGGGGAGCTGCCTCTCCCACCTCGCCCTTGTGGCACAATCCTGGGCCTCTTCCTCTACCCCTCCCAGGCTTTCAGCTCAGAGTCCTGGCCAGGCGTCACCCTCCTGATCAACTCAAGCTCGGCCAGCACTTCCACAAACTGGAGTCTGTCCCTTTAAGCCAGACCCCTGAGGCCTCCAGGAACTTGTGACGGTTCCTTGGAATCCCAGGAAGATGGCAGAGTTGGTTTTCCACAGCTGGGCTGAGGAAGTGATGTGGGTAGCAGGCTGCCAGCTGCCCTGGGCAGTGAGTGACTGCTCTGGTCTAGGTCCCTGTGTGGGAAATCACTTCCTTTTGTGGTCCTGGGATTCTAAGACCCAGAATCAGGAAGGGAGGGTGACACGCTGGATGTCTACATACAATATCCATCACAGTGACACGCTGGATGCCCACATACAATATCCATCACGGTGACACTCTGGATGCCTACAAACAATATCCATCACAGTGACGGCTGCCAGCTGCTCTTTACGTACTGTGACCTGGCACCTCTTCCAAGCCCCAGTGAAGCCCCTGGAGGCTCTAAGCACTGCAACATCTTAGTGCCCCAGGGACAATAAGCCCCTGCCCCGCCAGCAACATGGAATTACAAATACAAACTACACTGAACTCTAAAATGCAGACAAATAATTCCAAGGCCTGCCTGTAATCCCAGCGCTTTGGGAAGCTGAGGTGGGAGGATCTTGTGATCTCTTGAGGCCAGGCATTTGAGACCCACCTGGGCACTACAGTGAGATCCCATCTCTACAAAAAAATTTAAGAATTAGCCAGGTGTGAAAAAAAATTAACCAGGCATGGGGGCATGTGCCTGTGGTCCCAGCTACTTGGGAGGCTCAGATGGGAGGATAGCTTGAAGCCAGGAAGTCAAGGTATGAGCTATGATAGTACCACTGCACTCTAGCCTGGCTGACAGAGCTCTGTCACAAAAAAAAAAAAAAAAAAAAAAAAAATTCAACAAAATCCAGACTTTTCTCGCATTGACTACTTCAACACTGCTTTTCGTCTGTTCCTTTTTTTTTTTTTTTTTTGAGACAGGGTCTTGCTATGTCACCCAGGTAAAGTGCAGTGGCACCATCACTGCTCACTGCAGCCTCGACCTCCCAGACTCTAGTAATCCTCCCACCTCAGCCTCCTGAGTAGCTGGGTAGGCGTGCACCACCATGCACAGCTAATTTATTTTAGATTTTTTGGTAGAGACGAGGGCTCTCTATGTTGCCCAGACTGGTCTCAAACTCCTGGCCTCAAGTGATCCTCCTGCTTCCGACTCCCAAAGTCCTGGGATTACAGGTGTGAGCTACCATGTGATTAATAGATCACCACCTATTAATAATTAATAATAGATTACTAATTAATAATCTATTATTAATTATTAGAGTCTTTTTTTTAAGATAGAGTCTTGCTCTGTCACTCAGGCTGGAATGCAGTGGGTGCCATCTCAGCTCACTGCAACCTCTGCCTCCCAGGTTCAAGTGATTCACCCACCTCAGCCTCCCAAGTAGCTGAGACTACAGGTGTGCGCCACCACGCCCAGCTAATTTTTGTATTTTTAGTAGAGATAGGGTGTTGGGAGCTGAAAGGGCCAAAGGGATTGTGACCAACTCAGCATTCCGCTGAAGGCTATGTGATCAAACAGCCACCTGTTTATCACAAATGCAGGATGTGGGCAAACTCCCACTGCCCCGCCACCAAAAGGTTTGCTGAGGGCCTCACTCCTTGGCACTGGGCTCCCCGAAGTTATCTACTGAGAAAATTAGTGCCTATTGTTGAAAGGATGCGGTCTCACAAGCCTGCTTTGACCAAACTGCTGACTGACAATTATGTGACATACCCGACAATCACCCCCCCTTTCTCGCTATCTCTTTTGCCTAATAAATATAGAGGGCTGTGTAAAGCTCAGGGCCCTTGTCCACTAGAGGCAAGGTGCCCCCGACCTCTTCTTCCAAATATACTCTTTTGTCTCTTGTCTTTTATTCCCGCGTTTGCCCGGCTTTGTTCAGTCCCACTAGGTCCGTGCGGGCTACAACGGGGTTTCACCATGTTGGCGAGGCTGGTCTCGAACTCCTGGCCTCAAATGATCTGCCCACCTCGGCCTCCCAAAGTGCTGGGATTACAGGCATGAGCCACCGTGCCTGGCAATTATTGGAGTCTTTAAAAACAGTCATGGGCCTTGTTTGCTGGTACCTCCAGCACATGCTCACTGTACCCACGGGAGAGCCAGATTCGAAACATCAATATCAGAACAAACTTAGGAGATAAGGTGTCCTTCAGACGAGGGCACGGAGGCTCTGTCTGGGAGGTTGAGGGACTTGCCCAAAGCCGTGCCATCAGTAAGATGGCAGAGCTGACATGACTGACACCCCCTCCTTCTGGGCAGTTTGTGTCCTGTGGGCTCAGTCTAGTTTAAAACCACAGATTTGACTTAGACTGCCAGCACACACAAGCCAGTGTCACCATTTATTTCCCGCCAGTGTCTTTGGGCAAATCCATTTTCCCTTCTCTGTAAAGTGGAGACTTTTTTTTCTTTTTTTTTTTTGAGACAGAGTCTCTGTCACCCAGGCTAGAGCGCAGTGGTGCCCTTTTGGCTCACTGCAACCTCCACCTCCCAAGTTCAAGCAATTCTCCTGCCTCAGCCTTCTGAGTAGCTGGGAATTCAGGTGCGCGCCACCATGCCTGGCTAATTTTTGTATTTTTGGTAGAGACGGGGTTTCACCATGTTGGCCAGGCTGGTCTTGAACTCCTGACCTCAAGTGATCTGCCCGTCTAGGCCTCCCAAAGTGCTGGGATTACAAGTGTGAGCCCTCACGACCGGCCTTTTTTTTTTTTTTTTTTCTGAGTCAGCGTCTAGCTCTGTCGCCCAGGCTGGAGTGCAGTGCTGAGATCACGATTCACTGCCTTGAACTCCTTTGCTCAAGTGGTCCTCCCATCTTGGCCTCTCAAAGTGCTGGAATTACAAGCATGCCTAGGCACCTGGCCAGGTAGAAACATTAGTCACTCGCGCTCCAGGAAGGTTGTCAGGCAGCGCTGAGCAGTAATGTGTCCTACTCACCTGCTGTTTATGCAGCACCAGGCCTCTTCTAAGAACCTTACCTGTTTCAGCTCACTGAATCCTCACAACAGCCATTGTACAGAAGAGGAAACTAAGGCAGCGAGTGGTTAAGTGAATTCTCCAAGTTCACATAGCTAGGAAATGGTGGCAACAGTAAGAGCCCACGAAGAGCTGTGGTTGGTAGTTCATTCTGGACAGCCCTCTCGTGAACCGTCCCTGTACTGGCACTTGTTGCTGGGGACCGTCGCTGTCCTCTTCCTCCCCGGGCCAGGTGTGTCCTGGAGGGCAGGGAAGTGTCTTGGCACGCGGGTGCGCGCCGCCCCCTCGGTCTCCTGGGCTCCCTGAACCTCGCAGGACCCCGGAAGCCCCGCCCCAGCTCCGGGCCGCGGGGGCACACCGCGGGCGTCGGGCGGGGCGGCCCAGCAGGTAAAAGCTGCGCGGCCGCGGGCTCGGCACTCACGGCTTTGATGGCTCCGATGGCACTGACGGCCATGGCGCGTTCGAACCTCTCGCTGGCGCTGGGCCTGGCCCTGGTCGCATTCTGCCTCCTGGCGCTGCCCCGCGACGCCCGGGCCCGGCCGCAGGAGCGCATGGTCGGAGAACTCCGGGACCTGTCGCCCGACGACCCGCAGGTGCAGAAGGCGGCGCAGGCGGCTGTGGCCAGCTACAACATGGGCAGCAACAGCCTCTACTACTTCCGAGACACGCACATCATCAAGGCGCAGAGCCAGGTGCGGCGGGCGGGGTGCTGGGAGGGGACACCGGGGGAGGCCACAGGCGCTGCCCGGGCGTGCATGAAGGGGGCCTGAAAGCGCAATCGGGATATTTTCATGCAATATTTTAAAAATCGAATTAATGCTAAAACTCCACCATGGACAACCATCTAAATTTCAAGGAAAGACATAATTAAACCCTGTACTGCACTACCTGCCCTCCTGGCTTGCCTGGTCCTAGTCTCTGCCCTGTTGGGGTGGATCGGGGAGGAGGGAAGGCAGGTGGGGACAGTGGGCAGCTGCCTAGATGGGGCATGTCTGATGTCTGCCAAGGCTGCTGGTGGGGCTCAGCCTCCAGGCCTCTCCACCCTCCATCCCCACCAGAACTTCCCCCACCCCCCACCCCGGGTCTGAGTCATCCCCTCTCCCTCTCTCCCCACCTGAGTGCCTGGGGGCAACAGGAGAGTATGTCAGGAGGTGAGAAATGAGGATCAAGGGTCAAGACCCCTGACCTGCCCCTACCCTATGTCCCCAGCTGGTGGCCGGCATCAAGTACTTCCTGACAATGGAGATGGGTAGCACAGACTGCCGCAAGACCAGGGTCACTGGAGACCACGTCGACCTCACAACTTGCCCCCTGGCGGCAGGGGCGCAGCAGGAGGTAACAGCTGGGCTCCTCCAGCCCTAGCCCTCCCCAGAGCCTCAAGCACTCAGGTTGTCCATCCTGAACTGGTTTGGCTGGACACGTAGATGTCTAGATGTCTGGCTGAACCTGTCGTCCTTCTGGATGAGTCAGCCTCTGGGCCAAGATGGGGTGCAGAAAGGAAGCTGGGGCTTCCCTCAGGAATGGGGAAGTTGGCTACCAAGATCTGGAGTCTAGCCCTAGACATGTGGCTTGACATCCGTTGGGTCAGTGATTGTCCCTCTCTTGACCTGGAGCGGCCTGGCAGGCAGAGGGCTGGCTGCTGGGAGGAGACAGGTCGAGGCTGGGCTCACCCCTCCTTCTCTCCCATATTCTCTCTACAGAAGCTGCGCTGTGACTTTGAGGTCCTTGTGGTTCCCTGGCAGAACTCCTCTCAGCTCCTAAAGCACAACTGTGTGCAGATGTGATAAAGCACAACTGTGTGCAGATGTGATAAAGCACAACTGTGTGCAGATGTGATAAAGCACAACTGTGTGCAGATGTGATAAGTCCCCAAGGGTGAAGGCCATTGGGTTTGGGGCCATGGTGGAGGGCACTTCAGGTCCATGGGCCATATCTGTCACAATAAATGGCCAGTGCTGCTTCTTGCATTGGTTTCTTCTAAGTGCTTCGCTTCCGCCCCCATCCCCCACTCCCACTTCTGGCAGCTCCCAGCTCCCCAGCCCAAGCTGAGAGGTCACCCTGCCACCTGCAGCAGAGCTGCTGCTGTCCCAGCCCAGACAGTGCTGAAGGTGCAGGACTGAGCCTCCAAATGTGGAGCCCCCCAAACACCCCAGCATCACAGGCATAGAGGAACAAACCTTAGAGCCCCCCGACATAGCCAGAGACTCCCAATATTCTCAGAGGTCAGGGCTGGGGGCAGACTCACAGAGGAGGGGTGATGGCCTGAGATAAGAACAGGGCCGGCTGCCTGGGAGCACTCTGAGGAGGAGTCTGTGCTCTGCTCCCGCTCAGCCCCAGGAGGAGCTCATGGGTGGCATGTGGGGCTTCAACCAGGCAGTGTCCTCACCCAGGACACTGAGCTCCCAGCCTATAAAGATTCCTCCACCTGCATGTGGCCCAACGATGGCAGAGTCCCTGCAGGCCAAGAGACCGTGAGGGCTAGGACAGTGCCTCTCAGTCCACGCTGTGGGCTCCACACCACAAGGATGCCTCTCATGCCTTGCCCTGGGCAAGACGCCTGAAAGGGGCTAGACTGGGAGCCCTGGAGGGACAGAGCTTGTCTACAGCCCACAGGAGGGGTGAGGGGACAGATTCAACGTAATGTCATTTAAAGAAAACAGCATTGAGGCCGGGTGCAGTGGCTCACGCCTGCAATCCCAGCACTTTGGGAGGCTGAGGTGGATGGATCACCTGAGGTCGGGGTTCAAGACCAGCCTGGTGGCTGGGCGTGGTGGCTCACGCCTGTAATCCCAGCACTTTGGGAGGCTGAGGTGGGCGGATCACAAGGTCAGGAGATCGAGACCATCCTGGATAACACAGTGAAACCTCGTCTCTACTAAAAATACAAAAAATTAGCTGGGCATAGCGGTGGGCACCTGTAGTCCCAGCTACTCGGGAGGCTGAGACAGGAGAATGGCGTGAACCCGGGAGGCAGAGCTTGCAGTGAGCTGAGATTGTGCCACTGCACTCCAGCCTGGGCGACAGAGCCAGACTCTGTCTCAAAAAAAAAAAAAAAAAAAAAAAGACCAGCCTGGCCAACATGGTGAAACCCCATCTCAACTAAGAATACAAAAATTATCTGGGTGTGGTGGCGGGTGCCTGTAATCTCAGCTACTTGGGAGGCTGAGGTAGGAGAATTGCTTGAATTCAGGAGGCAGAGGTTACGGTGAGCTGAGATCGCACCACTGAACTCCAGTCTGGGAGACAGAGTGAGACTCCATCTCAAAAAATAAAAATAAAAATAAAAAAAGAAGAAGAAAACAGCATCGCAACTTTTGCACATTTGAATTTGTGGCTGCAATTCATACCCCCCCATACATATACACACGCACACACCCAAAGCACAACACGCCAGACATACACACACAGACACCCACAGCACACACTCAGGTGCTGGCAGATATCACATGCATACCCAGAGAAACACAGCCTAGCAACTCACAAGCACAGAAGCCACACACCCTAGAGAAACAACCTGGAGATGTACATACAAAACTCAAACACAACCCAAGGACCCACATGCCACACCCAGAGTTTCCTCAGATGCACAAGCACACACCCACACTTGGGATATGGGCCTTGGGGGCGCTAGGTGTCGGCACCATCAGGCCCAGGCAGGCAGCACCGCAGTGGCTGCGGAGAGCATCCCATGGCCCTTCCTTTCTGACAAGGCCTCACACCCTGCTTGTGCCTGCCTGGTCCCCTGCCCAAGGCTGGGGCCTAATAAGCAGCAGCCCCAGCTCCCAGGCCCTGCCGTCGGCCTTCGGAGGCCAGATTGGGGTAGAGACAGGGAAACGGGAAGTAGATCCTGGGTCCCACCTGGGAGTGAGAAGCTGAGGGGTGGCATTTGACAGGAGCTGGGGACCCAGGAGATGACATCCAGCCCTGCTTCTGCTCAAGCTTGTCAGATGTGGCAGCTCAGACAGCCGAGGGTGTGTGTGGGGCCTGCTGCTTGGAAGGGCTCCCATGTGCCACCAAGCAGGGGCTCCCAGCATGGGGCAGGCACAGGGTGGGTGGCAGGAAATGCCTGCTGAATGAATGTGTGAGGTGGTGGAGAGAAGCAAGGCCCAGAGACGCCTGCCCGGTGACCTCTCCGCCCCTGGAATCTGTGCCCGAATCCCAGATGGCATTTCCTCTGCATAGTCTCTTCCTGGGCCCTGGGCCAGCCAGTGCCTTCCGCCAGACCAGGGAGGGGAGGTGCTTCTTCTGTCCTGGGACCCTGGAAGCTCCAGCACTGACTGGTCTGGCCCAGAGATGGGAGGGTTGGCAAAAAACTATGGCCCTTCAGCTCCCGCTCCTGACTCCCTCCGGCCTGAACTGCACCTTGGATTGCCTCTACTAGAGGGGAGATGGCTGTTGCAGATCATGGAAAACCCTCCACTCAACGAGAGACCCCTGGGGCCAGGGTGAGGCTTGAACTTGACTCAGTGCTAGGTCTCCAGCACCCAGCATAGGCCAGTGTCCTACTGTCACCCCCAGTCATGGGGACAGGGGCTCTGGACATCCAGCCTAGGCTCAGGCTATCAGTCGGGGAGGTCATCTAAGTCCTAGAGCAGGCAGTGGGGCACAGCCTTCAGCCTCATTCCCTGCTTCCCTCTCCCAGCAGCAGGGTCCTCCACACATCCCTGCCCGCCCCTTGCCCTGAGGCCAGAAGGACTTGAGCAGCCCCGACTCCACCTCCCCTCAGTGGGGCTCTAGAGTCTGACCCCAGAAAGGGCAGGATATGGCAATGACCTCCGACCTCTGGGTTCATGATATCCCCATCCGGTTGGTGCTCTTCTACTGGAGCTGAGGGTCCTGGCAGGATTGAGTTCCTGGGCTCTGAGTCCCCATTCCTAGAGCCCATTGGGCCCCCAGGCCCTGGTAACCCTGGGGTGTTCAGGCCTATTCTTTTTCTCCTGACACTTGGGCAAGATGGGCCTTCCTCCCCAAAGCAGGGTTACTGCCTCCTCAGCCCTCCCAGCACCGCCGGCACCTGAGCTCAGCCCACGTTCTGCCTCATCCCTCCAGCTGCTGCTAATGCCCTGCTGGGCTGAGCTAGCATTGGTAGGACTGGAGGGGATTCAAGAGCAGCCCCTTTGACATGCAACACTGGCACACACTCGTTCGTGCGTGTGCACCAATTCCCTTCCCTGCGCCTTGGCCTATCCAGTGAGGACGTGGAGCCTCCTGGGGTTTAAAAACTCTGTTGGGGCCCCTGCTCTGCAGGGCCCGGAAATCATTACAGCAGATCTGGGGACCTGTCCCAGTGCACCCAGGTGGGCAGACTGCCAGGGGCTGAAGTCTGTATCTGTTGTTCTCCTGGGGTCAATTCCTGAAGTCCTCTTCTCCAGCCTGCAGGGGTTAGTGGGGCACGGGTGGGTGAATGAGCCAGACTCTGCCCTCCCCAATCCCCATGGGAGTTACTCGGAGACATTTCTGGCTACAAGCCCCTGGGGTTCCCCTCACCGGCCCCTTCTCGCTCCTGCCTGGTTCACCTCAAATGTGGTGTCCACAATCTCATCGATGACGGCTGCCTGAGAGCGGAACTTCTGCTGCTCCTGCTCCACGCTTGCCACCAGCTGCAGGTAATGGAACAGGAGCTCCTGCTGCCTGTGGGTGGAGGGAGGGTCACAGAGATAGGGGCTGGGCTGACCTGCTGGCTGGGCCTACTGGACCCCAGAACCACCCAGAGGCTCTTCTTGCCTACCTCCTCCCCACAAAATTTATATGACTGCAGACCTCCATTTCCAGGAGGTCTCCTTTTCCAGATACGAGAAAGCGCCCAAGTCTGCCTGTAGTGCAGGGGCTTCTGGCTTTATCTTCCTAACCACCCATCCCTCCACCCACCCATTTGTCTGCTCCATTCCTCCCCATACGCCCACTCTACCATCCGCCTATCCATCCACCCACCTCCTTATCCAGTCACTCACCCAACTGGCCCTCCAGCCACTCACAACTCACCTCCCCCTCCATCCACCTGCTCTTCCCTGTAGCCACCCCCCGCCCACCCATTGACACCTTCACCCGTGCTGTGTAGTCAGTCATCCACCTGTCCCTCCACCCACTCATCTGCCCACCACATTACCCATTGTCCCATTCACACCCTCCCCACCATCTTGTCAACCCATTCATCAAAGAACACTGGAAACAATGAACACAGCAAGGGGCTCCAAGGAGACGGAGATGAACGAGAGACAGCTTGCCCTCAGAGCCAGACAGCTGCTGACACTTTGAGTCGTGAAGTTGGGTTCTGAGGGGCCCAGAGGAGGGAAACCTTGCCCGGTGCTGCGGGCCTGGAAAGATTTCCAGAGGCAGCAGCAATGAGCTGAGTTTGAAAGATAAGTGAGAGGCCAGGCACGGTGGCTCAGCCTGTAATCCCAACACTTTGGGAGGTCGAGGCAGGTGGATCATTTGAGGTCAGGAGTTCGAGACCAGCCTGGCCAACATGGTGAAACCCTGTCTCTACTAAAAAAATACACACACACACACACACACACACAAATAGCTGGGTGTGGTGACATGTACCTGTAATCCCAGCTACTCGGGAGGGTGAGGTGGGAGAATCGCTTGAACCCAGGAAGCGGAGGTTGCAGTGAGCCTAGATTGTGCCACTGCACTCCAGCCTGGGTGACAGAGTGAGACCCTGTCTCAAAAAAAAAAAAAAAAAAAGAAAAGAAAGAGAAAGATGCATGAGGGTTTACCAGGCTCGGGCAGGGCGCCTGGTGCTCCAAGGCCTGGCTCCCCAGAGATCCTTCTCATGGGGACAGCATGAGTCCCCAGATGTTCTGGCCCAGCTAGCCACTCAAGTGGACAGGAATGGAGGTTGAGCATCTGACTTCCAGGCCTTGATCTAAGCTGTTCCTCCAACAGCCTCATTATCCCTCCACTTGGCTGAAGTCTACTCATTCTCCATGGCCCAACACAGGTCTTTAGAGGTGGGGTCCTCATGGGCAGGGGCTGAATCTGTGTCCTCTTTGGGTCCCTGGAGCCCTCACAGGGCCCAGACCTGACAAAGGTTGGGGATGGTTCTGGGATGAAGGAATGGGTGGAATCCCTGCTGCTGGGATTAGCCAGGTGGCACACACACCTCTGGATGTGCAGAAGCCACCCAGGGTCTCCTCGTTGCACCCACAAATTCATCCACAAGCATCAGCGCTCCATCCCCTTCTAGAGGGGCAGGCAATGTCTCTTTCTCTCCCAGCCCTCCAGCCAGGCCCCTAGGCCTCACCCTTAGACCCCAGGCCTCGCTCCCTTCCTGTCTCCTCACTTCTCAGTCATGGTCCCAAACTTTTTCTCGATGAGCTGCTTCAGCATGGTGCCTTCACTCGCCGCCTCTTTGGGCTCTGGATGTAGAGAATGAAGGGTGAGGTCAAGGCCTGGATTTGGAGAGGAGGCAGAGGAACCCCATGTGTCAGGACGATAAGGGCTAAAGGAGTTTCTGGCCAGGCTGCTCCAGGAGGTTGCTTCTCCAGGCGTGCAGCACGATGCAGTTCCCTTTGTTTGCCCGTCCAGCACCCACCCCACTTCTGGAAGAAGTGCCCCAGTTTTCCTGAGGAACAAATCACTTCTATCCCCTTTCAGTCCATGTCCTTTGGCTGAGGTTAGCCCCACCCCCAGCTTCAAGGACAGGTAACTTAGGCCTGGCCAATTAGAACATTTTTTTTTCTTTTTTTTTTTTTTTGAAGGAGTCTCACTCTGCCGCCCAGGCTGGAGTGCCGTGGCGCAACCTCGGCTCACTGCAACCTCTGCCTCCCAGGTTCAAGTGATTCTCCTGCCTCAGCCTCCCGAGTAGCTGTGATTACAGGTGCCCACCACCATGCCCAGCTAATTGTTGTATTTTTAGTAGAGACAGCGTTTCACCATGTTGGCCAGGCTGGTCTCGAACTACTGACCTCAGGTGATCCGCCCTCCTTGGCCTCCCAAAGTGCTGGGATTACAGGCATAAGCCACCGTGCCTGGCCCCAAGTAGGTCTTTTAAGATTTGACAAGCACAGTCAGGCGTGGTGGCTCACGCCTGTAATCTCAGCACTTTGGGAGGCTGAGGTGGGAGGATCATCTGAGGTCAGGAGTTCGTTTGAAATCAACCTGGCCAACATGGTGAAACCCCATCTCTACTAAAAAATACAAACAAAAAAAAAAGTAGGCGAGTGTGCTGGCGCACGCCTGCAGTCTCAGCTACTCAGGAGGCTGAGATGGAAGGATTACTTGAGCCTGGGAAGCATAGGTTGCAGTGAGCAGAGATGGCAGCACCGCACTCCAGCCTGTGCGACAGAGCAAGACTCCATCTCAAAAAAAAAAAAAGATTTGACAAGCAGTTTAAATGGCTTTGGCTTTGGGAGGATTGTTCTAGAGTCCTCTGGACTAAAGTCCTCCTGAGTCTCAAGTTCTAAAACTCTAAAACTGAGTCTGGAATTCTGTGACTGTGGAAGGAGGTTAGGGGGATGGAGAGACTGGTCCCCACTGAGGACCGGCAGGTGGGGCCAGGGCGGGCCAGGCCCATACCTGCAGCTCTGAGCTCCGTCAGTGAGTCTTCCAGCAGCTTCTCTTGGATCTGGGCGGCCCTCTGGGAAGAAGAGGCCTCAGATCTGCCAGAGTCCCAGGCCTGCTCAACCCTGGAGCCCCCTGGCCTCGCTCCTCCAGCTTCCTGATCTGGTCCACCTGTCCCACCCCGCTTGGTACCTCCTGCTTCGCTTTCTCGAGGCCTTTGAACAGCGCCGTCTGGAAGCTATCCACCAGGACGGTAATCACCAGGCTGGGGAGGGGGACAGGGGTGTGCCCTCAGCAAGGAGGCCAGAGGAGAGGGGCACCCTGTACTTCCTGTGGGTTCAGCATGGCATGACCAGGGTGAGAGGGCTGGGGTAAGGGTCCCCGGGGGAGGAGGAAGCGCGGGTGGTGCTGGGCAGCAGAGCAGGGGCGTGTCCTCACTTGAGGAAGATGAAGTACTGGATGATGATGTAAATTATGAGGATGGGAATGATGTACCAGGCGCCTAGGGGAAGCAGGCCAGAGGGCACAGTCAGGCTGTGCTCGCCACCCCCAACCACGACCTGCTCCCTTCCCACACCCCGACATGCAGGCATCAGAAGCCCCACTTTGCCGATGGGGTCACTGAGCCCTGGCCGGTCCACCCCGCCAATCCCCAGCCCTCCCTGCAGCCTGGGGCCTGCCCTACCCTGGGCACGGCTGTCCATGTAGATGAGGGACCAGTCATCCAGCGTGAGCAAGGTGAAGAGGGTGAAGATGGTGGTGAAGATGTTCTGGAAGCGCTTGGGGTCAGATTTGTGGAATAGTGCCCGGAGGACCGCGGAGAAGAGGACTGGCTGTTCAGGGCCAAACTCAGCTCTCGGGTGCTATCCCCGCCCCAGGGCCCGTCGTCCTGCCCCATCCCTGCTCCCCGCACCCCTCTCACCGCAGCCCCCCAGGCCCCCACCCCAGCCCCTGCGGCACCAGGATACAGAGGCAGGTAAACATGAGGATGAGGATGGCTGCGATGGACGGCAACGACTGGCCCAGGGTCCCTGTCACTTCCTGGACGCTGGTCAGGAAGCTGTGGGCAGAAGGAGTGGGGACTGAGTCATCAGTGGGGGGCGGGGGTGTGTGTCTGTGCCCAGCAGCCACAGCTGGTGCTGAAGGCAGGAGGCTCCTGACTTGTTGGTGACTTGGGTGAGTCCTGGCCCCTCTCTGGAAAAATGAAGGGGCTGATTCCAGCGCATGGCAGGAGGCAGAAGCAGGCTGGGGTCAGCAGCCCCCTGCGCCCCCATCCCTTGAGCAGGTCACAGTGGATTTCTTGGGGGCCCCTGTCTGTGTCCCCTCTTCCTTTG
Organism: Hylobates moloch; assembly: GCF_009828535.3. Classification (NCBI taxonomy): domain Eukaryota; kingdom Metazoa; phylum Chordata; class Mammalia; order Primates; family Hylobatidae; genus Hylobates; species Hylobates moloch. The sequence continues at coordinate 85,179,834 of NW_026652280.1, forward strand.
GAGTCCCCACCCCAGGTGGGAGCCGTGGCCACCTACCTGAGCCTCCGCAGGACCCGGAATGCCCTCAGGGCCCGCAGGCTCTTGAAGACCTTGAGGATCCGGAAGAGGCTTTGGTGGTAGATGGCGAAGGAGTGGGTCTGCATCAGCAAGAAGTCCAGCATGGCCATGGCCATAATGAAGAAGTCTGAGGGCACGGGGTGCCTGAGCCTGGCGGGCTCCCAACGCCAGCGCCCCCTTCACCATCCTTCTCTCCTCCCGAGCCTCCCCCAGACTATACACACACAGCCTGGCCCTGGCCCCACCCACCCAAATTGTTCCAGAAGTCATAGAAGTACGAGAGGCCCAGGGCGATGATCTTGAGCACGGCTTCCACCACGTAGATGCAGAAGAATATGGAGTCCAAGGCCATGAAGTACCACTCTGCAGGGACACAGGGGTGCGCTCAGAGCTGTCCCCAGCACCCAGTAACCTCTCTCTCCTCAGCATGAGCCTCACACAAGCCCGGATTCCCAGGCTCTCCCCGGCTCTGCGTAAGCAGCTGCGCGACTTCACTACTGCTGTGTCTCAGTTTTCTTGTCTTTAAAATGGGGATAATTGTGTCCGGGAGCAGTGGCTCACACCTGTAATCCCAGCACACTGGGAGGTTGAGGCGGGCGCATCACTGGAGGCCAGGAGTTTGAGACCTGCCTGGCCAACATGGTGAAACCCTGTTTCTACCAAAAATACAAAAATTAGCTGGGCATGGTGGTGGGCACCTGTAGTCCCAGCTACTTGGGAGGCTGAGGCAGGAGAATCACTTGAACCTGGGAGGTGGAGGTTGCAGTGAGATCGCGCCACTGCACTCCAGCCTGGGCGACAGAGCGAGACTCCGTCTAAAATAAAATACAATAAAATGGGGATAATTGAAGTCCACTCAATAGAGTTGTGAGCATTAAATGCATGAACACAAGCGAAGTGCTTAGAATGGAGCCTGAGACAGCGAGCCGGGCAGCTCCTGTCCTTCACCCTGCTCCATGGCGTTGGAGGGACCAGCCTTCCCTGGCCTTCCACCCTCGCCCCTCCGGGGCTTACTCGGGCTCCTGGCTCGGGCTCCAGGTGCCCGCCCGCCCTCAGCCGCACATTTGGAGCAGATGCGCCCCCTAGTGGCTGCGGCGCGAACAGCACCGCCTCCCGCCTAGCTGGTCCTTCTGTCTCGGGCCGGCAGACCTCAGCGGGGTGTTTCTGAGACGCTCTCTAACACTGGGCAAGGCCATCTACTTCCTAGGGGTGAGGATCAAGTGAGCTGAGTCCTATAAACCGCCTGGCACTGGATCAGGCCCACGAAGGTCCTGGAACAGCATCGATGGCTTCTCCATGGGAACAGGACTCCCTGGCTCTTACCGCCCCGGATCTCGACTTCAGCGAAGGTCTGGGTCACCAGCATGATGGTGTTGAGGCAGACGACGAAGAAGATGAAAGTTTCAAAGGCCAGGGATTGGGTCAGGTTCCGGATCATTTCCCGGAAGCCCTGAATGAGGAAGGTTAGCTTTTCCCACAGCCACTGGAAGAGATTGGTAGAGTGTCCCTTCTTGTGGGTCCGCTGGAGCCGGCCGGCTGAAAGGAACAGGGCCAGAAAGTCAAGTGTGTGCAAGGGGGGACACGAGGTCCTAGGCACCCCTCAGCCTGGCTCAGCGTCCACGGTCACTCCTGCCTTCTTGCCGGCCCTCTGCCTCCCGGGTTCAAGCAACTCTCGTGCCTCAGCCTCCCAAGTAGCTGGGACTACAGGTGCCTGCCACCACACCCGGCTAATTTTTGTATTTTTGGTAGAAACAGGGTTTCACCACGCTGGCCAGGCTGGTCTCAAACTCCTGGCCTCCAGAGCTTCCACCACATAGGTGCAGAAGAATATGGAGTCCAAGGCCACAAAGTACCACTCTGCAGGGACACAGGGGTGCGCTTAGGGCTGTCCCCAGCACCCAGTGCCCTCTCTCTCCCCAGCATGAGCCTCACACAAGCCCGTATTCCCAGGCTCTCCCTGGCTCTGCGTAAGCAGCTGTGCGACTTCACTACTGCTCTGTGTCTCAGTTTTCTTGTCTTTAAAATGGGGATAACTGTGGCCGGAAGCAATGGCTCACACCTGTAATCCCAGCACTTTGGGAGGTTGAGGTGGGCGGATCACTGGAGGCCAGGAGTTCGAGACCAGCCTGGCCAACAAATCCCCAACAGGCTGATCCTGTGCCTTCTGTGGCAGAGGCCAGCCTGTTGGGGATTTGGAGTTGGCTTCTGGGGATCCTGAGGGCTCCCACTCCTATGCCTCCATGCCTTTCTTTGCTCACGTGGTAACTTACACATGGAAAACCCACCCTCCTCATCATCCCATCCTCTTGGTAAACTTATCCTCTCCCTTTTAGGTCCTGATGAAATGTTCCCTCCTCTGGGCTGCCTTTCCTGTCCCCATTCAGTAACACACTTGCTCCTCTCTGCTTGTTCCTGAGACTGTTGTCATATTTTGTTTGTTGTTGTTGTTTTCTGAGATGGAGTCTCGCTCTGTCGCCCAGGCTGGAGTGCGGTATTGCGATCTCAGCTCACTACAACCTCCGCCTCCCAACTTCAAGTGATTCTTCTGCCTCACCCTCCTGTGTGGCTGGGATTACAGGCACGCACCACCACACCCAGCTAATTTTTGTATTTTTTTGGTAGAGACAGGGTTTCGCCATATTGGCCAGGCTGGTCTCCAACTCCTGACCTCAAGCAATCTACCCACCTTGGACTCCCAAAGTGTTGGGATTACAGATGTGAGCCATTGCACCTGGCCTATTTGTTTTGTTTGTTTGTTTGTTTTTTGTTTTTTTTCTACGGAGTCTTGCTCTGTCACCCCGGCTGGAGTACAGTGGCAGGATCTTGGCTCACTGCAACTTCTGCCTCCTGGGTTCAAGCAATTCTCCTGCCTCAGCCTCCCGAGTAGCTGGGATTACAGGTGCGCACCACCACGCCCAGCTAATTTTTGTATTTTTTTGATAGAGACGGGATCTCACCATGTTGGCCAGGCTGGTCTCGAACTCCTGACCTCAAGCAATCCGCCCATCTCGGCCTCCCAAAGTGCTGAGATTACAGGCGTGAGTCACCGCGCCTGGCCTGTTGTCATGTTTATTGAACTACTAGGAAGAAAGTTTGGTGGAGTATGAGCTAAAGGCCATGGTCCCTCCTTGCCCTCCAATAAGGCCCTCATTCAGGCATTAGTTCCTAATCTCTGTCCTCAAGCAGCTCACAGGTGAGTGGAAGAAATCTGGACAGATAGGATCCACTGTGGTAAATGTTCTGAGGAAGGCAGGCCCCGAGCACAGGATGATCTGTGGTCAGCTAAGTGACCACCCCTAGTCTTGGGTCCCTCGAGGGCAGCGACTGTGTTGAATTTTTCCCTGTGCTGCCATGGCCCAGGCAGGCCACGCACCCACATTGGATGAGTATCAATGTTTGACTGGTGGACATATGAATAAATAAGGCAGTGACTGAATGAACAAACACCTCATGGCCTAAAGAGGTGCATAATTCAAGGAATAAAAGATGGGACCATGAACATTCAGGAGAGTGAATAGCCAGTGGGGGACCTGTGCAGGAGGGTTGGGCCTTACGATCTGCGGAAGGTCAGTGAGGGGCTGAGATCAGGTCTGGATCCTGCGCCAGGCAGCAGAAGTTGGCATGGGGGCCCCAGCAAAGACTCACTTTTGCGTTTCCGAAATTGCCCCTCTTCTTTGCCCCAGTCTTCTGAATCTTTGGTGGAAATATCCTGGGCATGGACTTTTTTGGACATCTGGGTGACACGTGAGCGGATTGTGCTTGCGAACTGAGTCATGCTGGGAGCCGAGCCCCGTGGGTGTGTCACGTGAGAGGGTAAGGCTCCTGTACGAGAAGCAGCAGGGCCGGGGGCATCGTGAATCAGGCTCCGGGACGTGTGTGGGACAGAGAGCTGGGAAGTGCTCTGGACGTAGTCCCTGTACTGGTAGTCACCATGGAGGTAACTGGAATGATGCGCGCCGTGGTGGTCTCGGTGCTGATGGTAGTCTCGGTGCCGGTGGGCCCGGTGGTAGTGGTGCTGTGTGTGGTGGGGATGCTCGCCATGGTGGTACTCACTGGGGTGGTGATCACCTTGGTGGTACTCGCTGTGATAGTCAGATATCTCACGCTGGTAGGACCCCACGGAGGAATGAGGGGAAAGTGTCTCTCCGTGATGAGGAGACCTTCCATGCTGGTGGGCTTCATGATGACGGGACCTGCCATGGTGGGGGACTTGGCGATGCTGGGACTCATCATGTTGGAGCCCGCTAAGGTGGGAAGCCTCACTGTGGTGGAAGGACTCACTGTAGGGATTGGGTCCATGGGGCAGGTAGGACCCACCATGGTGGGAAGCTTCGCTGTGGTGGGGCACGCCAGAGGAATAGTGGGATAAATTCTCACCGAGATATTGGGGTCTGCCATGGTGAGACCCCCTATGGTAATGGGAGTCACTCTGCTGATGGAACGCACTGTATTGGGACCCATCATGATGCCTCCTGCCATCACGTTGGAGCTCATCATGGTAGTCCTCACCGTAGGAATGGTGGGAGGGGACGGCGCCTTGAGAGGGAGCCAGGCCAAAGCCTGTGGGGCCATGGGCTCTGCCATGATTCCGTGCCTCGCTGTGGTGGTGAGATTGGTGGACAGGGGAGGACAAGGCTTGGTCGTGGAAGTCTTGGAACTCCGGAGGGTGGCGAGATTCACCACGTTGGTGGGGCACGCCATGATGGTGCAACTCGTGATGGTGGAGAGCTCTGCTGTGGCCTGGCCTGTGGTGTGGGGGTGATGAGTGAGAGCAAGAGAACCTATCTGCGTTATTGGTGTCTGCCTCATTCTGAGCCTTTTCAGGCACTGAGTTTTGATCCATGACTGTGCTGGGAACTCTGGAGCGAACAGAGCTCAAGACCTGGGCCCAACAGGTCCCGCCTGGATTTCCCTTCTTTCCTGAGCCGAGCTCAGTGCAGACTGTGGCACTGGGCTTCCAGAAAGGCCTAACTACTCTTGTGGAACTCTCCCCTCTATGATGTCACCAGCAGGCCAGGGCCTCATTCCCAAATGCCTCTTCCTGGGCTACAGTTCGGAATCAAGAATTATTGTGTCAAACTCCTTCATTGTAAATGAGGAAACCGAAGTCAAGAAAAGGGAAGGACTGGACCAAGGTGACCCCACAGGTCACTGGCAAAGCTGGACAAAGAAGTCCATGGGGGCGCCATGGCTTCATCAGCTACTTTAGCCCTGTTGTTGGAAAGAAAATGATCCAAGTGGTCCAGTCTCCAGTCCCATCTAGAGATCAGCTGGCTCTGGGGTGAAGACTGCCTGACTCCCTCATAAGTAGGTGTGTGACCTTGGGCTTGTTGCTGAACTTTCCCATGCCTCAGTTTCTTCCTCTGTAAAATGGGAATAATAACACCTAGCCCACAGGATCAAAAAAGTTAAGATATGTAAGCCTTATATTAACAGCATAATACATGGTTTTTGTTGTTGTTGTTGTTGTTTGTTTGTTTGTGTCTTTGTTTGTTTTTGAGATGCAGTCTTGCTCTGTCACCCAGGCTGGAGTGCAATGGCATGATCTCGAATGACTTCAACCTCCGCCTCCCAGGTTCACGCCATTTTCCTGGCTCGGCCTCCCAAGTAGCTGGGACTACAGGCACCCGCCACCATGCCCGGCTAACTTTTTCTATTTTTAGTAGAGACGTGTTAGCTAGGACGGTCTTGATCTCCTGACCTTGTGATCCGCCCACCTCGCCCTTCCAAAGTGCTGAGATTACAGGCATGAGCCACCGCTCCCGGCCTATGTTTTTTTTGTTTTTTTTTTTTGAGACAGTCTCACTCTCACCCAGGCTGGAGTGCAGCGGCACGATCTCCACTCACAGCAATCTCTGCCTCCCGGGTTCAAGTGATCCTCGTGCCTTAGCCCCCTGAGTAGCTGGGATTACAGGCACCCACCACCATACCCTACCCTGGCTAATTTTTTTTTTTTTTTTTTTTTTTTGAGACAGAGTCTCACTCTGTCACTAGGCTGGAGTGCAGGGGCGCAATCTCGGCTCACTGCAATCTCTGCCTCCCAGGTTCAGGCAATTCTTCTGCCTCAGCTTTCCTAGTAGCTGGGACTACAGGTGCGCACCACACCCAGCTAATTTTTGTATTTTTAGTAGAGACGGGGTTTCATCATGTTGACGAGGCTGCTCTCGAACTCCTGACCTCAAATGATCCACCCACCTCATGCTCCCTAAGTGCTGGGATTTCAGGTGTGAGCCACCATGCCTGGCCAATACATGTTAATTGGCATTATTATTCTCTTCTTGATCGTGGAAACTCCCTTTTAGGGTTATTACCAAAATAAAACTATCAGCCATCATTTATTGAAGACTGCTTCATACACATTTTGTTTTCTTTCTTTTTTTGAGACAGAGTCTTGCTCTGTCGCCTAGGGTGGAGTGCAGTGGCATGGTCTCAGCTCACAGCAACCTCCACCTCCTGAATTCAAGCAATTCTCCTGCCTCAGTCTCCCAAGTAGCTGAAAGTGCAGGCATGCACCACTACTCCCAGCTAATTTCTTTTGTATTTTTAGTAGAGACGGGGTTTCACCCTGTTGGTCAGGCTGGTCTTGAACTCCTGACCTCAAACAATCTGCCTGCCTTGGCATCCCAAAGTGCTGGGATTACAGGCGTGCGCCACCGTGCCCGGCCCATACACATTTAATTTAATCCTCACAATAGCCCCACATGGTAGATATTGTTTATCCCCATTTGACAGACAAAGGTGCTGTGGCTCAGAGAACATAAATGAGTTGCTTGATGAATGAAAACTTACCGTCAGTGCTATCTCACTCCAAGTCTGTATCTGTAACCTTCATGCTGTCATGTCTTCCTCCTGGAATCCACTGCAGAGCTTGCCCTGTATGCTGAATTCATTTGCGCACAGCGCAGCTCTTCTGGAAGCTTATGGGTCTCAGCTTCTTGAGTGCTTGGTCAGAGCCATGTCCATGGTGGCTACTGGGTTCCCAGTGATGAAAGAGACATGGCTCCTGTTTTAAGGAGCTCACCATCTGTTGCCAGTAGCAGACAATTTGTGTGGGCCAGGCATGGTGGCTCACACCTGTAATCCCAGCACTTTGGGAGGCCAAGGTGGGTGGATCACCTGAGCTCAGGAGACCAGCCTGGGCAACATGGCGAAACCCTGTCTCTACTAAAATACAAAAAATTAGCTGGATGTGGTGGTGTGCGCCTGTAGTCCCGGCTGCTTGGGAACTTGGGAGGCTGAGGCACAAGAATTGCTTGAGCCCAGGAGGCGGAGGTTGCAGTGAGCCGAGATCACACCATTCCAACAAGAGCAAAACTGTCTCAAAAAAAAAAAAAAGAAAAAAAAAAAAGTGGGCCGGGGTCAGCCGTTGTAATCCAGATTTGGCGAGGGAGGGGGATCAGAGGTCAGAGTCGAGACCAGGTGAAACCCAATCTCTAAAATACAAAAATTACCCGGGGTGGTGGGGGCCTGTAGTCCAGTTCGAGTGAGGCAGAGAATGGGTGAACCGGAGGGAGTTGCAGTGAGCCGAGTCTATGATCCTTCGGGGACAGGGAGATCCGTCTAAAAAAAAAAAAAAAAAACCCTGAGAGAGAACAACAACCTCACATGTTGATGACATGATCTCTGATACTGAACAGGTTTTCGTTTTTGTTTTCTTGATAATAAACTGAAAAACAACTTGCTCTTTTTTTTTTTGAGACGGAGTCTTGCTCTGTCGCCCAGGCTGGAGTGCAGTGGCGCGATCTTGGCTCACTGCAAGCTCCGCCTCCCGGGTTCACGCCATTCTCCTGCCTCAGCCTCTGGAGTAGCTGGGACTACAGGTGCCCGCCACCACACCTGGCTAATTTTTTTTTTGTATTTTTAGTAGAGACGGGGTTTCACCATGTTAGCCAGGATGGTCCCGATCTCCTGACCTTGTGATCCGCCCGCCTCGGCCTCCCAAAGTGCTGGGATTACAGGCGTGAGCCACTGTGCCCGGCCACAACTTGATCTTTATCCTGGCTGATGAATCAACTGATTTCACCAATAAAATGGTGAATGCTTACCACGCTATAGCACTAGTAAGATCTGTAAATGGTCAGCATGATCATCAAAAAAATGTTTCAGCTTTCCCAAACAAACAAAAAGTCAAGATAGATTTAATGTCATTTCATATCAGGAATCACCGAAAAGTCTGTCTTGGAAGAACTACCTTGGCATTTATACTGATGGTTCAAATCAATGGTTAGCTCCATAAGAATTTTTACTGTTCTTGGAAAAAAACAAAACCAACAAACAAAAACTTGATGTTGTCACAGCACACTGCTTTCTTCACAGAAAGGCACTGGTGTCAGAAACTCTTGGAGATGAAAAGTAATGATGGAGCAAAATGTTTGCCTTTATTCGACAAAGACTAGCTCACTTGAAAATATTTTAAAAACTGGCCAGGCAGGTTGGGCGCAGTGGCTCACGCCTGTAATCCCAGCACTTTGGGAGGCTGAGGCGGGCAGATCAGGAGGTCAGGAGATCAAGACCATCGTGGCTAACACGGTGAAACCCCGTCTCTACTAAAAATGCAAAAAATTAGCCGGGCGTGGTGGCACGCACCTGTAGTCCCAGCTACTCCGGAGGCTGAGGCAGGAGAATGGCATGAATCCGTGAGGTGGAGCTTGCGGTGAGTCGAGATGGCGCCACTGCACTCCAGCCTGGGTGACCAAGCGAGACTCCGTCTCAAAAATATATATAAAATAAAATTTAAAAAATGTGGCCAGGCAGGCTGGGCGTGGTGGCTCACGACTGTAATCCCAGAACTTTGGGAGGCCGAGGCAGGCGGATCACCTGAGGTCAGGAGTTCGAGACCAGTTGGCCAACATGGTGAAACCCCATCTCTACTAAAAATACAAAAATTAGCTGGGTGTGGTGGCGGGCGCCTCTAATCCCAGCTACTTGGGAGGCCAAGGTGGGAGAATCGCTTGAACCCGGGAGGCGGAGGTTGCAGTGAGCCGAGATGGTTCCACTGCACTCCAGCCTGGGCAACAGTGCTGGGATTACAGGCGTGAGCCACCAAGCGTGGCAATATATTTGTTTTTAATTTTAAAAACTAAAAGAAAAGCTGGCATGGTGGCTCACGCCTGTAATCCTAGAACTTTGGGAGGCAGAGGCAGGTGAATCACTTGAGGCTAGTAATTTGAGACCAGCCCAGCCAACATAGCAAAACCCTAGCTCTACTAAAAATATGAAAACAAAAACAATGCAGCTGGGCATGGTGGTGGGAGCCTGTAGTCCCAGCTACTCAGGAGGCTGAGACCTGAGAACTGGTTGATCCCAGAAGCTGGAGGTTATAGTAAGCCAAGATCGTGCCACTGCACTCCAGCCTGGGTGACAGAGCAAGACTCTGTTTTGGAAAAAAAAAAAAAAAACTTAGGAAAACTGAAACGAATTAAAAGCACTGTATAAAAACATAGACAAACGCATTCTTTTTTTTTTTTTTTTTGAGATAGAGTTTCACTTTTGTTGCCCAGGCTGGAATGCAATGATGCGATCTTGGCTCACTGCAACCTCTGCCTCCCGGGTTCAAGTGGTTCTCCTGCCTCAGCCTCCCGAGTAGCTGGGATTACAGGCATGAGCTGCTGCGCCTGGCCTGAGCACAGCCATTTTCTTTTCTTTTCTTTCTTTCTTTTTTTTTTTTGAGACGCAGTTTCGTTCTGTCACCCAGGCTAGAGTGCAGTGACACGATCTCAGCTCACTGCAACCTCCACCTCCTAGGTTCAAGGGATTCTGCTGCCTCAGCCTCCCGAGTAGCTGGGACTACAGGCGCCCACCACCACGCCCGGCTAATTTTTTGTATTTTTTTGGTAGAGACGGGATTTCACCGTGTTAGCCAAGATGGTCTCCATCTCCTGACCTCAAGTGATCCGTCTGCCTTGGCCTCCCAAAGTGCTGGGATTACAGAAGTGAGCCACCGTGCCCGGCCAATTGAGCACAGCCATTTTCTAGCACACGCAGACATCTGGTGGTGGAGCACTCTGTATGGGACCATTGGGAAAGCATGGCTCTGGCCGGGTAAAGAGGCTGACACAATCTACAGCATGAGTCATCCTATCTCATCACTGAGGGCTCCTCCACCGATTGCTCTCTGATGGGCATTTCATATGGGAATCTTCCCACCCTGTGACTATTTTGAGAAGCTGGCCACAGTCCTGTCTCCTAGGCCATCAGATTGCCAGTTGTGCTCTTTCCAAGTCTCTGCAGCTGGCCAGCCTATCAGATGCTGCTCACCAGTCCACGTAAATCTGTACCTTAGGCCACCTTTCCTCCACAGAAAGCATCCATAGATGTATTGCCCCAAAGTTCCATCCACTGGGAGAATTTTCCTTCACCACTGTCTGTAACCTCAAACTCCTGGGCTCAAGCAATCCTCCCTCCCCCTTTAGCTTCCCAAGTAGCTGGTACTACAGGTATGCACCATCACACCTGGCTAATTTTTAAACCTTGTTTTTGTAAAGACTGGGTCTCACTATGTTGACCAGGCTGGTGTGAAACTCCTGGGCTCAAGCGATCCTCTCATCTCAGCCTCCCAGGATGCTGGGATTACAGGCATAAGTGACCATGCCTGGCGCTCTTGTCTTGTCTGTCTGTCCATCCTTCCTTCTTCCTTCCTTCCTTCTTCCTTCCTTCCTTTTCTTTTTTTCTTTTTTTTTTGATGGAGTTTTGCTCTTGTTACCCAGGCTGGAGTGCAATGACACAATCTCAGCTTGTTGCAACCTCCACCTCCCGGGTTCAAGCAATTCTCCTGCCTCACCCTCTCAAGTAGCTGGGATTACAGGTGCCCACCACCACGCCCGGCTAATTTTTGTATTTGTAGTAGAGTTGGGGTTTCGCCATGTTGGCTGGGCTGGTCTCAAACTCCTGACCTCAGGTGATCCACCTGCCTTGTGCTCCCAAAGTGCTGAGATTACAGGCGTGAACCACCAAGCCCAGCCTCTTTTCTTTTTTTTTTTAAAAAACTGAGTCTCATCGTGTTGCCCAGGCTAGAGTGCAGTGGCACAATCTTGGCTTGCTGCAACCTCTGCCTCCCAGGTTCAAGCAATTCTCCTGCCTCAGCCTCCCAAGTAGCTGGGATTACAGGCACCTGCCCCGACGCCCAGCAAATCTTTGTATTTTTGCTAGAGATGGGATTTCACCATGTTGGCCAGGCTGGTCTCGAACTCCTGACCTCAAGTGATCTGCCTGCCTTGGCCTCCCAAAGTGCTGGGATTACAGGCATGAGCCACCGTGCCTGGCCCCTCCAGTGTTTTCTTAAATCCAGGCTAGAGGTCAGCAAACTCCTTCCATGAAGTGGTAAATGTCTTAGGCTTTGGGAGCCATGTGATATTATTGCGGTTACTCAACTCTGCCAGTGTAGTGCATAAACAGCCTTAGACAAGAAGTAAATGCATGAGTGTGGCTGTGTTCCAATAAAACTTTATTTACAAAAACAGGTAGTAGGCCAGATTTGCTTGTAGTTTGCTCATCCCTAGTCTAGACAGTCAACAAATCAATAAAACCTCTGATGTATAATGTTTGTTGATTTGTAGTATAAATACTCTCACGATGGCTGATTTCAGGCTACCAATGTAACACCACCAAGTGCTGTCCTGGGAGAGATAGGCAGTAAATAGCACACCACTGGCTGGGCGCAGTGGCTCACACCTGTAATCCCAGCTCTTTGGGAGGCCAACGCCAGCAGATCGCTTGAGCTCAGGAGTTTGACACTAGCCTGGGTAACATAGTAAGACTCTGTCTATTAAAAAAAAAAAAATTAGCCTGACACAGTGGCACCAGGGGTGCCAGGCTGAGGTGGGAGGATCACCTGAGCCCAGGGAGGTCAAGGCTGCAGTGAGCGAAGATCGCACCACTGTAGTCATCTGGGCAACAGAAGTGAAACCCTGTCTCAAAAAAAAAAAAAGTAAATTGTAGTAAACTAATTAGTAAGTGATGAGTTTTGAGTATTTATTGTCTTTATTATTTATTATTTTTTTTTTGAGATGCAGTCTCACTCTGTCACCCAGGCTGTAGTGCAGTGGTGCGATCTTGACTCACTGCAACCTCCGCCTCCTGGATTCAAGTGATTCTCCTGCCTCAGCCTCCTGAGTAGCTGGTATTATAGGTGCACACCACCATGCCTGGCTAATTTTTGTATTTTCAGTAGAGACAGGGCTTCATCATGTTGGTGAGGCTGGTCTCGAACTCCTGACCTTGTGATCTGCCCACCTCAGCCTCCTAAAGTGCTGGAATTACATGTGTGAGCCACTGAGCCCGGCCTAATGTCTTTATTATTAATACAATTTATTTAATTGTAATCTTATACGATTTAATTTTTTTTTTCTTTTTGCGCCAGAGTCTTGCTCTGTCGCCCAGCCTGGCGTGCAGTGGTACAATCTCGGCTTGCTGTAACCTCCACTTCCCGGGTTCAGGCAATTCTCCTGCCTCAGCCTCCTGAGTAGCTGTGATTACAGGCACATGCCACCACGCCCAGCTAAGTTTTCTATTTTTAGTAGAGATGGGATTTCACCATGTTGGCCAGGCTAGTCTCAAACTCCTGACCTCAAGTGATCCACCTGCCTCGACCTCCCAAAATGCTGGGATTACAGGCGTGAGCCACACCGTGCCCAATTACAATTTAATTTTTTTTTTTTTTTTTTTTTTGAGACAGAGTCTCGCTGTCGCCCAGGCTGGAGTGCAGTGGCGCGATCTCGGCTCACTGCAGGCTCCGCCCCACCCGGGGTTCACGCCATTCTCCTGCCTCAGCCTCCCGAGTAGCTGGGACTACAGGCGCCCACCACCTTGCCCGGCTAATTTTTTGTATTTTTTTTAGTAGAGACGGGGTTTCACTGTGTTAGCCAGGATGGTCTTGATCTCCTGACCTCGTGATCCGCCCGCCTCGGCCTCCCAAAGTGCTGGGATTACAGGTGTGAGCCACCGTGCCCGGCCTACAATTTAATTTTTAATAATGGTTGTGTCCAAAAACTGGCTTGCACAATTCAGCTTTCTATTTTTTTTTTTTTTTTCTGAGATGGAATCTCGCTTTGCCGCCCAGGCTGGAGTGCAGTGGAGTGCAGTGGTGTGATCTCGGCTCACTGCAAGCTCCACCTCCTAGGTTCACGCCATTCTCCCGCCTCAGCCTCCCCAGTAGCTGGGACTCCAGGTGCCCGCCACCGCACCTGGCTAATTTTTTGTATTTTTAGTAGAGACGGGGTTTCATTGTGTTAGCCAGGATGGTCTCGATCTCCTGACCTTGTGATCCGCCCACCCCCACCTCCCAAAGTGCTGGGATTACAGGCGTGAGCCACTGCGCCCCCCGGCCACAGTTCAGCTTTCAAGAGCCAATAAGAGGCTGACCTGGCATACCATCCCTGTGTTCAGGGAATGGAATGTAATCCAGTGTGGCTGGAATATGATGGTGTAGGGGGCAATGGGAGATGTAGGTGGAAGGTTTTGGGGGTCAGATTAGGTTGGTGTGGGGAGAGGTGGTTTCAAACAGGGGAGTGAAAGGATCATATTGCTTTAACAAGGATCACCCTGAATATAGAGTGGGAAGCATGTTTGGTGTGGGAAGCATGTTTGGTGTGGGGAAACTCTGAGGCAAATTGTTGGACTAAGGCAGATGTTGTAGGGAAAGAGGTGTGCAGAGTCACAGTAATGCAGGAGTCAGAATCTACAGACATGGTGACAGGTGGCACTGGGGGAAGGGGGAAGGAGGCATTGGGAGGTGCCAAGGTTTGGGCTCAAGCATCAACTTGACTGGGGGGTTTCAGTCATGGAAACTGACAAACTGGAGATGGAGCCAGTTTGTGTAGAAGATGAGATGTTTTGTTGTGAGAATAGTGGGTTTGATCAAGCTGGGGGACACCCAAGCAGGGAGCCCTGGGCTGGAGACAGAGTTGGGATACAGGACTCAGGGTCCTGCCCCTGTGGCCCCAGCTCATGGGGGTGTCCTCACTCTCAGGGCTCTGCCCTGGCTCTGGGCCACCTCTGGGAGCCACATTCCCTCTCTAGGTCTCAGTGTTCCCATTTGTTTTTGTTTTTGTTTTTGCTTTTTTTTTTCTTATTGAGATGGAGTCTCACTCTGTTGCCCAGGCTGGAGTGCACTGGAGTGCAGTGGCACGATCTCACCTCACTGCAACTTCTGCCTCCCAGGTTCAAACAATCCTGCTCCAGCCTTGCGAATAGCTGGGATTACAGGCGTGCACCACCATGCCCAGCTAATTTTTGTATTTTTAGCAGTGACAGGGTTTCACCACGTTGGCCAGGCTGGTCTCAAACTCCTGACTTGAAGTGATCCACCTGCCTCGGCCTCCCAAAGTTCTGAGATTACAGGCGTGAGCCACCATGCCCGGCCTGAGTCTTCCCATTTGTAATGGGGTATGACAGCCCGACTCCTTCGCCCTCTGTTGCCTGGGTGTTGTAGCAATCCCAGGAGATCAGGATGAAGGTGGAGGATGGGGGTGGCAGAGGGTGATCCTGTCCTGTCCTTTGCCCACTGGAGGGCACCAGGGGAACTCTTGCTGGGGAGAAGAAGATTGGCTGGCAGAGATCCTCAGATTTCTGTAGCCCTCCTGGGCCAGAGGAGCTAATCTAGAATCGACGAGGTTGAGAAAGGGGCTCCCCTTCCTCTTCTCTATGCCCTTCTCTGGCTGGAACTGACTGTCTAGCCCCTTTCTTCAGGCACCTCTGCCCCACAGCCCCTCTCCACGCCTCTGGCCCATTCTGGGAAGCTGCCCGGTGGTGTTGGCAGAGCACCAGCTTCTCTCTCTTTGCCCCACCTCACCTTGGGCTCCCAAAGAACTTGGGCTCTCTGCCTCTCCCTCCCACTCAAACCTGCTCCCAGGAGGCTTTTATAATGAGGCTCTTTAATAAGGAGGCTGCAGGGATGGCTGGGAGTGTGTTTCACCGGGTCGGGTAACGTATTGTGGTGGGAGGACCTGGGTTTTGGAGCCTGAGCAGTGTGGTTTCTGTCCTAGCTCAGCTTCTCCCGGCTGTATGAGCCTGGGCACTTCAACTTTTTGTATCTCAGTTTCCTCTTCTACAAGAGGGGATATAGCTGGGTGTTTAGTGGTACCTGCCTGTAATCTCAGCTACTCAGGAGTCTGAGGGAGGATTGCTTGAGCCTGGGAGTTTACGGCTGCAGTGAGCCACAACTGCACCACTGTCCCCTCCGAGTAGCTGAGACTTGTCACGTGGGTGACAAGTGAGACCTTGTCTCTAAAATAAATAAAACAGGGAGAGAAGAGTAACAGCTACCTCTTAGGGTGTTGTAAAAATCAAGTAAGTTGGCTGGGCCTGGTGGCTCATGTCTGTAATCCCAGCACTTTGAGGGGCCAAGGTAGGTGGATCGCTTGAGGCCAGGAGTTTGAGACCAGCCTGGCCAATATGGTGAAACCCTGTGTCTACTAAAAATGCAAAAATTAGCCAGGTGTGGTGGTGGGTGCCTGTAATCCCAGCTATTCGGGAGGCTCAGGCAGGAGAATCACTTGAACCTGAGCGGCAGAAGTTGCAGTGAGCCAAGATCACGCCACTGCACTCCAGCCTGGGCGGCAAAGCGAAAATCCATCTCAAAAAAAAAAAAAAAAATCAAATAAGTTAAAATGCATAAAGTGTAGAGAAGAGCACCTAGCACAGGGGTCCCCAACCCCCAGGCCATGGACATTACCACCTGAGCTCTGCCCCCTGTCAGATCACCATTAGATTCTCTTAGGAGCGTGAACCCTCTATTGTGAACTGCATGTGCGGGGGATTTAGGTTCCGCACACCTTATGAAAATCTAATGCCTGATGATCTGAGGTGGAACAGTTTCATCCCGAAACCATCCCCCTTAACCCCTCCCACCATGGACAAATTCTCTTCCACAAAGCCAGTCCCTGGTGCCAAAAAGATTGGGGACCACTGACCTAGCATATAGTAAGTGATATGGTTTAGCTGTGTGTCCCCTCACCTGCCCAGATCTCATGTTGAAATGTGATCTCCAGTGCTGGAGGTGGGGCCTGGTGGGAGATGTTTGGATCATGGGGTGGATCCCTCATTAATGGCTTGGTGCCATCCCCTTGGTGATCAGCGAGTTCTTGCTGTGAGTTCACAGTGATCTGGTTGTTTGAAAGTGTGTGGCACCTCCCCTCAGAGGGCATTGACCTTGTTCCTGCTCTTGTCATGTGATAAGCTTGCTTCCACTTCACCTTTCACCACAATTGTAAGCTTACTGAGGCCTCCCCAGAAGCTGAGCAGATGCCAGCACCATGCCTGTACAGCCTGCAGAACTGGGAGCCAATCAAAACTATTTTCTTTTTTTTTTTTTCCACTTTGTAGCCCAGGCTGGAGTACAGTGGCTGATCTCAGCTCACTGCAAGGTCCGCCTCCTGGGTTCACGGCATTCTCCTGCCTCAGCCTCCCGAGTAGCTGGGACTACAGGTGCCTGCCACCACGCCTGGCTAATTTTTTTGTATTTTTAACAGAGACGGGGTTTCACCATGTTAGCCAGGATGGTCTCGATCTCCTGACCTCGTGATACACCCGCCTCGGCCTCCCAAAGTGCTGGGATCACAGGCGTGAGCCACTGCACCCAGCCCCAATAAAACCTATTTTCTTTAATTACCCAGACTCAGGTATTTCTTCATAGCAATGCAAAAACAGCCTAATAGAGTAAGTGCTCAGTAAAAGTTAGTATCATTGTTCTTATTAACGTGCCTTCTCTCAGTGGCATTTGCAGCTTTTTTTTTTGGATGGAGTCTCACTCTGTCACCCAGGCTGGAGTGCAGTGGCGCGATCTCGGCTCTCTGCAACCTCTGCTTCCTGGGTTCAAGGCATTCTCCTGCCTTAGCCGCCTGAGTAGCTGGGATTACAGGTGCGTGCAACCACACCCAGCTAATTTTGTGTTTTAGTAGAGATGGGGTTTCACCATGTTGGCCAGCCTGGTCTCAAACTCCTGATTTCAAGGGATCCACCCCTACTTGACCTCCCAAAGTGCTGGGATTACAGGCATGAGCCACTGCACCTGGCCATGCAGCTTGTTACTAAAGGCCTTTCTCCTGCTTACTTCAGTGGCTCCCCATCACCTACAAGAGAGCTGTCCTTACATGCCACGGCTGCAGATGGACAGAGACAGTGACTTCCTCAGCTCTGGGGACAGCCTGGCCTCCCCTGCTGGTCGTCTCTGGCCATTCCACTTATGCCAGCATCCCATGCAAAACAATCCCAACTTTTAGAAAAATTATTTTTAAATCTCCCTCCTGATTTGGCCCAGCAAATAAGACTGACTGACATAGTATGGCCTTTTGAATCATTCTCAGAGGAATTCAACTGGGATCAGGAGAAATGGATAAATGTTTTTTTGAGATAACAGATGGCATCTGGGGCAAGAGCCCACCCCCACCCAAAGAGAAAAAGTGTCTTAAATGTTCATTGTTCCTTTTTTTTTTTTTTTTGCCTCAAAAGTCACATTTATTCAAAGAAAAGAATGACAAGGCTGAGTGCAGTGGCTCACGCCTGTAATCCTAGCAATTTGGGAGGCTGAGGCGGGAGGATCACTTGAGGTCAGGAGTTTGAGACCAGCCTGGCCAACATGGTGAAACTCCCGTCTCTACTAAAAATACAAAAATTAGCCAGGCATGGTGGCTCACACCTGTAATCCCAGTTACTCGGGTGGCTGAGGCAGGAGAATCACTTGAACCTGGGAGGTAGAGGTTGCAGTGAGGTGAGATCTCACTACTGCACGCCAGCCTGGATGACACAGCAAGACTAGGTCTCCAAAAAAAAAAAAAAAAAAGGAAAGAGAGAAAAAAAGAAAAAACTGACAAGATGTCCATCCCTCAGCTCCCTTCCCTCCCACCTCCTGCTGCTCCTCAGCCCTGAGCAGTGATCTGATCTCAAATGATCTGCCCGCCTCGGCCTCCCAAAGTGCTGGGATTACAGGCATGAGCCACCGTGCCTGGCCTCAATCTGAACTTCTAAGCCTGACATTCAAGGCCTTTCATAATCTGGCACTGGCATATTTCTCCCCAACCAGATGCCCCAGCATCCCTGTCTCACGGGGCCCAGGCTTTCTCATATTAAAATATGTATTGTTCCCTCTGTCTGGAGCCCCTTCCTCCATCCCTGTTCTCATTTGGGACATCTCTTCTCCAGAGAGCCTCTCTTGACCTCAGGCAGGCATTCCTGTCCTCCTCTTTGCTCCTTACACACTTTATGCTTCCTACATTCATGAAAATCAAGGCTGGACTGAGTGCGATAGGTCACACCTGCAATCTCTGCACTTTGGGAGGCCAAGGCAGGAGGATCACTTGAGTCCAGTAGTTTGAGACCAGCCTGAGCAACATACTGAGAACCCTGTCTCTACAAAAAAAGTAAACAATTAGCTGGGTATGGTGGCATGAGCCTATAGTCCCAGCTACTTGGGAGACTGAGATGGGAGGATCGCTTGAGTTTGAGGCTGCTGTGAGCTATGATCATGCCACTGCACTCCAGCCTGGGCAACAGAGTGAGATCCTGTCTCAAAAAAAAAAAAAAAATCAAGGCTGCTCATAGCCCATACCATGGCTGTGGGGAAAGCAGAAGAAGTCACTCCTTCCTCAAAATTCTTTCTTCCATCTGCTGAAAAACTCTTGTAATAGATGTGTCAAACTATAACATCTGTAACATGAAAGGTGTTGACTCCGGAGGAGTCCTGATGAAACCAGAGATGCCATCTTGGGAGAACCTCTGTGTGCCAGGCTCTGTACTAGGGGCCTGTTTATTTCACAGGTGTGGAAAGTGAGGCTCAAAGGCTAAGTTCAAAGTATGTAACTGGTAGATGGCAGAGCCAGGGTTTGAACTCCAGAGCCCCAGTGTTTAATCATTAGGCAAGATCATCCCCATCGAGTCATTGTTGGCCAGGTTTGCTGCCTCCACATCTTCTCTAGACCTTAGAGTGAGCTCCTCAAGGCAGGGACCACGTTTCACTCACTGCCAAAGCTCTGGGACTGTTCGGAATAGGCACAGAGGTAGGCAGCACCAAGTGTTTGTTGGTGGAAGGAGACTCTTTGCAGGAGTCCTAGGGGCTGAGGCCTGTTCCTCTGGGTTGTGGCTGAAGCTGGAGATATTCCCACCAAAGAGTTCCAGAGCCCTTGCTCAGCTTTAGGATTTGCCCTTGCCCCTGAGTCAAACAGAGAACCCTCTCCTAGTGCCTGATGATTCCATTTGCCCCTGATTCCAGATTTTTCTGAGGCCAGAGCTGTGCTCTCTGCTGAAGCGGGGCAAGGTTTTTAAAGGAGGGCCCGCCTGCCTGAGAGCCAGGGAGGCCAGGGGAGGCCTATTGCAGTGGTTTGGCTGTTTGTCCCTTAAACCTCATGTTGACATTTGATCCCCAATATTGGAGATGGGCCTAATGGGGGGAGGTGTTTGGCTCATGGGTATGGATTCCTCACGAAAAGATTAATGACCTTCCTGGGGGATAAGTGAGTTTTTTCACTCTTAGTTCCAAGAGCTGGTTGTTAAAAAGACCTGGCACCTCCTCTGACCCCCTTGCTTCCTCTCTCACCCTGTGGTCTCTGCATACTTGGGCTCCCAAGCGGAAGCAGCCTGAGACCCTTGCCAGATACAGATACCAATCCTGAACTTGCTAGTCATCAGGATTGAGTCAAATAAACCTTTTTCTTTACCCAGCCTCAGTCACTCCTTTATGGCAACACATAATGAACTAGGACACTTATCAAAGTAGACTTGGCCGGGAATGGTGGCTCACGCCTGTAATTCCAGCACTTTAGGAGGCCGAGGTGGGCAGATCACCTGAGGTCAGGAGTTCGAGACCAGCCTGTCCAACATGGCCAATCCCCGTCTCTACTAAAAATTAGCCGGGCGTGGTGGCAGACACCTGTAATCCCAGCTACTTAGGAGGCTGAGGCAGAAGAATCACTTGAACCCAGGAGGTGGACGTTGCAGTGAGCCGAGATTGCACCACTGCACTCCAGACTGGGTGACAGAGTGAGACTGTCCAGAAAAAAAAAAAAAAAGTAGAATTAAAGGCACTTCTGAATTTTCCAGGCCAACTGAGGGCAAGGTGAAGGATGTTCCTGGCAGAGGTATGACCAGAGGCTAGGGCTGGGGGTGCAGATGGAGACAATGGCAAGCACCTTATTGGCTGGGGGCCAGAGGACACCTGTTTTTGGATAGATCACTTTGAGTCTGGTACAATTCTTTACTGTTGCTTAATGTCATAAACTTAATTATGCTTTTGCATGATTCTAATTATTTGCCTTTTTCAGAGCTCTGCTGGTAAAAAGTGGGGTGCCATACAAACAGTCCCCTTTCAAGCCCAGTGTGTCATGCATCCTGCCAATCAATCACTGTAATGTCCATTGTCCAAACAGGTCAACCGTTGTCTCCATGAAAAACTGGATAAAGAGTTGCTGATAGCAGTGTCCTGGTTCTTCCCTTTACATTCTTTTGGGGGAAGGTGCTGGGAATCAGCCTAGCTTGTGGCATGTGACCTTTTTTATTTGAATGGCGCTACAGATAGCACTTGTGAGCACGGACTCTGAAGCCGCACTGTCTTGGTTGAGATCCTAGTGGCCACTTTCTGGCTGTGTAACCCTGACTTAATTTCCCCCAAGTTTCAGTTCCCTCGCCTGGAAAACGGCACCCATCTCCAAAGTTAATATACATAAAGCCCTTAAACGGTGGCTGGCACACCGTAGAGCATAATAGCTATTGTTTTTATCACTTGTCCAGATATGTCGATATAGCTCTGAAGAAAGCAACAGAAAAGTTCCGATTCTCTGCTAGTCTTAAGGGAGATTTCACCTGGAAGTGCTGGCTATCTTGCTGTGTTAAAGGAAATTGCAGAAAGGGACTGGTCTTCATCTGAGTCCAAGTTGTCTTCTTGTGAAGAAAGCAGGCGATTAGCGAAGTCACTGATTCACAGGGGGAGGTCAAATTCTGAGTTAGGCAGCTCTTAACTGAAAATGATACTCCTTCCACCCAAGGAGGTGTTTTGCTCTAACCCCTCCAGTCCTTCCTCTTTGCTTACCTGCCTTGCTCCTGTTCCAATGTTTCCCCATAAGCTCCACGAAAATAAAGCCCTATCTATCTGGTTCACCTGTATCCCCAAGTTACAGAAATGATGCTCAGTAAATGTCGCAGAATTTTGTGAAAAAGAACGATGTGGAAAGTGAGTGGGGCTGAGGTGGCCAGTCTGTGTTGGTGGCCCAGTCAGTCAAGCGGTTGAGGAGGGTTGTGGGCCTATGCCAGGTGGGGGGGGGGACCTTGAGTCCAGGCCCCCATTCTCATGGCTCCAGCCACAGCTCCGCCTGGGCATCCGTTTCATCCTCAAATGTGGGGAATCCGGCTTCTATGACTGACATACAACTCGCACATTTTAAAGATGTTTTATTAAAAAAAGAAAAACCAAACAAACAAAAATCCCAACCCAAGAACTCTTGGTTCTGAAATACTGGGGGCAGCTTAGGTCTGTGGGGAGAGTAGAACCTGGAAGACAGAAAAGTATAGGGAACCTCAAGCCCTGGGAGGGAGAGCAAGAGCAGCAGCCTTTCCCTAGGGCTCAGCCTCTCTCCGCGGGGCCTGGGCTTATCCACTTGGAAAACACAGGCTGGGGGGACTCAGCCCCCAGAAAAAGGCAGGGTGAGCAGTTTTGGACAGCCCTCAGGCCTCTCGTCAAAATCACCAACCAGCTGGGAAGGAGAGGGTGGCCCAGCGCTGGATCCAGCCTATCAGCGCCGTGCCCGAAGGCGGGGTTCAGCCCACGATCGGGAACGGGGGCTCAGGTGGGGAGGCGTACCCCAAAGTTCAGCGAGGGACTCAAGCCCCTTGAAAAGAAAGGGCTCTCATGGGACGGGACATGGAGGCAGCCCCTGGCTGGACTCCTGGGAGGGCAGGGCAGGACCCATACTCCTGGAGGCCTGCAGAGCTCAGGGACCTTGAGGGCCGCGAGGCAGCACTCGGATGGGCCGAGGCGGGGGATTGTCCAGGACGGGCTCGGGCCGAGCGCGCGCACCGCCCCGGCGCTTCTGCTTGCGCAGCAGGTAGTTCGAGTACTGGACCTCGGGCATGGCCAGCTTGAGGCAGGCCTCGGTGGCCGGGCCGGCGCCGCCGCCGGGCAGGTCGTAGCCCATAATGTCCACCTTGAGGCTGGGCTGCCACGGCTGCAGCTGCTTGGTGCGGATCTGCGCGGCAGGCCGCAGCACTGGCTCGTCCCCGAAGCAGCGCCGCAATAGGCGCTGGCGGGCCTCGCGCAGCTCGCGCGCCTCGCGCTCCACGCACGCGCGGCCCGCGCGCGCTACGCGGCGCCAGAAGGTGGCGTTGAAGTGGTCGTAGAGGCCGGCGTCCAGGGCGTTCCAGGTGCGCGCCGCCCGCGCCATTGCCGCGGGGATGGCAGCCAGGCGCGAGCTGGCGGCGCGCGCGTTGAGCTTGGCGTAGAGCACGTCGTCCAGGTCCCAGGCCAGCAGGCGCCGCAGCAGCACTAGCGACTCGTCGAAGTACTCGGCGATCATGACGAGCGAGAAAACCTCCTCCACCTGGCGGATGAGGCCCGCCAGGTAGGCGGCGTCGTCGCGCGGGCTACGCTCATTGTCTCCGCCCAGGTCGTAGGCCAGCGTGTTGTGTGCGAACATGGCGAAGTGCTCGCCGGCGCGGTAGTAGGCCTCGGGCGCGCGCAGGAAGGCCTCGAGGGAGGCGTTGGGCACGCGCCGAAAGGCCGGGCAGTACTGGTTGTAGTAGCTGAATAGCGACTCGAACATGGCGGCCGGCTCGCGCAGGATGGTGACATAGACGGTGCCGGGCGGCATGAGGCGCTCCAGCTCCGCACGGTCGAAGCGCAGGTGGCTGGCCAGCACGTGCGGCGGCCTCGTGGCCGGGTGCACGAAGTGCGCCGAGAAGTTGCGTGGGTAGCAGAACTGGTGCTCGCAGCTCGGGTGAGGCAGGGCCACCGTCAGGTTGTGGCGCTCGGCGAAGCGGAACAGGATGTTCTGCACCGTCGTGCCTGCCGTCTTGTGAGTCTTCAGGAAGGCCACGGTCATGTGCTTGGGGCGTGGCGGTGAGTTCCGCAGAGGAGGGCAGCTCAGGGGGAACAGCTTGGGGTACCTGCCGGGCCCAGGGGGTGTGCGGAGAGGAGGGTGTGAGGGGGCTGCCGCTTGACCCCTGCCCTTACCCAAGGACTGTGGGATGCCCCACAGCGCGGCCTCGCTTGGGCTGCACTCATGGAAAGGTCGAGGGCGATTCTTGGTAGCCTCTAAGATGCCCCCTGTGATCCCTGCTGGCCTCCTGATAGTCACGCCCTTAAGTATTCCCCTCACCTGAGTTAGGCTGGACATATCATTGCATCTAAAGAAGAGAAGAGGGCAGAAATGATGGGATGTCACTTCTTAAATTTCATCATAGAAAGACTGGCTGGCTAGTATCTTGGTGTCTTTCACTCAATCCGGGATGACAGATGCTGGGGGAAGCAAGCTGCCATATGGTGGGCAGCCCTATAGGGAGCTACCACTAAGTGGGAAAAGCCCACAAGGACCTAAGGCCCTCAGTCCACCAGCCCGCTTGAAGACCTGAAGCGTGTTAAAACCACGTGAGTGAGCTTGGAAGCTGATCCCTTCCAATCAAGCCTTGGGATGAGGCTGCATCACCAGCAAACACCTTGGTTGCAACCCCATGAAAGACCTTGGTCCAGAAGTTACCAGTAAGCCACACCTGGCTTCCTGACCCACAATAACAGATGTTTGTGTTTTCAGCTGCTAAGCTTTAAGATAATTTGTTTATGCAGTAATAAATAAGGGACAAAGACCCCTGGAGATCTTTGAGGAATCCCACTTTGTATATGTAGAAACTGAGGGCCAAAAGGAGAACAATCACTTACACAAAGTCTGGAGATGACTCACATAGTCACTAAATCCTTTTACTCTTTCTCATTTTTACTCTTTAACTGGCTCTCACTTTGTAGATGGTTGGCACTGGGCTTTGCAGCAACCCATTGTTATGTTTCTCTTGAGGCCTCTAAAGCCTCATTCATTCAGTCATCAAATATTTTTTGGGTGTCCACTATGTGCCAGGTTATGCTAGGTTCAAGAAATACAGTAATATACAAAAACAATCCTAGCCCTCGTGAAGCTTTCATTTGTGTTGCTTCATTCTTAAAACATGGGTGTTTGGGATTTCAGACCAAATTATCTGGCAAGGGGGGCTGGGCGCATTCACACCATTCTCAGGGGAAGACAGTGTAGAAAATGGGAACATGAAGTCCCCGAGAGGTGCAGGGATTTGTTGGGTTCACACAGTGAGTCAGGAATAGGTTCGGGGTTCCCATGAATCACATGGTGTCCTGTATGAGGGTGACTGGCTGTGTCACACATATCATGTCTCACTTTATAGATGAGAAAACTGGGCGTCAGAGAAGTGAGGGGACTTGGCCTTGCCCAGCACTAGGGAAGTCCTGAGAAGTTGTTTCCACTGGGGAAATGCTTAGCTGCATGCTGTGGGGAGTTGAGCTGGATTCGGATCTCAGCTGATTCTGTAACTTTGAGCAAGTCACTCAATCCTTTCATTGAAGAGCAGTCCCTGTCCAGGGAGGCCGTGTGGCCCTAAAGGGAAAGCACTTTCAGAATAGAGGGAAGGAGCAAAGCCTAGCGGGACCCTTCTGACAGATGGAAGAATGGGGAGGGGAGCTCTGGCCCCCCTGGGGCCCCGCCCCCTCGCCGGCGCCACGCCCCCTTACCAGCTTTGCTGCGCTCCCTGGTGGATGAGAAGGCTTACGGTGCTGCACCCTAGCACCAGCAGCAGGATTTTCCGGCGGCTCATCATCTTGGTGGCCTGCTGCAGGCGCTGGAGGATGGGTGGCATGGCGGAGTACCTACCCCTGGACCAGCCAGGGCCTCACTATCCAGGACTCCCTTCACAGGCACTCATGGGGGATCCTGCGGCTCTGGTAGCAGGGCCAGTGTTCCTGAGAAGCCTGGCAGAAGAAGGCAGACGGGTTTGCAGTGGGCAGAGGAGATGGGATCTGGCCCCCAGCAGGTCTGATGCAAAGAGCTCCAAGAGGTGGGGTAAGCAGAGAGGCCAGGGCAGATCGGATTCCTACCTCCCGTTACCAAGACCCTATCTCCTCGCTGCTCCAGATAACCTAGTCTTGGGTGGAATTACAGGGTCTGGGGTGTAGCCAGCCCTTCAGGCTGTAGCCACTCCCACCCCTCAGCCCTGTCTCTGTCTGTCTGCCTGCTCCTAACTCGTCTTTGTCTCATGGTCATTTGTACATGTCTCCCCAGTGGAGTGGCTTCAGCGCCAGGGCTTGGCTCAGAACATAGAGGTCTCAACTCAAAGTTTCCTCTCCCCCAGGACTCCTTGCCCAATTGCTTTAGCCCAGGGTTGGTCCTGACTCCCCAGAGAAACCGAGCTCCTCAGAAACACTGATCAGGCCTTCACCTCCTTGGATCGATATGGCTTTGAGTCGACACTGCAGGCTTACTCTATGTACTATATTATTACATACTTAATCCCATTTAGTCCTCACCACAGCCCTGACCTAGGTATTATTCCCACTGTACAGATAAGGAAACTGAGGCTCTAAGAGATTATATCACTTGTCCATAGCTACACAGCTGGTAACAGTAGAAATGAGATTCATACCTGCTGTTTCTGGCTCCAAAGTTCATGCCCTTAGACACTGTATATGCTATTTCTGTAGAGAACTGATTTCCCCAACCTTGCCCTAGACTCTGGCAATTCTGCATGCTTCTGAGTCCTGAGCGCTCCTATTTGGGCTCCTGCCCTGAGGGCCCAAGACTGAGAAATTCATGAGGGAAAGGAAGGTCTTGAAATCCTGGAGCCCTATCTGGATTCCATCCCCAGACACCTGAAACCCAGGCGGCCCCATCAGCTGACTGAAGGGAAAAGTGCCTGACCAAAGCAATGGGATGGCAGCCTGGGCGGGGTGTGGGTCGGGTAAGAGGTGGCTCCTGCTCGTTGCCCTGCTGAGGATCTCCAGGAGAAGGTGCGCTTCCATCCCAGGTAAGCCCAGGAGTAAGAGAAGGGAGGAGGGCCTGGTCTCGCACAAGTCTCCTTTCCCCACAGTAATGCCTTGGCTTAAGGGCAGCCCAATCCTGGGCAGCTCCACTTCAGCAGTGATGCCTGTCCCCAAGCTAGGGTGGGGCCTCAGTCTCCAGGTTCTAGCTTCAGCCCTCACACATATCCTTCTCCACGGGGGAGGGGGAGCCTGGAACCTGATGGGCATGTGCATGTGGAACTAGGACACCTGGGTCCCAGGAGGGGTGAGGTAATGTGAAAAACCTTTTGATCATCACCTTTTCTGGGAGCCCTGGGCTTGGCTTCCAGTCTCTCTTCTTGACCCTGCTCCCTTAATCCTGGATTACATTTAAACCTGTTTGGGTGGAAAGATGTTCTGCTTATGCCTCCCATTCTCTCTAGGCCTTATCGCTGCTTCCCTCCACCTGCCTGCAGACAGACTTAATCCGGCTGGAGCCAAGGGTAAAGGGTCCAGCCACAGAGGGCAACCAAGGGCACAACAGAGGAAGTCTAAGGCCCTCCCTGTCTCTTCAAGGATTGCTGGTGCAGAGAAGGGCTGGCCTTGCCTGGCTGGGGCTGCTTGCAGGAGGAAGTGAGAGCCCTTGGCCCTCTAAGGATACACACCTTTTTCCTCTGTCACTCCTGCTGCTTAGAGAACTTGGTGGTTAGACAGAAGTGTCCCAAGATGGGAAGAGGGGAGTCTACATCCACTTTTGCTAAACTTGCAGAAACCACCCTGTTTCTCAGAGGATTCAGGGTCAGCCAAGGAAGTCAAGCCTAGCTATGGGGGACCTTTCCCGGGGGCAGAGCTTCTACTGGCCGCACAGAGAGAGTGACAGGTGCCTGGTATCCCCCTCCGTCCCACTCCTGGGCCTTTCCCCACTTCCCCACATGGCTGAGCTCTGGGGAGCTAGCCAGGCCCCAGTCTGAGGCCTGCTTAAGGACAGGGGACAGGGCATCCTCAGTGCAGGAATTCCCTGGACACCAGCCCCTGAAGGTGGGCACCAGCTTCTGTATGGCCACTGTCAATGACAGAGTGTTCATCACCTCCCGATACAGCCTGGTCCATTTCCGAGCAACTTAGAGCTGTTCAGGTTCTTTCCGGGACTGCCAGTGGTAGCACCTGCTTCGGCCTGCCCCTTCCACCTCCCATTCTGCACTCTTGGTATTGCTGCCCTCCTAGAGTACACAGAACATTTTTCTCCATGACAGACCTTCAGGTATTTGGAAGCAGTAACCCTGTCTCCTCTGGGTGGGCACTTGGCCAGGCTAAACATTCCAGGTCCTGAGAGAGGGTGCTGCTTGGACATTGTGGGAGGCCTGCCTTCCTTTGGCAATATGACTCCAAGATGCCTGTTTTGGAGATGGGGCCAAGGCAGTGCCTCTCAGGAAGGGGGCCGCTGGGCTGGGTTTCCATCGGATTTTCTGGCTTGTGTGGGGTGCATGGTGGTGCCGCTGGAGCCATGCTTTAGAGCAGTGGCCCTGGCTCCTGCCCTCAGATGCTTCACACAACTCCCCATTGTGCCTGGTGTCTTCTCCATGGAGAGAGAGTTCTCCCAGCTATCCCAGGCAGGTCAGGATGCCCAGACTCATCAGAATGTCAGTGCTAATTTTAGTCAGAACAATCTACCTCACGCTGCTGCCCAGTTTTGCAAATTGCTAGCTTTTCTCCAGGGAACCAAAGAAATAGTAGAGCCGACCAGAGCTTTGAAAATGGGCCTGGGTGCCCACCCTCCTAAAGGAGCCCTTTCTCCTCTGTCTCTGAGCTCTAGAGCTGAAACCGATGCACTCAGAGCAAGGGGTGTCCTGGACTGGACCACTTGGACCTGACTGCTGGATGGCCTGGAGACTCCATCCTGTCCTGACTTGAGTGATGGGACAGCCCAGTGTTGAGGGACCCTGACCCAGGGTGCTCCAGAGGAAGGGGCGAAGGGCTGAGGGGGTCTGTAAAGTACTGGCCCAGGAGAGCAAATCTTTCCACCTCCCTCTTTTTCCTCCTCCCCCACCCACCAGCTTGCACCAGGTCTGCCCCTGGCCCCCCCAGCCTCCTCTCTCTCTCGTCCACCCCCGCGTCATCCCTGCCTCGGAAATCCCTCCATCCTCCTATCTCCATTACTGCCCACCCGCACCATACCTCCCACTCCCTCAATTTCATCCCAGCATCCCCCAGGGATCCTGCCAGTGGGATCTGATCACCATAGGGGCTAGGCCAGATTGGCCCGCTCACCCTATCTTCTCCCACTTTCCAGGGGTAGAGCGCCCCCCTCCTCATGCTTTCCAGGCACTAGGCCCCCAAGACACTCGTCCGCCCGCCTCTCGGCCCCCATCCTGGTCTGGTCCACTCCCACCCCCCCAACCCCATGCTGGCCACTGCAGTACTCACACCGCGCGCCTGGGCTTTGCCTCTCGCCCGGGTTGGGGGCGGCCGCCGCTATCTCTGGACCCTTGTCTCGAAATCCGCACGGGGTCCGAGGGTGCCCGGGGCCCTGCGCGCCGAGTGCCCGTGGCTTGCCTCTCAGCGCCTGGATGGGATCAGGTGGCGGCGTCCGCTAGGCTCGCTCCTCCCGGCTCTGCCCGCCCCCCGCCCCCCGCCCCCCATCGCACACCGGGGGAAGGCGAGGGGCGGGGCCAGGCCTCGAGCAAGTAGGGGAGAGAGGAGAGAGGGGAAAGGAAGGGGGACGGGCTGGGTGGGGGGGGGTTCCCTGGCTTGCCCGCTGGCTGCCGTGAACAGTCTCTGGGTGGCATCTTCAGATGCAGTTGTCTTACTCTGGCAACCTTGCAGAGTTGGACACTAATGTGGCCAGCTCCCTTTTCTCACTCAGGCAGGGAAACCGAGGCCGGGAAGGTGTCTGGATACTCCTGCATTGCTGGATATTCTGGGGCACCACCGGTCATACTTGGGCTTCTGGGTGAGCGAGACGCAGGTACACTTGCAGGTACCCACATCCTCTCTGTCCTCCTCCAGCAGAGAAGCAGTGCTCCAGCCTTGTCTGGTCCCATCTCTGCCCACACACCCCCTTCCCTTCCAGTGTGTCCCCCGTACCCTCTGATGTAGCTTCTGGCTGCTCACCCATTCTTCCTCACTAGGACTCCAGACCCACTCACTCCTGACCAGAGCTATAGTGAGGCTGGGACCCCTGCCTAGGCACCTGCCACCAGGCATCAAAGAACCCAAGTTCAATCCTGGTTTGCTCTTAAATCCCAGAGTCAAGAGGCAACTCCCTGAGCCCTATTGCTTCCAGCTCTAAAATGGGAAGCTGTTCTGAGGTAGCAGAGATAATACACACGAAGGCTCCATGTGAACTTCTTAGTCCTCAGTTCCCATCACCTGGGAGCTGGGCAGCAGCACCTCCCAAAGCCTTGCCAGACATCATGAGCCCCACACTGGGTTCTGTGGCTGGCCTGCACACCTGCTTTCTATTTTGCTCTGGGCCTGGTAAAGCAAGGATCCTGGAGCTGGGTAGCCACCCAAAGGTGGGACTGGAAGGGGCTGGATATGCCCTTCTAGGACCACATAGGAAATAGTGTGAGGGTCCTTGTTATGGTTGAGGAGGAGGAAATAGGGACTCTCAGAGTCAGAAGGACTGCTGGTGGCCCCAGTTCGGCCCCTTGGGCATGTCACCTTCTCTGCCCATCAATCTTCCACTGTGTACAAAATCGTGGGGGAGGGGGATCTTGAGACCTTGCCTCCTTCCCAGGGCTGTTATAAAATGAGACTCCAGGCCGGTTGCGGTGGCTCACACCTGTAATCCCAGCACTTTGGAAGGCCGAGGCGGGCGGATCATGAGGTCAGGAGATTGAGACCATCCTGGCTAACACGGTGAAACCTCGTCTCTACTAAAAAAAGTTCAAAAAAATTAGCTGGGCGTGGTGGCAGGTACCTGTAGTCCCAGCTACTTGGGAGGCTGAGGCAGGAGAATGGTGTGAACCCAGGAGGCGGAGCTTGCAGTGAGCAGAGATAGAGCCACTGCACTCCAGCCTGGGCAACTGAGCGAGACTCTGTCTCAAAAAATAAAAAAATAAAAAAATAAAAAATAAATAAATAAAATGAGACTCCACCATCAGCCTTTAGTTTATCCTGCCTCAGAGACCCCGACCCCTTCCCTAGCACCTACACAAGGCATGTGCCTTGGGGCCTTCAGCCTCAGATGACCTTCCCTGGGCTCTCCAGTTATAGGGAGCAGAAGAGCCTTCCTTGGGCTAGAAAGGTTCTGCCTGAGCGGGCTGACAAGCTGGAGGGAAGGGCGCCGTTGTTCTGTCTTCGTTACTGTCCTTTCCGGGTTTGGCTTCTCCTCTGGGAGTGGCTGCAGGAGCCTGCCATAGTGATATTGATGGAAAGGGGAAAGGTCAAGGTTTGGGTAGGAGGAAGAGGACTTCCCACCCAGTGCTAGGATGTGAGCCAACCTTTCTCAACCCGGTCCTTTTCCCTGTCTCTCCCAAACCTCACCTTCCCCGGACCTGGTGCCCCATTCTTTTTTTTCCCTGTTCCTAGCTTCTCCACTGGGGGAAGTTGGCAAAATGGAGCTGGAGAAAAGATCTGAAGGGGATGTGTAGGGGGAAAATGTGACCATTTCACTTGAGTCTCCCCACTCCCTTTCTCAACACACATAAAAACACAGTGAGCCTAGCTGTCAGTGAGAGGGCAGAGCTAGTGGCAGAGGTGGGGAGAGAAACTGAATTGATGGTGTGGGACAGGGAGAGGTGGAAGCTAGGCAGGCAAGAATCCATGCCAGTCTCTGCCTCTGTCTCCAAAGGCCACGGGTTTTTGGGGTGGGGAGTGGGAGGCAAGGTGGGGCCCCCAGTGCAGGTGCGGCCAAGGGAAAAGGGCCTGAGTTTATTTTCGAGACTAAAAAAGACACAAATGCTGTCACCAGAAACATTGTTCCTTTTTTTCCAGTAATCATTTATTGGGCGCCTCTTGAACGCCAGGCGATGCGAGACTGAAACAGATCAAGTCCCCGCTCGCATTTTTGGGATGGAGGTAGGAAGAAAGGGCAAGAAAGACTTAAACCGTGGAGATTCGAATGTATTATGGGAGCTCTAAGAAAGGAAAGGAAAGCGGGAGGAGGCTTAGTGGAGAAGACGACATTTGAGCCGGCCTGGAAGGTGGAAAAGGGGGCTTTAGTGTCGCCCTTCCCCCAGGTCGGCAGCTGGAGCTCAGCCCGGGAAGGCCCGCTGCTCTCCCGGCTCGGATCCCCTTTCAGCCCATTCATCCGGGCCTGGCCCGGGGGTGGGCGGGCAGACAATCAGACACTGTTTTATCCCAGGCATCGGCTCCAGCCTCCCGCTTGGCGCCCGCAACGCGGGGCCGCCGGGGAAATGAGTCTCTCGGGACTCCCTGGGAGCGTAAACGTCCGAGGCTCTGACCGGGGAGCCGGGTCGGAAAGCTTGAGAGCGTTCGCTCCCGCAGGTGAGGAGCAGAAAACACTCCCTCGGGGCAGTGCCAGCCCTCCTCGTAGCCCCGCCCTCCGGCCCGCCGCCGGCCTTCGGGGCCGTCGCCGGGCGCAGGGCCCGCAGAGACCGAGACCTGCGCACTACAACTACCAGGAGGCCTCGCGACCAGACCGCCGAGGGGCCACTGGAGAAAGGTGCGTCTGCGGCGAATCTCGTCGCCCAGCGCACGGCAGCGGGTGGGCCTCAGTGAGCGTCGCCTCCCAGCCAGAGAGGACGTGGCTTACGGCGCCGCCGGAAGTTCCGGAAAGTGGGACTTGAGGCTGGCCCGAGCTTCCGGGTTGGTCGCGCGCCTTCCTGCGGCTAAGATGGCGACGGAGCATCCCGAGCCTCCCAAAGCGGAATTGCAGCTGCCGCCGCCGCCACCTCCAGGCCACTATGGTGCCTGGGCTGCCCAGGAGCTTCAGGCCAAGTTGGCAGAGATCGGAGCTCCGATCCAGGGTGAGGAACACGGGAAGTCGAGGGGCCTTTACGGGCCTGCGGAGAAGCGGAGCCTGGTTACCCGGGAGACCCGGGCGCGAGGGGCGGAGGCGGGCCGCTGGGGCCTGACCTGGCCGGGCTGGCCTGCCCCATTGATCATGTACTTTGCCCTGCAGGTAATCGCGAGGAGCTGGTGGAGCGGCTGCAGACCTACACCCGCCAGGTAGGTGTTGGCGGCGGGACGTCAGGATAGGCCGAGTTTCTCTCCAGGAGACCTTATATACCCCATCACGGCTCGGTCTTCATTCTTTCTTTATCTCGGCACAGCAAGGCGGAGGCTTGCCCTTTTTGGCTTGTTCTTGCGTTTGCCAGCTTAGTTGTAATTTCTTGTATCCATCTTGGTCCTCTTCAGTGCCCAGCCAGAGCGCTGGCAGACAGACACTGGGTACGTTTTGTTGAATGAATTGGGAGCGAACGTCGTTTAGTGAAACAGCTAGTTTTGGACTGACCTAGAGTCCTTTCTCTTTTGCAGACTGGCATCGTGCTGAATCGGCCGGTTTTGAGAGGGGAAGATGGGGACAAAGCCGCTCCACCTCCCATGTCAGCACAGGTAGGGAGGTTCTTCCATTTTTTAAGATTCCATCTGCTGATCCTTTTGTAGTTCATGAGCATGATGATTGGGTGTTCACGTGCATGTGTGAGATGTGACACCCTTGCACATTACTCGCCTGACCTGAGTGGGGAAAAAAAAAGATTCCATACGTTCAGGGTAGCCCTTCCTCTCACTTGCAGTGTTGGGCAGGGAGGTACTGCCACGACAGAATTGTGAGCTCTTCAGTTCTCTCTTTGATGCTGATACTTGCCTCCTTTTCCACTGTCTGCTTCTCCAAAAGCAGCTTGTGGCCAGGTGCAGTGGCGCATGCCTGTAATCCCACCACTTCGGGATGCTTAGATGGGAGGATTGCTTGAAGCCAGGAGTTCGAGACCAGCCTGGGCAACATAGTGAGACTCTGTTACTACAAAAAGATTTAAAAAATTAGCTGGGCACGGTGGCACGCGCCTATAAAGTCCCTATAAAGAGGCTCGAGGATTGCTTGAACCCTGGGGTTCGAGGCTGCAGTGAGCTCTGGTTGTGCCACTGTACTCCATGTACTCCATCCTGGGTGACAGAATAAGACTTTGCTTCTTTAAAAAAATAAAAGAGGGAGTGATGGGGCAGGGGCTGGGAGAGTGTCAGAAAAAATAGCTAATGCATGCCAGGCTTAATACTTAGGCAGTGGGTTGATAGGTGCAGCAAACCACCATGGCACACATTTACCTATGTGACAAACCTGCACATACCCAGAACTTACAATAAAATAAAGTTAAACAAAAAAATAGGGGAAAAAAAAAGAGGCAGGACGTGGTGGCTCATGTCTGTAATCTCAGCTACTTGGGAGGCTGAGGCAGGAGAATCATTTGAACCCAGGAGGCAGATGGTGCAGTGAGCCGAGATCAAGCCACTGCACTCCAGCCTGGGCAATAAAGCGAGACCGTCTCAGAAAAAAAAAAAAAAAAAAAAGAGAGAGAAAGGGGCAGGGCATGGTGGCTCATGCCTGTAATCCCAGCACTTTGCGAGGCTGAGGCGGGCGATCACTTGAGGTCATGAGTTCGAGACCAACCTGGCCAACATGGTGAAACCTTGTCTCTACTGGCCGGGCGCGGTGGCTCACGCTTGTAATCCCAGCACTTTGGGAGGCCGAGGCGGGCGGATCACGAGGTCAGGAGATCGAGACCACGGTGAAACCCCGTCTCTACTAAAAATACAAAAAATTAGCCGGGCGCGGTGGCGGGCGCCTGTAGTCCCAGCTACTCGGAGAGGCTGAGGCAGGAGAATGGCGTGTACCCGGGAGGCGGAGCTTGCAGTGAGCCGAGATTGCGCCACTGCACTCTAGCCTGGGCGACAGAGCGAGACTCCGTCTCAAAAAAAAAAAAAAAAGAAACCTTGTCTCTATTAAAAATACAAAAATTAGCCAGGCGTGGTGGCAGGTGCCTGTAATCCCAGCTACTTGGGAGGCTGAGGCACAAGAATTGCTTGCACGTGGAAAGCAGAGGTTGCAGTGAGCTGAGATTGCGCCATTGCACTCCAGCCTGGGTGACAGAGCGAGACTCTTGTCTCAAAAAAAAAAAAAAAATGCAGCTTGAATACAAGGAAGCCTGACTTGTCCCTACCCAGCTGGAAGCAATCACCCTCTTCTTTGCCTGCCCCAGGCACAGTTCCCATGTTCTTTTGTGTGACATTGAGGGCTCCCTGATTTGATTTCATACCCCTTGCGTTTAGTAGTCATTGGGGTTTGCATTGCCGTGATACAGTGGTTCCTGTTTATTTAAGTCCTCTCAATTCCCATGTTCCTTCTGATCCAGGATTTGCCTCATTTTCTCTAAAGCGGTGGCTCTGACCTGGCATCTACTGATCTCTGTGTGTAGGATGAGGAGTCCCTAGATGGCCTCAGAGGCGTCTTTGAGTCTGCTAGAATTGTATGCAGAATCTGTATTCAGGATATCTTTCTGGAGAGAGTGGATAGCTTCCTTTGGTTGGTGCCAGAAGTTAACATTCTCATATCTTTATAGGGCTGTGGAGCATTCTCTCTCACGGAGTGGTAACTATGTTTCATTTGACTTAGAATTCCAGCTCCTGACTCAAAGTAGATCCCCCAGATATTTGCAGAATGAGTAGATAAATGCTTCCTAGTTTTATGATCATATTTTCTCCACAGCTCCCCGGAATTCCCATGCCACCACCACCTTTGGGACTCCCCCCTCTGCAGCCTCCTCCGCCACCCCCACCACCTCCACCAGGCCTTGGCCTTGGCTTTCCTATGGCCCACCCACCAAATTTGGGGCCCCCGCCTCCTCTCCGTGTGGGTGAGCCAGTGGCACTGTCAGAGGAGGAGCGACTGAAGTTGGCTCAGCAGCAGGCGGCATTGCTGATGCAGCAGGAGGAGCGTGCCAAGCAGGTAGGGCAGGTGGAAGCCCTGGCCTTGGCCTCATTACATCCCTGAAGGGGCAGTGGAGTCTTAGAGAAAGCTGGGTCCTAGAACTAAGGCTTCTGGGAAGGTCGGGACTAAAGATTGGAACATGGGCCCTTGACTGGAAGCAGATGTCAAGAAACAAGAGTTGTGACAGATTGGCCTGTTGGGTATTGGCGCCGGTATGAACTTCTTTTCTTTTTTAAGCAGGGAGATCATTCGCTGAAGGAACATGAGCTCTTGGAGCAGCAGAAGCGGGTAATACCCCTCCCCCTAACCTTTGACCTCGTGGTCCAATCTGTTGGCTGTCATTTATAGTGCTTAGAGTGCACCATTCAAGTTTTCCCTGGAGGCTACTTTGTTCTCAACTAAGTTCTAGCATCTTCCAAAGCTTTCAGTTTTTCTTGAAGTTCAGGAATTGACAAACTGTGACCTGTGGCCTGCATGTATATGGCCTGTGAACTAAAAATAACTCCAAAATTTTTTAAGGGTTATAAGAAAACCCAGACCAAAAATATGTACCAGAGTCTGTACAGCAACCCATAAAGCCTAAAATATTTACCTTCTGACCTATTACAAAAAGACCGTGCTGACCTCTGCTCGCCTTACATGACATCATTCTAGATAGGACTCTGGGTAATTGAGTTATTTGTATTGGATTTAGACAGAATAGGACTATAAGTCTGGGAATGTTATATAAGATGTTTGGCCCCAGAGGTGCATTGCATCAGTCATTACCCAGGGGGTTACTCAGGAGTATTAAAAAGTAAGTGTTAAAAAGCAACAAGTATGAGCTGGGTGCCGTGGCTCACACCTGTAATCCTAGCACTTTGGGAGGCTGAGGTGGGCGGATCGCTTGAGCTCAGGAGTTCGAGACCAGCTTGGCCAACATTATGAAATCCTGTCTCTCTCAGAAACAGAAAAATTAGCCAGGTGTGGCGGCACATGCCTGTAGTCCCAACTACTTGGGAGGCTGAGGTGGGATGATGGCTTGAGCCGGGGAGGCAGAGGTTGCAGTGAGCTGAGATCATGCCACTGCACTCCAGCCTAGGCAACAGAGCCAGACCCTGTCTCAAAAAAAAAAAAAAAAGCCACAAGTCTGGACCTGTGGATAAAGTACTGTCTTTGCCCAGATTGTGTTGGATCTTGAGGGGTAGATAAAAGAGCTCAAAAGTTTCTTCTGTATAATTTAATCTTTTGGGGAAGAAAACTCTCTGAAAAGTAGAAGGCACTGTTTGGCTGAATATGAAATTCTCTGCTAGGAACCAGAAGTTTCCTGGGGTTTTCCTTGGTGTTATTTCTAGGGATTTTCCGTTGTGATGAGAGGGCTCCTCCATTTGGATTAGTAGCCTGGAAGTGTGGGGGTGGAGGGGATGTCAGCACCCAAGTGGTTCGTAATTGTTCTCCTTGGGCCCGTTACCCGGCTGAAAGAATGCATTTGCCAGGGGCTGCCTGCCAAACGCGTTTTCAGGCAGTGTCTACTCCCACTTCCCTCCCGTAGGCAGCTGTGTTACTGGAGCAGGAACGACAGCAGGAGATTGCCAAGATGGGCACCCCAGTCCCTCGGCCCCCACAAGACATGGGCCAAATTGGTGTGCGCACGCCTCTGGGTCCTCGAGGTGAGACCCTGGAACCGAGGGGAAGGGCAAGGAAGGTGATTTAGACATTTTAAAAAAGACTTTTAAAGTATCTTATCACATTTAAAAAGGGCATATATAGTAAATATATAGTTTAATGGTTTTTTACACACTGAACACACCCGTACAACCAGCACCTGGATCATGATCCAAAACATTACCAGCATTCCAAAAGCCACACCACATGCCCTCCTCCCCTGCAGGTTTACCATCACCCTTTCAGCAAGAGAGGTAATTTTTTACGTGAGTGTTTTGCCTCTTCTGACATTGGATTTCTTTTTCCCATCTCTCAGTAGCCGCTCCAGTGGGCCCAGTGGGCCCCACTCCTACAGTTTTGCCCATGGGAGCCCCTGTTCCACGGCCTCGTGGTCCCCCACCGCCCCCTGGAGATGAGAACAGAGAGGTGAGACTGATGATTTATTTCTAGGGGTAAGAGAGTGGTAGTTTAGGAGGGGACTGTTTTTGGATTTTTAGAGAGCGGTTCTGTGAGAAGATGGGGGGACTTAAGTTCCTGGGGGTAGTGGGGAGCCCTGCTTATTTAAACTAAGGGTATGGCAGAGGGACTGGGGAGACATTACTGAGGCAGAGTCTTGGGGTCCCTCTGAGGAACACTAAACCTCACTGAGCCCAGTTGGTGTTGCCCACTCTCTGCTGCTTACATCACCTGGGCAGCAGCCTTTCTAGTCCAAGAGGTGGAAGTTGGTGGAAAAAGGGCACTGTGGGCCAGGCATGGTGGCTCACACCTGTAATCCCAGCACTTTGGGAGGCCGAGGCGGGCGGATGACCTGAGGTCAGGAGTTCCAGACCAGCCTCAACATGGAGAAACCCCATCTCTACTAAAAATACAAAATTAGCCGGGCGTGGTGGTGCATGCCTGTAATCCCAGCTACTTGGGAGGCTGAGGCAGGAGAATTGCTTGAACCTGGGAGGCGGAGGTTGTGGTGAGCCGAGATCGCGCCATTGCACTCCAGCCTGGGCAACAAGAGCGAAACTCCGTCTCAAAAAAAAAGAAAAAGGGCACTGTGATTTGCCTTCTCTGACTGGTTGTCTCTGGCAGATGGATGACCCTTCTGTGGGCCCCAAGATCCCCCAGGCTTTGGAGAAGATCCTGCAGCTGAAGGAGAGCCGCCAGGAAGAGATGAATTCTCAGCAGGGTGAGTGCCAGGCATTCTGATGCTGTAGCCGTAGAACCTGGAGAGGCTGAGCTGAGTCCTCATCCCTCTGTCCCTTGCCCTGGCTCTTGGTAAAAGCAGGTTACTGTGAACAAGTGCAGGGCAGTGGCACCGTGAAGACTCATCACCACCTTCTTTCTTACAGAGGAAGAGGAAATGGAAACAGATGCTCGCTCGTCCCTGGGCCAGTCAGCGTCAGAGACTGAGGAAGACACAGTGTCCGTATCTAAAAAGGAGGTAGGGATTGGAGCTGAGTCTGGAAGGAAACGCAGGAGATGGGACTTGGGTACGGAAATAACACAATTTGTAAGTGTTCAGTAAGTAATAGCTTCTATTTTGTGCCAGTTTCCGCCCTCAGCATCTTACAGATATTTTTCATTTAATTGCTTTGAGTTCCAAGTACTATGCATGCCTACATTTTACAGCTGAAAAAGCAGAGGTTCTGAGACGCACAGTAATTTACCCAAAGGCACACAGCTTGTGAATGGCAGAACTTTGGAGTCTGACTCCAAGGCCCCTTCGCAGCTACTTCATGAGATGGCCTCCTTGGGAAAAGCCTGACTGTTGAACTGTGGGGGAGAGTGGGGGAGGAGTTTAGGGTGGGGTGCTGGCACAGTGCTTGGATTCTCTGACCCAGCTGGTTTTCCTCTTGACAGAAAAATCGGAAGCGTAGGAACCGAAAGAAGAAGAAAAAGCCCCAGCGGGTGCGAGGGGTGTCCTCTGAGAGCTCTGGGGACCGGGAGAAAGACTCAACCCGGTCCCGTGGCTCTGACTCCCCAGCAGCTGATGTTGAGATTGAGTATGTGACTGAAGAACCTGAAATTTACGAACCCAACTTTATCTTCTTTAAGAGGATCTTTGAGGCTTTTAAGGTACAAGGAGAGCACACTAGGAAGGGGCAGTGCCAAACAGGGAAGGGGCTCAGAGGTGGGTGAGAGGCAGCGGTGAACAGGCATCTTTTTAGTGCTGTCCTTAGGAACTGGGAAAGGGGCTCAGAGGGCAGGGGTTTCACCTTGTCTGCCTCCTCAGCTCACTGATGATGTGAAGAAGGAGAAAGAGAAGGAGCCAGAAAAACTCGACAAACTGGAGAACTCTGCAGCCCCCAAGAAGAAGGGATTTGAAGAGGAGCACAAGGACAGTGATGATGACAGCAGTGATGACGAGCAGGTCAGGCCCAGCCCTCCTAGTGGGAAGCAGGGACTCTGGGCACAGGTGGCTGAGATGCATCCAGAGAGGGACCATGGTGAACTCTTGCAGAGCTTTGGTGGCTTAAGGTTGGGGTGGGTTGGGTGGTTTCATTCACATCTGAGTCCTGCTTAAAAGAGCTGATTGTTCTGTTCTAGGAAAAGAAGCCAGAAGCCCCCAAGCTGTCCAAGAAGAAGTTGCGCCGAATGAACCGCTTCACTGTGGCTGAACTCAAGCAGGTAAGACCTGAGAGGATCCTGCAGGCCCTGGAGCCCAGCTGGGAGACCACCTGGGAAGCCAGGGAGGTGAAAAGGAGTTCTTTGAAGGAGGTGTGGGTGATTTGGGTTTGGGTCCTTTGAGGAAGAAGAGCTTCAGAACTGAGAAGTTGGGGCTCTCAAGAACATGCATTATTATGTGTTTTCCAGCTGGTGGCTCGGCCCGATGTCGTGGAGATGCATGATGTGACAGCGCAGGACCCTAAGCTCTTGGTTCACCTCAAGGCCACTCGGAACTCTGTGCCTGTGCCACGCCACTGGTGTTTTAAGCGCAAATACCTGCAGGGCAAACGGGGCATTGAGAAGCCCCCCTTCGAGCTGCCAGACTTCATCAAACGCACAGGCATCCAGGAGATGCGTGAGGCCCTGCAGGAGAAGGTGAGGGCCTGGCAGGGCTCAGACCTGCCCTCGGGTTGTCCCCATCCTTCACAGCAGTGTGCTTCAAAATGGGAATCTGGTTTGAAACCCACCTACCACCTACTCGTTACTTGTCTAATTATCCTTTTGTTTTCCTCCTCTGCTCTTCCTCCCCTCTGCCTTCACTTTGCCAGCTCACCTGGTGACTCCTTTCTCAGATGTACTTTGTGGCTAGAGATTCATGGTGGTTGTGTAACTTCTTAATTTTAAAGCTTTTAGTTAAATGCTTTGAATTCAGGAGGTAGAAAAGAACACGGGGATATCTGCTTTCCAGAGAACTGACGAGATTCACCTCTTGATGAGATGGTTTAAAAATACACAGCTGAGGCTGATATTGTATAGTCTGTTTTGTTCAGTATGGATTATGTAATTTTGAAAGGTTTGAGCAGGAAGGATTTTGGTGACTTTCAGGGTGAGATAATTGAGGCTTCCCATGATCTCTTTTGGAGTTGGGAGCTGGATTCTCTACATGAATTTGGTGAGTACTTGTTAAGGCTTGTCTTCTGCCATTCTCCACAGGAAGAACAGAAGACCATGAAGTCAAAAATGCGAGAGAAAGTTCGGCCTAAGATGGGCAAAATTGACATCGACTACCAGAAACTGCATGATGCCTTCTTCAAGTGGCAGACCAAGCCAAAGCTGACCATCCATGGGGACCTGTACTATGAGGTTCGGGAGGGGGCTGGGAGAGGTCAGGCTGGGCCTTGGGGTTGAGACTGTCTAGGGCTTTTTTTTTTTAAAAAAAAAAACATGGAGTCTCACCCTGTTACCCAGGCTGGAGTGCAGTGGTGTGATCTTGGCTCACTGTAACCTCTGCCTTGTGGGCTCAAGCAGTCCTCCCATCTCAGCCCTCCGAGTAGCTGGGACCACAGGCACACCACACCTGGCTAATTTTTTGTATCTTTGGTAGAGATGGTTTTGCTATGTTGCCCAGGCTAGTCTCGAACTCCTGAGCTCAAGTGATCCACCCGCCTCAGCCTCCCAAAGTGCTGGGTTTATAGGCATGAACCATCGCACCTGGCCAAGGAGGGCTTTTGAAGCAACTACCATAGTTCTTCGCCTTAGAATTGCCCATTGACTACCTTCAGATGAGATGGAATTTAAAAATGAGGTTCTATTTGGAGGAGAGATGCAGACCTGGTGGCTTCTTTCCCTGATAGACTCTTCGTATCCTGTCTTAGAAATGATAATCGTTTGTGGTAGGTGGTTTAGGGATGGAGGGGCCAAGGGGCAGATGCTTTTAGGAAACTTTTAATATTGGGGGTGGTAGAGAAATTGGTATTTTTTTCTGATCCTTGAACTTGTAGTCACCATGATGTCATGGAATTTATGAGGTGGAAGAATTTTGCAGATCATCCTGTCGGGTGCCCTCATTTTACAGATGAGGAGGCAGGTCCTAACGTTGGCCGTGTTCTCATAGTGGGTTATTGACAGCACTGTGAGTCTGGCCTGGTTCTTATTCCTTCCCCCACTTTGGCCAGGGAAGGAAGTGATGAGAATCAGAGTGGGAGCCAGGTAGCCCTCACTGGGGTTTTATATCTGATGTGGGTTAGGATTGTGCTCCCACTGAGTGTCTGGGTCTACAACGTAGCATGCTCTGCTTTTCCCTTAGGGGAAGGAGTTTGAGACACGACTGAAGGAGAAGAAGCCAGGAGATCTGTCTGATGAACTAAGGATTTCCTTGGGGATGCCAGTAGGACCAGTGAGTGTCAGTTAGCTGTCTGGGGAAGCAGCGAAGAGGGTGGGGATTGGAGCGGAAGGCAGAGACAGGGATAGGGTTTGGCAGATGGTATCCTGTTCTCTTTTTCCTGCAGAATGCCCACAAGGTCCCTCCCCCATGGCTGATTGCCATGCAGCGATACGGACCACCCCCATCGTATCCCAACCTGAAAATCCCTGGGCTGAACTCGCCCATCCCTGAGGTGAGCATTGTCCTTTCGTTCATTCTTGGCCGTTTCTGCTTTTGAACTGGAAGGTAATTTTTTTTTTGTTTGTTTTCCTTCTCTAACTCCACCGTGTGTCTCTTTATTTACTTAAAAAATATTTTATCGGCCGGGCGCGGTGGCTCACGCTTGTAATCCCAGCACTTTGGGAGGCCGAGGCGGGCGGATCACGAGGTCAGGAGATCGAGAACGCGGTGAAACCTCGTCTCTACTAAAA
This sequence comes from Hylobates moloch, assembly GCF_009828535.3. Classification (NCBI taxonomy): domain Eukaryota; kingdom Metazoa; phylum Chordata; class Mammalia; order Primates; family Hylobatidae; genus Hylobates; species Hylobates moloch. The sequence continues at coordinate 85,221,626 of NW_026652280.1, forward strand.
AATACAAAAAATTAGCCGGGCGTGGTGGCGGGCGCCTGTAGTCCCAGCTACTCGGAGAGGCTGAGGCAGGAGAATGGCGTGAACCCGGGAGGCGGAGCTTGCAGTGAGCCGAGATTGCGCCACTGCACTCCAGCCTGGGCGACAGAGCGAGACTCCATCTCAAGAAAAAAAATAAAAAATAAATAAATAAATAAAAATAAAAAATAAAATAAAAAATATTTTATTGACACATAATATTTGTCATATACCATGTGTATGTGTAGAAAAACAAGTAATGGTTTTTGTTTTTTAAAAAAACTGACATGCTTATCATAAAATATTCAGTCAGAATTGACAAGTACAAAGGTGAAAGCAAGTCACAATTTTACCACTCAGAAATAGCCAAATTCACTATTTGGTGAATGTGTTTCCAGATATGTCTCTGAATATTAAGAATGACCAGAGAGAAATAATTTTATCTCAGCTAGATGTGGTGTCTCAACACCTGTAATCCCAGCACTTTGGGAGGCTGAGGTGGGAGGATCCCTTGGGGCCAGGGGTTTAAGACTAACCTGGGCAACATAGTGAAACCGCACCTCTACTTAAAAAAAAAAAAAAAAAAGAAAAATAATTTTTTTTTAGTTTCATTTCGGTCTATCTCTCAGAAATAATTTTATCTCAAGAATGTCTTCAAACTTATTCTTATTTTAAAATAAGCATTAAAAAAATTGACAGATAAGAGTCATTAAAGTAAAAAAGTAGTATTGTTAAACTTTAGATAGAAATTTCTGCCCCTTAAGATAAATAGATTCTGAACAAGCTAGCTTTCCAAAGTTAGGAAAACTCAATAAGAGATTGAAGTCATGTTTTCAACGTACATATTTTGGTTTCAGACAGCAAAGACTCTGCCATGACAGAAGTTATTAGCATACTTTCTGCCTCCTGTCTCCTTATCCTGTTGCCTCCAGATTTTAGTTATTAATTTTGGTTTCTAATGCTTCATAACATTTAATTTTATTCTGCAGTCATAATTTCCAGAGTTCCCAAGTATCAGCTCTGTACTTTTGAGTATGCCTTTTCTCTAGGGCTTCAGAATTTCTTTTGAAGCTAAGGAGTGAACTGATTATGCTCACTGTCTTGCAGAGCTGTTCCTTTGGGTACCATGCTGGTGGCTGGGGCAAACCTCCAGTAGATGAGACTGGGAAACCGCTCTATGGGGACGTGTTTGGAACCAATGCTGCTGAATTTCAGGTATGGGCCGTGTACTGGCGATCTTGGTTTTACTTAATGTCATGAAGGTTAGATTGTTGGTTTATAGCTTCATTATCAGGGAGTTGTGTGTTCTGACACAGCAGAGCCTGGAAAAGGGCATACATTTTCCTGAGATGTTAATGTAAGCTCCTCACTAGAATTTGAGATCTAGGTAGGTAGGAATTATTGTCTGTGTATTGACTCTTTCACCCCTTCAGCTTAAAACAGCCTGGCACATAATAGGTACTTAGAAAACATTTGTTGAATGATTAAGTGATCTCTTTCAGACCAAGACTGAGGAAGAAGAGATTGATCGGACCCCTTGGGGGGAACTGGAACCGTCTGATGAAGAATCCTCAGAAGAAGAGGAAGAGGAAGAAAGTGATGAAGACAAACCAGATGAGACAGGCTTTATTACCCCTGCAGACAGGTGGGGGAAGCAGAGAATGCTGCTTGGAAGTGGCCTATCTTTGGGGGCCTTCTCTTTACTCCAGAGCTTGTTCCTCTCTTCACAGTGGCCTCATCACTCCTGGAGGCTTCTCATCAGTGCCTGCTGGAATGGAGACCCCTGAACTCATTGAGCTGAGGAAGAAGAAGATTGAGGAGGCGATGGACGGGTAAGGGTACCAGACAGGGCTGAGAGGGGAGGACCTTCACTTCCCTTTGGCTGGCTGGCTGACTGTCGTTCCTTTCTCCCTCATCCCTTTTTAAACAATTATTGAACCAACTCTCTGCCAGGCACTACTCTAGGCAGTGAGGAGTCAGCAGTTGAGGTAAACTGGTAATCACAGAACAAGATACTTTCAGATGTAGATAAGGATGTTGAAGCAGAGGAAAGTGGGTAATGGGATGGGGTGGCAGGGAGACCTTTGGGAAGGCCTCATTGGGGAGGTGGTGCTTGAACTGAGACCCGAGTGAAAAAGCGCCAGCCACAGGATCATCTGGGTCAGAAGTAACAGTAAGTGCAAGCAAGCGCAAAGGCCCTGAGACAGGGATGGGCTAGTATTTTGAAGCTCCATTTTTAGGTAGTTGAATGTGTAGTGTCGTTAGGGCTTCATGAATTGATCCCTTTATCATGAAATGACCCTCTCTTTATCCATTCTGCTCTTTGTTCCCTTTTTCTTGATTTTCTACCTTCTTTTGGATTACTTGAACAATTTTTATGATTTCATTTTATCTCCAGTGTTGGTTAATTAGCTGTTAAGTTTTTGCTTTGTTATTTTAGTGGTTGCTCTGGGGTTTATAGATCATGTCTTTATCAGGATCTACCTTCGCTTGATGTTACACTGCTTCCAGATAGTATTAAGAGCCATTATAGTATACTTCATTTCTCTCCTCCCAATTTTTGCACCATATTGTCATATATTCACTTTTACATATGTTATACATCCTATGCTATATAGTTATTATTTTTGTTTAAATGGCCTGTTATCTTTTAGGGAGGTTTAAATAAGAATCATGCATGAAGCCATGTAGTTACCATTTTTGTTTCTTTCTTTTTTTTTTTTTTCTGAGACGGAGTCTTGCTCTGTGCCCCAGGCTGGAGTGCAGTGGCTCGATCTCGGCTCACTGCAAGCTCCGCCTCCCGGGTTCACGCCATTCTCCTGCCTCAGCCTCCCGAGTAGCTGGGACTACAGGCACCCGCCAACACACCCGGCTAATTTTTTGTATTTTTAGTAGAGACGGGGTTTCACCGTGTTAGCCAGGATGGTCTCGATCTCCTGACCTCGTGATCCGCCCGCCTCGGCCTCCTAAAGTGCTGGGATTACAGGCTTGAGCCACCGCGCCCGGCCTACCATTTTTGTTTCTTTCATTTCTTCTTTGTGTATATTCAGGTTTCTATCTGATACCGTTTTTCCTCTGCCTGAAGGGCTTCCTTTAACGTTTCTTAAGTTAGGGGGCATGGTGGCTTATGCCTGTAATCTCAGTACTTTGGGAGAAGGCTGAGGTGGTAGGATTGCTAGAGTCCAGGAATTTGAGACCAGCCTGGGCAACATAGTGAGACCGCATTTCTACAAAATATTAAAAAAACATTTCTTGTATTGTGGGTCTGCTGGTTTTGAATTCGTTCTGCTTGAGTAGTCTTAAAAATTCTTTATTTGGCCTTCATTTTTGAAAGATCTTTGCCAGGTATAGGATTCTAGGTTGACAATTTTTTTTTCTTTCAATACTTTTTTTTTTCTTCTTTGAGATGGAATCTCGCTATGTCACCCAGGCTGGAGTGTAGTGGTGTGATCTCGGCTCACTGTAACCTCCACCTCCTGGGTTCAAGCGATTCTCCTGTTTCAGCCTCCTGAGTAGCTGAGATTACATGTGCATGCCACCACACCCAACTAATTTTTATATTTTTAGTAGGGATGGGATTTTGCCATGTTGGCCAGGCTGGTCTCGAGCTCCTGGCTTCAAGTGATCCGCCTGCCTCGGCCTCCCAGCTTGTTGGGATTACAGGCGTGAGCCACTGCATCAGCCTTCTTTCAGTACTTTTAAGATGTTGCTCCAGGGTCTTCTTTCTTGCATTGTTTCCAGTGAGAAAGCTGCTGTCATTCTTACCTTTGTTCCTGTGTACATAATGTGTCATTTTTATTTGGTTGTTTTTAAGATTTTATCGCTAGTTCTAACAATTTGACTACAATGTGCCTTGGTGTAGTTTCTGAATGTTTCTTTGCTTGGGGTTTTTTAAGCATCTTAGATCTGGGTTTTTAGTTTTTATTAATTTGGGGAAAATTTTGGTCATGATTTCTGCAAATATTTTCTCTGTTCCCTTCTCTTTGGGAACTCAAATTATTCCTCTATTAATGAAATAATAAATGAAAAAATAAATGAAGAGCTCACTGATGCTCTTCATTTTTAAAGAAATTCTTCTCTCTTTGTATTTCACTTTAGAAAATTTCTATTGCTATGTGTTCAAGTTTACTATTATTTTCTTCTGTAATTTCTGATCTAACAGTAATCCCATACAATATAATTCTCCTTTCTAGAAGTTTGATTTCCGGTCTTTTAAATCTATTCCTTGATTTTGAGTCTTTTAAACCTATTCTTTCTCTCTTTTTGAACATGTGGAATGCAGTTATAACAATATTTTATTTTTATTTTATGTTATTTTATTTTATGATGGAGTCTTGCCCTGTTGCCTACGCTGGAGTGCAGCGGCGTGATCTCGGCTTACTGCAACCTCTGCCGCCCAGGTTCCAGCGATTCTTGTGCCGCAGCCTCCCAAGTAGCTGGGACTACAGGCGTGTGCCACCCCACCCAGCTAATTTTTTTCTATTTTTAGTAGAGACAGGGTTTTACCATGTTGACCAGGCTGTTCTTGAACTCCTAACCTCAGGTGATCCGCCTGCCTTGGCCTCCCAAAGTGCTGGGATTACAGGCATGAGCCACCATACCTGGCTATAACAACATTTTAATGTATTGTCTGCTAACTCTAACATTTGTGCCATTTCTGGGTTGACTGCCATTAGTTGATTCATTTTCCTCATTATGGATTGTATTTTCCTACTCTTTTGCATGCCTGGTAATTTTGTTTTCTTTTCCTTTCTTTTTTTGAGAGAGGTTCTCACTGTGTTGCCCAGGCTGGTCTTGAACTTCTGGGCTCAAGCAATCATCCTGCCTCAGCTTCCCAAAGTGCTGGGATTACAGGTGTGAGCCACCAGGCCTGTCCAGTGCCTGGTAATTTTTTATTGAATGCTAGGCTTTGTGAAATTTACCTTGTTGGGTCCAGGATATTTTTGTATTCCTGTACCTTTTCTTCAGCTCATTCAGGAATATAGTTATATGGAGATAGTTTGATCCTTTCAGGTCTTGCTTTTGGGGTTCTTGAGGCAGCACTGAAGCAGTCCTCCCCACTGTGAGGCACAAGTACCTGTGTACTCTACCCACCACCCTGTGAATTAGGAGGTTTTTCTTTCTGACTAGTGGGAGTGGCACTATTCCCAGTTCTGAGTGAGCAGCAGGTGCTGTTACGAATCCTTTTGGGTGCTTCTTTCCCTGTCCTTGGTAGGCATGTGCTGCTTAGTACTCCCCTGCATACTTGAGGACCTTCTGTAGGTCTCTTGAGTTCTCTCTCTGCTCTTTTCTCCAGTACTCTATCGTGTGAACTCTAGCTGCCTTGATCTCCCTGGACTTTCAGTTTCATCCTCCCAACTCTTGGAGTCCTCAGGGCTCTCCATGAGTCTCCCCTCTGTTCTGTGGCCTGCAAACTCTCAGGTGCAGTATGCTGGGGCAGTTGAAGGGCTCATCGCATTTGTTTCCTGTCTCGCAGGAATCACTGTGCTTTGTTGGCCCTTGTGTAGTGTCTTGAAAACCACTGTTTCATATAATTTGCCCATTTTTTGGTTGTTTCAGGCAGGAGGGTGTATCTGGTTCCTCTTGCTCCTTGTCAAGAAGTAGAAATCTCAAGCTTTGCATATTCAAGGAAGAAAAATAAAGAAGGGTACTGTGGACAGAGTATAGTGAGGAGGGCTTGGGTAAGGGACTAGGCTATGAACCCTTTAGTTCATGTTAAGGAGTTTGGATTTTATTCAGATAATGATCAGAAGCCTCAGAGGGTTTTGAGCAAAGGTCTGACAGGACCCGACATCTGTTTTAAGGCATTTTCTCTGGCTCCTGTGTGGAGAGTAGATTGTCACCTCTTCCAGTGGGAGAGGTGGAGATGATGGGCATAGTCTGGGGTGACAGTGGTAGATTTGTTCTTGTTCCTAGTGTAATCCTTGAAATTGGTGGTGAAACTGGCTGTGGATGGCTCTTGCGTTGGAAGGCCTGGAAGTGTGAATTATGTACATGAGAACTCCAGGCATGACATTCTTCGGGTGGGAACTGTTGTCACCTGCTCTCTCTTGCCAGCTTCTCTGTACCAAAGTTATTTTGGAAACTTTGAGCCTCTCTGACCTTTTGACCCTTATGTGCATGTGGGAGTCCTGGTCTGTGATCCCCTGACTTGATTCAGGGGGCCCCTTAGCTCCATCTGTGTTCCCTGGAGTCAGCACTCTGCCCCCTCCCCCCACCCCCACCCAATTCTTTTCTGTCATGGGCAGAACTGCAGAGGCGGCATCCTTGGGGAGCTCAGAAGCTCTCCAAGGCGCTGAGTGGAGGTGCCACCTGTATCTTTTGTTTCCACTTCTGGAGACCCTTTTGTCCCTTCCTTTTTGGGTCTGATCCCATTGTCCTTCGCAGAAGTGAGACACCTCAGCTCTTCACCGTGTTGCCAGAGAAGAGAACAGCCACTGTTGGGGGAGCCATGATGGGATCAACCCACATTTATGACATGTCCACGGTGAGTACTTGCAGGATACTGCTTTTGGAGGCTGAGAAAGGCAGCAGAAGCTAGGGCTTCTCTGACTCTTTGGAGATGACAAGGCCCTGATCTCCTTTCCAGGTTATGAGCCGGAAGGGCCCGGCTCCTGAGCTGCAAGGTGTGGAAGTGGCGCTGGCGCCTGAAGAGTTGGAGCTGGATCCTATGGCCATGACCCAGAAGTATGAGGAGCATGTGCGGGAGCAGCAGGCTCAAGTAGAGAAGGAGGACTTCAGCGACATGGTGGCTGAGCATGCTGCCAAACAGAAGGTAGGCGCTTCCAGGGGCACTGGGCTGGGTGAAAGCCAGGGACCCTGGCCTGCCGTTTTCAGTGGCGTGGTGCCCTCTAGTGGTGAGAGTGAGAGTGGCCTCTGCTTGCTGTCCTGTGCTTCCTCAGATTTGGAAGTCTTAGAAATCCTCCAGTGGGCTGCCCTCTTTAAGGACGATGAAGGGGAGGAACTCAGCCAAGTCTGAGAGGGAGCTCGAAGAGAATCCAGATTCAGCACCTTTCCCACAGACTTCTATGTCTATGTCAGGCTGCCCACCCTTGTTTTGGGGGTCCGGGGGTGGTTCAACCTGTTGTAACCTGTGTCTCTTTCTCCCTATACAGCAAAAGAAACGGAAAGCTCAGCCCCAGGACAGCCGTGGGGGCAGCAAGAAATATAAGGAGTTCAAGTTTTAGGTCCCCTCACACTGGCCCTTTTTTTGGCCCTACGTCTGGATGCCTGGCCTTCACACAAGAGCCACCTCTCCTGCATTTCCCAAGGACTTGTCATTTCATGTTCTTATTTTAGACCTGTTTTGTAAATAAAGCTGTTTCCCAAGGAAAGAGATGAATATTTAACACTCCTGATCCTCCCTCATCTCCTTTTAGCCCCTTCTTGCAAAAGGACTAAAATAGCCTCTTTCTACAATCACTGGGCTGCCCCAGTAACCACGAACATAAACTGGGATCAGACGGCGTATTTGACTGGTGGTGACGCCAACCCCGGGCTGAAATCCGTGTTTCACCACTGCCCTGCTTTGTAGGAAGGCTTGGGGGAAGTACCTCTAGGTCTGGTTTGACCTTACTACTTTGTCCTTGGGGAGTAAAAATAGCCAGATTAGCGCCCTAGCGTGGCGGAGGAAGTAACAGTGGGCTTGGGAAGTAGGCCAGGGCAGGCCTTCCCAACTGACCTTGTGACCAGAAGTTCAAGTCCTTACCTGTGCGATAACATAGCTAAAAAGCTAAATTGTCTTGAGTCCATGTGAACCCTTGGGTTCAAGCAACACTAGTCGCTGGGGTTTGGGGTTTGTGTGTGGGATGGAGGGACTTACTTTCTCCAGGTTGTAATCCCCTGGTCCTGAGCAGCCTTTCTGACAGACTAGAGCAGGCTGGATCACTGGCTCCCATGGGCATTTGCCAGCCTGTGGGGAGGGGAGTCATGCGCTACTGTTGTACTACTGTTGGTGTTTAAGTGCACCAGTGGAGGCGCTCACTTGCTGGAGGGTTCAAGATGGTCTCGGGGTTCGGGGGCGTGGGGGGGTGATCCAGATAGGACGTGGCAGCTGAGCTAGGCCTTAGGAGGAATGGAATTTTAGAAATTTGGTAAGCAACAAAGCACTGGCACTCTAAATAGAGGGATTTGGGGGGTAGGGAAAAAAGAGGAAGGTTGGCTCCAGATGGGCCCCGGGGTAGTTTGAGAATTCACTTATGCGAAGAACCTTCTGGACTCCAGGTCTCTGAGCCCCCGCTTGCCCTCGGGGCGGGAACTTCCCGGATCACAGGCACCCGCGGTGGCGGCGGGCCCCGGGTCTCCGCCGACCTCTCTTTGACGGGGCCGCAAGGCAGAGCTAGGTTGGCAGGCGGAGAGCCGGCTTCCCCGGGCAGACCCCCACCGCTGGCGGCGGGTTCCGCATTGGCTCCGAAGACCCGAGGGGCCGAGGCGCGCTCCTGCGGCAGCCCCCACCCTGCAGGGACAGAGTCCCGGAAAAGCCGGGTTTCCGCTGGCGGGGCGGGGAGGGGAGGAGCGGGGGCAGACGGGCAGCGGATTTGAGGGCAGGACCCGTGGGCGCGCGCTGGCCACAGACCACCCCTTCTACTCCGCGGGAGCGAGGGGCGCGCGCCGCTACACGCAGGGCGCGAGCCCGCCCGGCCCGGCCCGGCCCCTCGGCGCTGGGTGGGGCCGCGCGGGCCGGGCTCCCCGCCCCCTCCCGGACACGCCCACCCGTGTCGGCTGCGCGAGCCGCAACAGGCAGCGGCGGTCGAGCGCGAGGCCCGCGCGCCCAGAGGCCCCGCGCGTGCGTGCAGCTCGCTGGCGGCTCGCGCTCCGGCAGGCGGGCTGAGGAGGCTGCCGAGCCCCCGCCGCCGCCGCCGCCGCGGGGGAAGCCTGGGAGCCAGATCGGCGTCTCCTCGGCCTCCGTAACCCCCGCCTAGCCGGGCCATGGCGGAACGCGGAGGGGCGGGCGGTGGTCCCGGAGGCGCCGGGGGCGGCAGCAGCCAGCGGGGATCCGGGGTCGCCCAGTCCCCTCAGCAGCCGCCGCCGCAGCAGCAGCAGCCGCCGCCGCAGCAGCCGACGCCCCCCAAGCTGGCCCAGGCCACCTCGTCGTCCTCGTCCACCTCGGCGGCGGCTGCCTCCTCCTCGTCCTCGTCTACCTCCACCTCCATGGCCGTGGCGGTGGCCTCGGGCTCCGCGCCTCCCGGCGGCCCGGGGCCAGGCCGCACCCCCGCCCCGGTGCAGATGAACCTGTACGCCACCTGGGAGGTGGACCGGAGCTCGTCCAGCTGCGTGCCTAGGTGAGCGCGGGAGGGTGCGGCGGGGCGCCGTGGGAGCGGGGTGGCCGCCGGGGCCCAGCCCTCCCCGCCCCAGCGCCCAAGGGGTCCCCGCCCTCCATCTCCCCGACTGTCCCGCGGCCCGGCCTGGCTCCAGCCAGGCCTCCCGGGACTCCTGCCACGGGGACCCGCCCTCTCCTGGCAGCCCCACCTTCTGCCTGGGGCCGGGACCACCCTTCTGTCCTCCCCGAGGGACCTTCTGGCCTCGCCCCCGGGCTTTCTCCGGTTGGGCTGACCGAATCCGGCCTTCCTGGCAGTCAGTTTACCCGAGTAAGTCACTCTCCTGCCTCGCTGGCGCCGGGGGCTGTACATACATGGATGTGGTATAGATCTCTTGATATTATTATTTCCCAATAGACTCAGCATGTGCCAAACTCGATTGTCACCTCTTGCAGGTAAAGCTCATATAATCACCCTAGGGGCTTCTCATTAGCCTTCGACACACATGTTCATTTGAACTTCATATTACACACGTTCTGTCCCAAGCCCTAGGCTCTTAGTTTTGGGGCCCTATTTAATGTGTCCTCAAGTGTATCTTTACCTCCCCTCCCCCACTACAACTGGTCCCAGAATCTCCCAGCTCTGCAGGACTCTATGAAATTACTGCCTTGTTCCTAAATTCAATCCATTCCTCTCTGTCTGTTGGAACCATCTGGGGACTCTCCTTCCATTGGCAAACTAGGCCTGAGTTTGGGAATATTTTCTGTTTCTGTATTGGCAAGGCAGTCTGTCTCCAACTCTGGGGACAGTGTGCTGTGTCTTACAGTTTGCCACTTGAATAAGAAGGTGTGTGGAGCTGGTTTCACCCAGAAAGCCCAGAAAAGTGCCTGGAGGTGTTCTTTTTTGTCATCTTGTAGCTGAGTTGATTCTGTTGCCTTGAAGTCTTGGGCTCTCTCCTCACTGTTGGTTAGGCAGACGGATGTGTAAGTCAGAGTTAGAGAGCGTTGCTGGGCTCCCCCCTCAACTGTCTTCCTTTCCCCACCTTTATTCTGGATAATATTATTTTATATATATATCCCAGGTAGGAATGATGAGAGTACATCTTTCTGTTTCGCTCAGCTTAAGGAACAGAGCATTATCACTTCTGTTGAAGCTCTCAGGGTGCCCCTTCCTGACCATCTCTCCTCTTCCTTCTACAAAGGTAAACACTATTTTGAATTGTGTTTATCATTTCTCTTTTTAGAAAAAAATTAGTTTTACCGCATAATGCATCTCTCTATATTTTATAGTTCTGAATGTTCTTGAAGTTTGTATAAATGGTGTCACCCTGTATGTGTTCTGTGACTTGATTGGTTTTTTAATTTTTTTTTAAATCAGCATTAGGTTTGTGAGAATCATCCATGTGGTATGGTAGCCACAGTTTAAATATTTTCATGAAGGGTAGTATTCTGTTGTGTGAATGAATATACCGTAATTCTCTTGATGAATATGTAGGTTGTTTCCTGTTTAACACCCACAGTAATGCACACATTTCCCCCCAGGACTCCTAGTGCTCTTGTGCAGAAGTTTCTTTAGGTTGTATTCATATGGAGGGGTGGGATTGCCGCTCGCAGGGTATAGATCTGGGACGCCACTAGGCAAAGGTAGATTGTTTCCACAGGCTCCTTCCACTCTGTTTCTACATCACTTAACAGATTTACACATTGTTTTTTTTCTCTGTCCTTTCTCTAGGGAAATCAGGAGCCACATTAGTTTAGTTTGCTGTGGCCAGATCCATAGCACAACACCAAGCTCAAGTGAGAGTTGAGTATGTGATGGTGTTCTCTCTTGATCCTAAGCAGGCCTGTCTCTTTCTATACAGGCCCATCTATCGCTGAAGTATCCTAACCCACCTCTTTCACACGTAGAAACACCGTGTTCCTTCCTACGTGAGTCCAGCCTTTCCCATTCCTCCTTCACTTCCATGCCTGTGTTTGGTGATGTTTGGGCAGCTGCCTTCTCCATCTTGTTAGGTTGAAAAGGCGGGAGCCAACTGGCAAGGAGCTGCAGCAGAGGGGTGTGAATAAAATCATTGCTGTTGATGTTTGGTCTGTCCCTAGGTCTCTTGGTCACTGCAAAGTCCACGTAATAAATTATTAGCCCAAGAAACAGCCAGGCATCCTGATCAAATGTATAATTATTATGCTAACTTGCTGTGAGAGGCTTAGGTGGACTTATTTTTGCATTCTGGGAGTGTGCAGTTATGTCGCATTTATTGACCAGTCCTTGAGCTTGTCCACTGTCCTGCTCTGACCTTGTTTTCCATCCATCGCCCTTGTACCTCCTCACTCCTTGTGGAACACATGTGCTCTTTGAGCATTTTGCAGGCCGGAATAACACCCTGTGGGGAGAAAATGGCCTGCCATTGGTCTTTCCAATTATTAGAGTTGTCTGGTTAATTTGAGGTTTCCTGGGTGTCCTTGTTCATGTTGTTTAGAATATATTGGCAACGTGCAGCACTCTGTGGAGGGATTAACATTCTTGTCTCGTGTAACTCAAATGGGACACAAATATATGAGATACATGCCCTTTAGAAATGTAAACGTGATTGTGGATCTAAGGTTAGGTGTGCATAAGAATGTCATGGGATTTGGTCTCTTAGGGCAGAGAAGAGGGGCTCGAACAGTACAGTGTTAGGAAGGTCCTGCTGCTTTTCTTGATGCCTGTCAAAATGTAATTTTCTTTTGAAAAAAATAGCATTTCCTGTATTAGATATTTAAATGAAGAGCAGTATAGTTGTTCCTCAGGTAAGTGTCTGCTCTTATTTAACATCTGTTAAATTCCCCCAGAATACATAGTACTTTTGAAAAACTTTATATAGATGAATAGCTTACTCACAGCTGGTTTTAAAAGAACGAAATTGTTCTGTTGATCACATTTTTCACCAGCATTTTTCGTTTTTTTTCTTTAGATGGAGTCTTGCTCTGTCATCCAGGCTACAGTGCAGTGGTGCAGTCATAGCTCACTGCAGCCTCCAACTCCTGGGCTCAGCAATCCTCCAGCCTCAGCCTCTCAAGTAGCTGGGACTATAGGCACGTGCCACCACACCTGGCTATTTTTTTTTTTTTTTAAACAGGGTCTCACTATGTTGCCCAGGCTAGTCTTGACCTCCTTGCTTCAAGCTATCCTCCTACCTCGGACTCCCAAAGTGCTGAGATTACAGGTGTAAGCCACTGTGCCCAGCCTTTTACCAGCATTTGTTTTAAAGACAAAATGATTAATATATGTCCATGATTAGAAATTTGAGCAGTATGGAAAGATGGAAAGCACAAAGGAAAAAGCCCCCAGTCCATCCGTCTTCTCACTTTCCAGAGGTAATCACTGTGAAATACCGTTGGCTTTTAAGATTCTGTTACAAAAAGGTAGTTTTGCTATAGTTCCTTTACCTTTTATGAAATTCAAGCTTTAGAAGTTAGCATTGTTTTCCCTTCATGCTAAGTAGTACTTTCTCTACTATGATCCAGTATGGCATGGACCATGGTGCAGGGTTATGGGGACCAGGTGGCATGCTGCTTGATGTTAAAGGAAGGGTTTTAGAGCCTCATTGTTGATCCCTTCCCTTCTGCCTTTGTATGGTGAGGTTTCCCTGATGTTCTTTTCTTTTTTTGTGTTGCTGTAAGTAGGAGAGGCAGAAAAATTACTAAATTTTACAAGCATTCAAAATTTCCTCAGTGGCATAAAAGTGATTATTAAGAGATGAAATGTGCTCTGCTGTATCACTCACAAACCATATCCAAAGCCCATTTGCATACCCTGATGTGTATGTGAACTTAGGGTAGGAGTTCGGCAGTTATCAGTCACATTTCTCCTTAGGCCACATTTTTTTTTAAGTGGGTACTGAGGTCAAGCCTTAATGGACAAAAGCGTTGGAGCCACAGAAGGTGGCCATAGTTGAGTTGGCATGACTGGCCTGCAGCAGAAGTGTTACTTTCTTGAAAACACTTGGGGGCAGTTGCCCCTTTAACCACAGAAGCACTATACAAGCCAAGATATACTACTCTATCTTCTTACTATATACTAGGACAAACTCTTCCATGCATTAGTTTAATTTTATTAATTTATTTTTCGTGTGTTTTTTTTTTTTTTTTTTTTTGAGACGGAGTCTCGCTCTGTCACCCAGGCTGGAGTGCAGTGATGCAATCTCAGCTCACTGCAAGCTCCGCCTCCCAGGTTCGCTCCATTCTCCTGCCTCAGCCTCCTGAGTAGCTGGGACTACAGGTGCCTGCCACCACGCCTGGCTAATTTTTTGTATTTTTTTGTACAGACGGGGTTTTACCGTCTTAGCCAGGATGGTCTCGATCTCCTGAGCTCATGATCCACCCGCCTTGGCCTCCCAAAGTGCTGGGATTACAGGCGTGAGCCACCGCACCTGGCCTTTGTTTTGTTTTTTTGAGACACAGTCTTGCTTTGTTACTCAGGTTGGAGTGCAGTGCACAATCATGGCTCATTGCAACCTAGACCTCCTGGGCTCAAGCATTCCTCTCACCTCAGCCTCCCGAGTAGCTGGGACCATAGGCACTTGCCACCGTGCCAGGCTGATTTTAAGATTTTTTGTAGAGATGGGGTCTTGCTGTGTTGCCCAGGCTGGTCTCGAACTCCTGGGCTCAAGTGATCCTCCCGCCTCAGTCTCCCAAAGTAGTGGGATACAGGCGTGAACCACTGTGCCTGGCCCATGCCTTAGTTTTTTCATCTTTATGGGAATACTTTTACTTACCATCCATTCTTAGATGTGGATGAAATATATATAAAACTGGATCTATAGAAGCGTGGGAGAAAGCACTTCTTAAATTATAGGTATAAAGTAAATGTCATTGATCAAATAAGAAAGACCTGATGAAATTTCTATTACTACCCTAGCATTAAAAGTCTTTTTTTTTTTTTTTTTGAGAAGGAGTCTCGTTCTTTCCCCCTGCTGGAATGCAGTGGCGCGATCTCAGCTCACTGTAAGCTCCGCCTCCCGGGTTCATGCCATTCTCCTGTGTCAGCCTCACAAGTAGCTAGGACTACAGGTGCCCGCCACCACGCCCGGCTAATTTTTTGTATTTTTAGTAGAGACGGGGTTTTACCATGTTAGCCAGGATGGTCTTGATCTCCTGACCTCGTGATCCACCTGCCTTGGCCTCCCAAAGTGCTGGGATTACAGATGTGAGCCACTGCACTCAGCCACATGAAAAGTCTTAAAAGCATGTTTGTACCTCAGGAGATTTGAATTTCACATTGTGAGTGTTGTAATAGAATATCATCTCTATCAGGGTAATAGTATCCATTGTCCCTGTGGAAGCTCGGATTACTTGAGTTAGAAAGATAATGACTTTCACAGAGTCCATTTTACATGTATTGATTTACAGATCTTTTGGACACCTTAGCGGTTATGTGATTTCTTTCTAAACTAGTTTTCCAATTTCTTAGCTAAGCCAGTAAGTTGTCACTGTTGTTGTCAGTGCTGGAATGAGGGCGGGTACGCGTCAGAAAATGTTTGAGCTGCGTCTTTTCACTACCTCAGTTCAGGAGGCTTGTCCAGTTTGGACCTGGACTTTTTTTTTTTTTTTCGAGACAGAGTCTTGTTCTGTCGCCCAGGCTGGAGTGCAGTGGTGCAATCTCAGCTCACTGCAACCTCCGCCTCCCAGGATTCTTGAGCCTCAGCCTCTCAGGTAGCTGGGACTATAGGCGCGCGCCACCACGCCCAGCACATTTTTGTATTTTTAGTAGAGACGGGGTTTCCCCATGTTGGCCAGGCTGGTTTCGAACTTCTGACCTCAAGTGATCGGCCGGCCTCGGCCTCCCAAAGTGCTGGGATTACAGATGTGAGCCACTGCACCTGGACTGGCCCTGACTTGAAGGTGTTGATGTAGATGCCAGCATGCATCTACATGGTGGGTCCTCTGAAATTTGGTGTTGGCCTGGCTTGCACCCATGTTGTCACATTCCGGAAATTCCGTGGGAATCTAGCGTAGCTGTGGGAATGATTTGCCAGCGTTGGTCTTCTTCCAGCATAGGGCTTGGGGTGATATTGAGGGCTCTTGAGGAAAGTCAGAGTTTGGAGTTGGACTTAGAAATTCTTTCAGAGGGCCATCAAGCAAGGTGGGCAGGCTCTTAGGTTGGCGAGCACTGACAGGGTCTTCTTTGTGGACCTAGATAGAGGAATAACCAGCTTCCAAAGGTTCTAGAGACCAAGATATGCACCAGCTCTAGAGTGTTACACCTTATAGACGTTCACAGGGCAGTTGACTGGACCTGTGTTCCCCGTTATCTCATTAAAAACCAGAGAATGGCTTTGGTCACAGCTCAGGGATCGCCACTTAGGCAGACCTGCACCCTGCCTCTTGACCTTGGGAATCGCAGTAGAACAGACAGTTAACCAATGAAACACATCTAGAACACGTCTAGAAAATAGTTTGTTAAAACATTCCAAGGCTGGGCATGGTGGCTTACGTCTATCATCCCAGCACTTTGGGAGGCTGAGGCGGAAGGATCACTTGAGCCCAGGAGTTCGAGACCAGCCTAGACAACATGGCAACCCCGTCTCCACAAAAAATAAACAAAATTAGCCAGGTATGGTGGTGTGCGCCTGTGGTCCCAGCTACTCAGGAGGCTGAGGTGGGAAGAGCACTTGAGCTCTAGAGGTCGAGGCTTCAATGAGCCATGATCTCGCCCCTGTACACTAGCCTGGGCAACAGAGTAAGACCCTGTCTCAAACAAAAATGGTTGAATAGAGAATGTTCTAAATCATTACTTTCCTTGTGTTGAGGTAGATGGCGAGGCATAGGTGATATAATAGTGTTGATGGCAGGTTTGTTTATTTAATTTTGTGCAGATCCTTTTAAACCGTAAGGTTTTTTTTTTTTTTTTTTTGAGACAGAGTTTTGCTCTTGTCACCTAGGCTGGAGTGTAAAGGCGCAGCCTCAGCTCACTGCAACCTCCGCCTCCCAGGTTCAAGCAATTCTCCTGCCTCAGCCTCCCGAGTAGCTGGGATTCCAGGCATGCACCACCATGCATGGATAATTTTGTATTTTTAGTAGAGACGGGGTTTCACCATGTTGGCCAGGCTGGTCTTGAACTCCTGACCTCAGGTGATTCGCCTACCTCAGCCTCCCACGGTGCTGGGATTACAGGTGTAAGCAACCATGCCTGGCCAACTGTAAGATTTCGTGTTTTTTTTTTTTTTGAGACTGAGTCTCGCTCTGTCGCCCAGGCTGGAGTGCAGTGGCGCGATCTGGGCCGGGCGCAGTGGCTCACGCCTGTAATCCCAGCACTTTGGGAGGCCGAGGCGGGCGGATCACGAGGTCAGGAGATCGAGACCATGGTGAAACCCCGTCTCTACTAAAAATACAAAAAATTAGCTGGGCGCAGTGGCGGGCGCCTGTAGTCCCAGCTACTGGGGAGGCTGAGGCAGGAGAATGGCGTGAACTGTAAGGTTTTTAAGGTACAACAAAGGTTGGAATATTTGAGTTTAGTGTTAGCTTCAACAATTTTTCTGAATCTCAAATATCGTTCTTCCACTTTTCTCCTTGTGAGTAATGATCTATGTCAACTCTCAGATCAACCTGTGCTCCCTTCATCCTTTCAGCACTTTCAGTACTTTTAGTTTTGTAAATACAGTGGTATCCACAGGCCATTTTGGCAAAAACACTTTTTAGAACTGTATGCATCTTAGAAATTGTGCCGTGGGTAATTTGCTGTGTATGTTTTTGAGTGACCTGGTATAAATATAGGTAGATGTGAAAGGAGTGGTGCCTTAAATTTGTTCCCTACTGTAACACCTGTTCCCCTCTTTGTAGTCTGTGTAACTCCTCCAAATGACACATCTTTTGGACACATTAGCGGTTACGTGATTTCTTTCTAAACTAGTTTTCCAAACTACCTCTCAAAACCTTATTTTGAATAGGATTTCCCCCAGCTAACATTTTGGGTATGACTGGCATATTAATTGTCTCTGAGGGATTTTAGACTGGTTATTTTGTTTTTGATTTTGAGATAGGCTCTCACTCTGATGCCCAAACTGGAATGCAGTGGCATGAACACAGCTCACTCTGCAGCCTCAACCTCCTAGGTTCGAGTGATCCTCCCTCCTTAGACTCCCAAGTAGCTGGAACCACAGGCACATGCCAACATGCCCTGCTAACTTTTTAATTTTTTGCAGAGACAAGTTCCCACTACGCTGCCCAAGCTGATATCGAACTCCTGGGCTCAAGCAATCCTCCCTCCTCAGCCTCCCATAGTGTTGGGATTACAGGCGTAAGCCACCGCACCCAGGCTAGACTGGTTATTGTGCTGAGATATAGGAAGGCGTTTTTTCTTTTCAGCTGTTTTCTTTTCTTTTTCTTTTTTCTTTTTGAGACAGAGTCTTGCTCTCTTGCCCAGGCTGGAGTGCAGTGGCACGATCTCGGCTCACTGCAACCTCTGTCTCCCGGGTTCAAATGATTCTCCTGGCTCAACCTCCCAAGTAGCTGGGATTACAGGTGCATGTCACCATGCCCGACTAATTTTTGTATTTTTAGTAGAGACGGGCTTTCACCATGATGGCTAGGCTAGTCTTGAACTCCTGACCTCAAGCCCGCCTCAGCAGATTACTGGCATGAGCCACCGCCCAGCCTCTTTTCAGTTGTTTTTCTGAAACATTGTGTGTGTTTGTGTGTGAGTATGTGCACTTCTATATCTGTCTGTGAGTTTTCTTTTGTTCCTCTTGGTAGGTGAGACATTCTTTGTAGCAGGTTTTTTTTTTTTTTTTTAATGGTTTATTGCTGGGAAAAGGTCTGGGTAAAAAAAAAAAGTTTAGAACACAAGGCTTGGGGCATCAGTCATCATTTACTGATCCCTCCTCACTAACTTTTTCCTGCCTCTTGTTTACAAACACCAAATGGCTTCAGGGTTTAGGGAGCAGCTTTTCCCTTCTGTTTTTCTGTTTCATGGAACCTCTCAAACACATTGCATTGTAATCCCTCCCAACCTCTGCCATCCTAGTCCTTCCCAGAAAGTAACCACCAGTGGCAGTTCAGAGTGATATTTTAAAATGAAAATCAGAACTTGTCACACCCCCTCTATAATCTTCCAGTTCATTCATTCAGCAAAAGCTTACAGACCAGCTGATATGTGCCTCAAGCAAAATCCTTGATCTCATGAAGTCTGCATTCTAGTGGTTGAAGATAAGAGACACCATCCAATAACTTTCCATCATACTTAAAAAAGATCCCCTTTTCATGGTTCAGGAGATGCTAAACGATGCAGCCCCTTCCCGTGTCTTTGACCACACCTTTGCATTCTCCCCTTGCTCCTGCGGTGGGTCACCCTCGCCTTAGGGCTTTTGCACTTGCTGTTCCCTCTACCTATGATACTCTTTCCCTGGATCCTTGGATCACTGAGACTGGCTCCTGGGTATCATTCAGCTCTTCACTGACCTGCTACCTTGGAAGGCTGTCCTCACCAGCCCAACCCCTTCTGGGAGTTTATAAAGCTACTTCACACCTACTCGCCATTACCGGAAAGAATCTTGTTCCTTTATTTAGTTACTTTATAGATGCTCAATAACTATATTTGTCAAATCAATGACACTGATTTTCCTATAGTGTTTTATAATGTTTATTGAATGACTATCTGTTATGCACAATTCATCCATTCACCAAATATTTACTGAGTGTTTCTGTGTGCCAAGCACTGATCTAGGCTCTGGAGAAGCAGCAGCAGACAGGCTGACAAAGTCCATTCTCTCCAAGAGTGTGCTTTCTGGTGGGGGTGACAGATGAGAAACAATTATATTGTTATATCTGTGAAAAATGGTCAGATAGCAAGTAGGGTCACAAAGAATAGTGTGGTGGGGAGCTGAGTGTGGGGGGAAAGGCTGTCTTGGTCAGGGAGGGCCTCGCGACAGTTGCGCTGATGCTCGCTGCAGTGAAGCTGATGACCTGAGCATTTACTGTGTGCCACAAAACTGCCAGAGCCAGGTGCTACGATCCCTTTTCTCAGAAGGGAAAATTGAGGCCCTGTGAGGTGAAGGCAATTTTTTAAGACTACACAGTTTAAAAGTGGGCGGGGCTGGGATTTGTCTCATGACTCATGATTGCCGGACACCAGAGCCGTTTCTGTGTTTAAACTTGGTCCCCCAAGCCCTGTCTGGTTCTCATAGCTGACAAATAATATTTAATGCCTTATTCTTTGCCAGCTGGGATTACAGAACGTTGCTCAATTTCCATCATAGACAGTGAGAGGCTGTGTGGCATAGTGGCTGCGAGTGTGGGTTCTGGAGCCAGTCAGGTCAGATTTTACTATTTGAGTGACTCTGGACAAGTTTTTAACCTCTATAATGCTTCAACTTTTTTCATCTGTAAATAGGCATAATAGGCTGGGCGCGGTGGCTCACGCTTGTAATCCCAGCACTTTGGGAGGCCGAGGCGGGCGGATCACGAGGTCAGGAGATCGAGACCATGGTGAAACCCCGTCTCTACTAAAAATACAAAAAAATTAGCCGGGCGTGGTGGCGGGCGCCTGTAGTCCCAGCTACTCGGAGAGGCTGAGGGCAGGAGAATGGCGTGAACCCGGGAGGCAGAGCTTGCAGTGAGCCAAGATCGCGCCATTGCACTCCAGCCTGGGTGAGAGACCGAGACTCCGTCTCAAAAAAAAAAAAAAAAAAAAATAGGCATAATAATTGTCCCTGCTGAGTGTGGTGGCTTACACTTATAACCCCAACAATTTGGGAGGCTGAGGTGGAAGGATTGCTTGAGCCCAGGAGTTCAAGACCAGCCTGGGCAACATAGGGAGACCCCGTCTGTACAAATAATAGAAAAAAAAATTAACTGGGCTTGGTGGCACATGTCTGTGGTCCCAGCTACTTGGGAGGCTGAGGCTGGAGGATCGTGTGAGCTCAGGAAGTCAAGAATGCAGTGAGCTGTGTCCGCACTACTGCACTCCAATCTGAGCGACAGATCAAGGCCCTGTCTCAAAAAAAAAAAAAAAAAAAAAAGTCCCTATCTCACAGGATTATCATCAGAATTAAATAAGGTTAATTTTGTTATTAACACATGTTAATCATGTGTGTGGCAACATAGAAAGCACTTAGTATTAGCTATTACTGTTGCTATTTTTCTTGTCAACCTAATTTCTCTGTCTTCCCTGCCCCGCTTTCAACCAAAACAAAACAAACATGCTTTCTTTCTAGAATCAGGGTAATATTCAGATTTCCTCAGTGGGACCATCACAAGGTCTTGGGTTCACCTGAGGCACAGATCCTGCCAAACCCCAAGCTTATTAGACTACAAAGTCAAAGCAAAATATTTTGGTTCTCTGAAGCAGTGGCTGGGTCGGGATCCTGTTTCTACATCCTGCCAGCTTATATGAACGGAAGAGATGGTACAGGCCCCGCCTGCAAACCACAGCTTTGTTTTGAGCCAGCTTGACTTGACAGCTTCCCTATTTTACCTGCTGACTTCTTTAGCCCTGGTTTGGCAGCCAGAAGAGCAACTGAACCGGTTTACAGCTTGCCATTTGTCACCAATGAAAACTGAGCAACTCCTAGGAAAATGAGGGTTTAAATGTAGTTAATTTTTTTTTCTCTTGTCTTCTAAGTTTTCCTTTTTGTGTCTCAAATCATAGAAAAACTACATTCTACTTTTACAGGAGAAACCTGATAATACATTTGTGGTCTCTTCTGAAACATGTAGATCTTTGGGTGTATGTTAATTTTCAACTTTAATAAGCATCAGGACTTTATTTTTCCATTTTGGTTGGAAATCTACAATTATATTTACTTGTTTCTGGTTCTTCTTTAAGAATGTATAAAACACAGATTGACATTTCCTTGAATCTGGATCTTAATGATGAATGGATTCTCGTGGTAAACATCAGGGCTTAATGAAGAGTATAGACTGGTACATGGGGCACAACTGCTTTCTTTAGTTTTTTGGGGTTTTTTTGTTTGTTTGTTTTTGAGACAGTCTTACTCTGTCCCCCAGGCTGGAGTGCAGTGATGCAATCATAGCTCACTGCAGCCTCGAATTCCTGGACTCAAGTGATCCTCTAACCTCAGTCTTCCAAGTACAGGTCCACATCACCACACCCGGCTAATTTTTAAATTATTTGTAGAGACGGGGTTTTGCCATGTTGCCCTGGCCTCAAGTGATCCTCCCACCTCAGCTTCGCAAAGTATTGGGATTACAGGTGTGAGCCACTATGTCTGGCCACCTTGAAAAAAAAAAAAAAAAAAAAAAAGAACACCTCATTTGTTATGAAGATAGATAAAATGTTTGTTTGTAAAATGTTTGCACATCAGGCCGGGCACTGTGGCTCACACCTGTAATCCCAGCACTTTGGGAGGCCGAGGTGGGTGGATTACCTGAGGTCAGGAGTTACCTGGCCAACATGGTGAAACTCCATCTCTACTAAAAATACAAAAAAATTAGCCGGCGTGTGGCGGTCGCCTGTAATCTCAGCTGCTTGGGAGGCTGAGACAGGAGAATCGCTTGAACCTGAGAGGCAGAGTTTGCAGTGAGCCAAGATCATGCCATTGCACTCCAGCCTGGGCAGCAAGAGTGAAACTCTGTCTCAAAAAACATAAAATAAGATAAGATAAAATAAAATTAAAATAAAATAAAATAAAAAACATGTCTGAGCATCTATGTTCATAGAAATCATGACCTTCACATCTTTGAGGAGTGTCAGTGAAACTATGAATATGATGGTATAATATTTATACTGCAGCAGCTCTCATATTAGCCACCTTTTACGTTGTCTTCACAAGCAGGTTTTTGTTTGGTACTTTAAATCACAGGCGATGGAATGGGGCATGTAATACACCTTAAGTCTATTGTTTATGAAATTATGTCCTCAGAGCTAAAATATGTAGAAAGTAGTTGACAGCATTCTGTCATCTCTCCCATGCACCGTTTTTGCTGTGGATGAAAATGAATAAGCAACTCTGGAAACCAAGGTCCTCTGGGAACATAAAAACTCCTGTGGCTATTAATGGATTTAATTGTATTTCCTCTCTGCCACCAAGATATGCAATAAATTGTTTATGCCCTTGCCGTTAATGGGGAGAATTGTTCATTAAATGCATGTAATGTTATTATTGCTTTGTTTTTATTACTTGTAGATAGTCCTATCTCTCCTTTTAAAAAAAGTGTAAAAGGAATGGCCATAATTATTAAACACTGGCCATTAATCCCTTTGGTTGACTTTTCCCTCCATGGAGAAAAAGGAAAGTATCATCTCACTGGGGAAGCAAGCTTGGGCTGGAAATAGGTCATGGTCTCCCAAATCTAAGATCTGGCAGAAGATCTTAGTTTGGTATGCTTTGGACTTGGGCCAAGTGATATATTTACTTAGGCTCCAGAAGGGCCTGGTTCTAAGGCAGCCACACTGATAAATGAATGCCTTGTATCAAGTGTGGAGAGGCTTCATTGTATTTAAATCCACTTAAGAGAACAGCTATAGAAGAATGACTGTTTAGGACTGTGGCTCTGTTTTCTTGTTTGTCGTTTAGGTGTTTCTGCCAATTATAATAAATATGGAGGAAAAAAAGCAAGCAAATTGCTATAGTCTCTTTAAAACCATGTGCCAGAAATGCTTTGACATTAAAGTTTGATTTCTCACTTGGCTTTACCCCACCATGTGGGTTTGGATAAGTCTTTGTAACTCTTCCTGCACATACCTCTACTGTTTCCTCATTTAGTTGAAAAATACTTATTGAGCACACATTACAGACCAGTCACTGCTTGGATACTGAGGAGAGAGCAGTGAACAAAACAGACAGAAATTCCAGCTCTTGCGGAGCTTACCTTCTGGGGACAGGGTGGGCAGCAAGCAGTGATGAGTGAGTGGGCAAATATTAGGGTGTGTTGGACGGGAAGAATAAAGTTGGATGGGGATAAGTGGGCAGAGGAAAGAGGTCACGGTTTTAAACAAGGTGGTCTAGAAAGACCTCAGAAAGCGAGCCAGCCACATGGAACACACATTTAGGTAAGTTGGGTGAATTTTATGGGATGAGGCCCCCCAGTAGAGGGAACAAGAAGTACTGGCAGGTTCCAGAGCATCCAGGAGGCCAGTTTGGCTGGAGCTAGGTGAATTAAAGAGAGTAATGGATAAAGTCAGAGAGGTAGAAGGGGTGATCTCACAGGCCATTGTAGGACTCTGGCTTTGACCATGAGTGAGATGGGAAGTCACTGGGGCTTTTGAGCCAGCGAAGAGGCATGATGGTCACTTCCACCCTAAAAGAACCCCTGACCACTGTGTGTGGAAGCAGGGAGTCCGGTCAGGGGGCTGCTGTGATGATCTAGGTGGGAGCTGATGCTGGCTTGGACTAGGGTGGTGGAGGTGGAGATGAGAAAGTGGTGGGAGTCTGGGCATATTGTCAAGCCTGAAAGATTTGCCTATGGATTGGATTTGAGGTGTGACAGAACAAAAGGATTCAAGGATGACACCAATATTTCATTTAACTTCTTTGTGTCAGTTTTCTGTTTGTTTTCTTTAAAAATAATTATTGTCATCTCTTTATCTTAGCGACGTTCTGTGAGAACGAGATCTGTGTAACAGAGCTCTTGAGGGAGTTTTTTTGTTTCCACTTTTGCCATTTGTAATTAATTGGAAATAAAATTTCTTGGGAATGTACTGGGTGATAGAATAATCCATAGGTTGGCACCTGATTGTTTTAAAAACCTGGATGAGTTCTTCTTATGTTTTAGGCCACAGTGATGCTGTGGGAATGGCTGAGTCTCAATATCCCTAATTACTCTGCTATTGTGTTTGCTGTCTGGTGTCCCCTCTGCAATCCTTATTTATTTGATGGTTTCCAAAGAGGTAGATTGCAGAAGCCATTAATAACTGTAGCTCCGTAGCCTTTGTCACTAGCCCAGTGAAATAGAAAAGTCCAAAACATCATGTTTTTTCCTTTTTGATATTTTTTTCTTTCTAATGTAAGAGTTTTTTCTTTTTTAAAAGACTGGTTCGCTGTATCAGACAGCCTGTCTGCACTTCCTAGGAGCTGCTCTGTGAGGAGGAATCCTGCTGCAGAATGATCTAATTTGTGTAATCTTGAAGGTGGAGCTATTTTTGAAAGAGAACAGAAAAATAATGGAGCCCTTTGCTGAAGATTGCCAAACTGGATCTTACTGTTTTATAAAGGCGAAGGACTCAGAGTTTGCAGTTTGAACTCCTATTTCCCTCTCGTTCTGCTCATTATATCTAGATCAAATTTATGATAGATACGCTTAGATAATTACTCTTGAAAATGACAGCTGGATTTTCATTTATTTCTTTCGTTCGTTCTTTTACATTTTAGTTAAGTGTATTATTCAACTTGTGATTTTGATGAGGTGAGTAGTATAAAAGAATAGTTGCCAAGTTTAGGAATTAGAATTCTCTTTACAGTTCTTAACAATAGACTGATGGTTTGTAACTAGTTCTCAAGCCTGTCATACCCTATGACTCCCTTTAATATCCTGAAATAAAATTCCCAGATAAAATCTACTGACCTGTCTACAAAGTCTTAACTGTAATATGAAAGAAAAATAAAAGGAACATTATGGTAATAAAACATTATGGTAATAAAATATGTATTTCTGTGTAAATTCTCAGAAGACAAATGTAAATGCCCACAGCACATTGGAAACTGGAGCCATCAGGTGCTTGCGGGTACACGTGGCTTTATCTGTGTGAATATGACACCTATAAATAGAGGCCAATACAGGTGTATTGTGTTGGTGACTCAGATATATACCAGTGCCATTGGCGATATGATTTTCTAAAATGGTAAATAAATCTTCATAAAGTTCTACACAAAACAAAGTATAATCTTTCCCTTATTTACATAGTAGTTACATTCCTGGAAAATTTAATGTATATTTAGTGGTGAAAAAATGCTTATGATTTCTTTGTAAGATCTCTTTAGGTCTAGGCTGAGATAGTTATAAACTGCTTTTTACTTAGATGATGTGTCTGGCAGGGCCAAAGGCCGATTTGTTATGAACCTGATGAAGCTTAAGTTTTAGGGCCCTGTACATGCACAGGCTACTTCCAGGGCCCTAATTAGAAAAACAAAAGCAAAAACACCTTTTTTCTTTTCCCTTGAGACAGGGTCTCATTCTGTCCGCCAGGCTGGAGTGTAGTGGTGTGATCTCAGCTCATGGCAACCTCCGCCTCCCAGGCTCAAGTGATTTTCATGCCTCAGCCTCCTGAGTATCTGGGATTACAGGTACATACCGCCACGACTGGCCAATGTTTTAATTTTCTTGTAGAAATGGGGTTTCACCAAGTTGGTCAGGCTGATCTCGAACTCCTGACCTCAAGTGAGTGATCCACCCACCTCTGCCTCCCAAAGTGCTGGGATTACAGGCGTGGGGCCGGCCCCAAACACCTTTTGAGCACGTTTTCAGGGCCTTCTGAGGCTGTATCATGGAAATAAACAAAAAACCTTTTGTTTGAAATGTAATGTACACTCAGAAAAGGACATATATAATAAGCCCAACTTGACAAGTTTTCATAAACCGAACATATATAACCAGCACTCACATCAAGAAACAACATTACCAACTCCCCAGAACATTACCATGCCCCCTTCTAATACCACCCCCCCACTCCACCAATGATAACTGGTTTCCTAATTTCCAGCATCATGCATTAGTTTTGCCTGCTTTTGTACTTCATACAGTGGATGAAGTATAAAACACTTGTTTTTTTTGTTTGTTTGTTTTTTTGAGACAGAGTCTTGCTCTGTCGCTCAGGCTGGAGTGCAATGGCACGATCTTGGCTCACTGCAACCTCCGCCTCCCAGGTTCAAGTGATTCTCCTGCCTCAGCATTCCCATGTAGCTGGGATTGCAGGCATGTGCCACCATGCCTCGCTAATTTTTTGTATTTTTAGTAGAGGAAGGGTTTCATCATGTTGGCCAGGCTGGTCTTGAATGCCTGACCTCAGGGGATCCACCTGCCTTGGCCTCCCGCAGTGCTGGGATTACAGGGATGAGCCCAGCCAAGAACACTTGTATCTAACTTCTGCTGCTCAACATTATGTTTATCTGATGTATCCAGCTTGTTGCATGGAGTTGTAGTGAATGTAATCTTGTTGCTATGTAGTACTGTATTCCATGGTGTGAGTATATCGCAGTTTGTGTAAACAGTCTGCTGTTGATGGCTATATGGGAGATTTCCAGTTTGGGCTGTGCTGAGTAGTGCTTCTGTGGGCATTCTTGTACATGTCTGTTGGTAGACCAAAGCACTCATTTCTCTGGAGTATATACCAGGGAGTCAGATTGCCGGGTTGTGGGGTATATGGACAGTATATTCAGCTGAGCAATATATGAAAGTTCCTGTTGCTGCACATCTCCACCAACAACTGTTTTTTGTTTTTTGTTTTTGCCTTTTTCAAGGCAAAGAATCAGGCTGGAGTAAAATGGTTTCTCCTATGCCTTTAATTTGCATTTCCCCGATGATGCTGAGCACCTTTTCATGTATTTGTTGGCCATGTGCGTATCCTCTTTTATGAACTGTCTGTTCAGGTTGGTTGCACATTTATCTATTTTGGTTGTCTCTCTGTTTCTTATTTACCTTTAGGAGTTGTTTTTCTCAAAAATATCTTCTCATACTCTGTGTGTTCCTTTTTTACTCTTTATTTATTTATTCTTATGACATGATATCATCAAGCAACCTTTTTATTCTTTTAGTGGTGTCTTTCGGTGAACAGAAATTCTTAATCTTATAATTCAATTTATCAGTTTTTTCCTTTGTTTAGTACCTTTTATTTTCTATTTAAGAAATCTCTGCCTACTCTAAGATCATGAAGATGTCCTCTACTGTTTTCTTCTAAAAGTTTTATTGTTTGCCTTCGACATTTAGAGTTCCAGTCCATCTGAAATTGATATTTGTATGTGATGTGAGGTATGGATTAAGTCACATTTCCCCTGATATGGATACTCAACCCTGTACCATTTATTTACAAGGTCATCCTTTTCCCTCTGCACTGCATTATCACCTTGATCATAAGTCCCATGATATTTTACATGTAGTTCTAATTTTAGGCTTTCTATTCTGTACCATCGTTCAGTCTGTCCATCCTTGCATCAATGCTGCCCTGTCTCAGTGACTGTCTTTATAATAGGCCTGTTACATAGTGTGTCTTCCCGCTTTGTGCTTCTTCGTAATTGCCTTAAGGAGTCTTTGCCTTTTGCATTTCCTTAGAAATTTTAGAATCAGCTTTTCAGTTTCCTTAAAAACTTCTCTTGGGGGAGAAATTTTATTCAGGATTGCATTGATCTATGGATTGATTTGCAGAGAATTGAAATCTTTAAAATTGAATCTTTTGATTCATAGACATATGTCCCTTTATTTAGGTCATGGTTTTGCATATTTTAGCGTAGAAGTATTCTGCACCTTTCTTTAGATGTATTCCTATATATTTGATATTTTTAAACCCTAAAGCTAATTTTGTAATTGTAATTTTGTATGCTTTTTCTTATAGAGGACTCTTTTTTAAGCTGTGGGCCCTACAAAAACCTCATTCTGTCCCTGGGCAGAATGTTTTCACTTACATGAATGTTGAAAATCATGTGGGAAGCTAGTCATTTCTTAATTGTGCAGGACTCGAAGGTTCCCACAACTGTGGGTTGTAGGATGTTTGGCATTCTTATTTTTCCCACCACTGAATGTCGGTGAATTCTCAATCTTTGTGACAACCCCAGAGACATTACCACCACTATCATTCTTTTGAGACTCAATTGTTAAAGACATTTTGCTGTTATTATGACAGTTATTATAGTCCATAAATGTAAGCACGCTTGAATGTCCCCAAGTGTGTGTGATTTTTTTGCTTGTTTGTTTTAGGAAGAGACCTAAAATAAGTCAACAGTTTCAAGTGTTGCCATTTATTAATACAACCTAGACTTTAAAAATTAGCAAATGATTAATCTTTACAGACTTCTGTTTACAAGCTTCCTGGTAGAGTGAATTGAACGCCGGACTTGGAACCAGAAGAATTAAATCCTTCTTTTAACAATTAGAAACTCTGTGATTTGGGGTCTATGACCTTTTGAGGCTCAATCTTCTCCTCGAAATAGAAATAAGTAAATATAACTATCTAGCTGACTACTCAGAGTTCTTGGGAAGAACAGATGAGACAACTTATAAATGCTTTGTATCTCAGAGCACTAGAAATGCCATTGGTGGCCGGGCGCGGTGGCTCAGTCTGTAATCCCAGCACTTTGGGAGGCCGAGGTGGGCAGATCACAAGGTCAAGAGATCGAGACCATCCTGGCTAACACGGAGAAACTCCATCTCTACTAAAAATACAAAAAATTAGCCAGGTATGGTGGCAGGCACTGTAGTCCCAGCTACTCGAGAGGCTGAGGCAGGAGAATGGCGTGAACCTGGGAGGCGGAGCTTGCAGTGAGCCAAGATTGCGCCACTGCACTCCAGCCTGGAGGGCAGAGCGAGACTCCGATTCAAAAAAAAAAAGAAAAAAGAAATGCCATTGGTATAAATTCACGTATTTGTTAACTCTTCTTTGCCGAGACTGTGGGCATAATTACCAAGAGGAAACCTCCTAAATAGTTTGGATCCATCCAGGTTGGGGTTCTTTGAACATGGACACTTTAGCCATAACTTATAGAAAGTGGCTTGACTTGGCTTGGCTTGGCTTGGCTCTTTTCTTCTCTTCTCTTCTCTTCTCTTCTCTTCTCTTCTCTTCTCTTCTCTTCTCTTCTCTTCTCTTCTCTTCTCTTCTCTTCTCTTCTCTTCTCTCTTTTCTCTTCTTTCCCTTCTTTGTTTTTTTCAGCTAGGGTCTTGCTCTGTTGCCCATGCTGGAGCGCAGTGGCGTGATCTCAGCTCACTGCAGCCTGAACCTCCCAGGCCCAAGCAATCCTCCTATCTCAGCCTCGGAGGTAGCTGGGACTACAGGCCCGTGCTGCCACACCCAACTAATTTTGTTTATTTTTTTTTAGAGACAAGGTCCCACTGTTGCCCAGGCTGGTGAACTCCTGGACTCAAGCGATCCTCCTGCTTCAGCCTCCCAAAGTGCTGGGATTACAGGCATCAGCCACTGTGCCCTGCTTAAAAGTGGCACCTGTTTTCTAAAAGTGTGTGTATGTAGGAAGGCAACAAGAGCACTGATCTGTTGGGATTCCTATGTCTTAATTCTGATTTTGTAAATGAAAGTAGGCAAACCACTCACTTTCCAGACCCTTCATTGTCTTTTTTTTTTTTTTTTTTTTTTTTTTTGAGACGGAGTCTCGCTCTGTCGCCCAGGCTGGAGTGCAGTGGCGCGCTCTCTGCTCACTGCAAGCTCCGCCTCCCGGGTTCACGCCATTCTCCTGCCTCAGCCTCTCCGAGTAGCTGGGACTACAGGCACCCACCACCACGCCCGGCTAATTTTTTTGTATTTTTAGTAGAGACGAGGTTTCACTGTGGTCTCGATCTCCTGACCTCGTGATCCGCCCGCCTCGGCCTCCCAAAGTGCTGGGATTACAAGCGTGAGCCACTGCGCCCGGCCCTTCATTGTCTTACTGCTTAGAAATGCTCTGAGGAGAAAGATAGAATCACTAAAGAGTTTTATGTTCCTCAGTGAAAGGTATCAGATGAATAGAGGTGATACATTATTATAATTAGATTTTCTTCCATGTAAATTCACAATAACCCTGACTTTCCAGCCAATGGATTGAGAAATCCTTGGCCTGTTAGTGGATAAAAAGATAATGAGAACTTGGAATGTAAGTTGTGAAGAAGAAGGGATACAGTTTTTACAATTTTAATATTTATTTTATTTTATTTACAATTTAACATTTATTTCATTTTATTATTAATAAAATTTAGTGTTAGGCATATTCCTAATACAAATAAAATATTGAATTTCAATATGATTTCTCCACCCCAGTAAATCTTAGTCTCTTTAATTAGCATTACACTTAGCATACAGATTCTTATAAAAGACAAATGCTCCTTTTAATTGTGTTTTTGTTTCATTTGAAGTTTCAGCATTTGATTACTTTCCTCCCTGGTTTGTTTTATTTATTTATTTTTTGAGACAGACTCTGACTCCAGCCCAGGCAGGAGTGCAGTGGTGGATCTCAGATCACTGTAACCTCCGCCTCCCGAGTTAAAGTGATTCTCAGGCCTCAGCCTCCCGAGTCTCTAGGATTACAGGTGTGTGCCACCACACCAAGCTGATTTTTGCATTTTTAGTAGAGATGGGGTTTCACCAAGTTGTCCAGCCTGGTCTCGAACTCCTGAGCTCAAGCAGTCCACCCACCTTGGCCTCCCAAAGTGCTAGGATTACAGGCGTGAGCCACCACGCCCAGCCTGGTTTTATTTTTTGGTAGTCCAAATTCCCCAGTAGTTTTTTTTCTCGTTGTTGTTTTGAGATGGAGACTTACTCTGTTGCCCAGTCTGGAGTACAGTGATGTGATCTCCGCTCACTACAAACTCAACCTCCTGGGTTCAAGTGATTCTCCTGCCTCAGCCTCCTGAGTAGCAGGGGTTACAGGCACGTGCTCCTATGCTTGGCTAATTTTTGTATTTTTAGTAGAGACGGAGTTTCACCATGTTGGCCAGGATGGTCTCGAACTCCTGACCTCAAGTGATCCACCTGCCTTGGCCTCCCAAAGTGCTGGGGTTACAGGCGTGAGCCACCACGCCCAGCCTCATTATTGCTTTTATTTTTAATCAAAGTTATACATATATTTTAGAGAGTCAAGTAGTTCTACAGACTTATTTAGAAAACAATCTTTAGGTATTATCTGGTGAATTCCAGCTGTTGAAGACTGTTTGGCTTTTTCATCAGCACCCATATTTTCCCATAAGTTTGTAATTTCTTCTTTTTTTTTTTTTTTTAATTTTGGTGACAGAGTCTCACTCTGTTGCCCAGGCTGGAATGCAATGGTGGCGTGATCTCAGTTCACTGCAACCTCCATCTCCTGGGTTGAAGGAATTCTTCTGCCTCAGCTTTCCAAGTAACTGGGATTACAGGCATGCTCTCATGCTCAGCTACTTTTTTTATTTTTAGTAGAGACAGGGTGTTTTGCCAGTTGCCCAGGCTGGTCTTGAACTCCTGACCTCAAGTGAGCCACCATGCCTGGTTTTCTTTTTACCTTTTTACCTTTTATTTCTTTTCTTTTCTTTTTTTTTTTTTTTGAGATAAGGTGTTTCGCTGTGTCACCAAGGCTGGAGTACAGTGATGCAGTCATGGCTCACTGCAGCCTTAACTTCCCAAGCTCAAGTGATCCACCTGCCTCAGCCTCCCAAAGTGCTGGGATTAGAGGCTTGAGCCACCGCGCCCAGCTAGTAGTTCATTTTTTGTATTTCCAAGTATTTCATTGAAACATATAATTTGCATATCCATTCTCCTGTTGATGGACATATAGGTTCTTTACAGCTTTTGGCTTTTATGAATAAAGTTGCTATGAACTTTTTTTTTTTTTTTTTTTTGAGACGGGAGTTTCACTCTTGTTGCCCAGGCTGGAGTGCAATGGCGCGATCTTGGCTCACTGCAACCTCCGCCTCCCGGGTTCAAGCGATTCTTCTGCCTCAACCTCCCTAGTAGCTGGGATTACAGGCATGTACCACCATGCCCGGCTAATTTTTTGTATTTTGTAGAGATGGGGTTTCTCCATGTTGGTCAGGCTGGTCTCAAACTCCTGACCTCAGGTGATCTGCCTGCCTCGGCCTCCCAAAGCACTGGGATTATAGGCCTGAGCCACCGCGCCCAGCCGCTATAAACATTCTTATACAAGTGTTTTTACAGACATACATTTTCATTTCTCCCTGTCTCTCTCTTTTTTTTTTTTTTAAATGTAGAGACAGTCTCGCTTTGTTGCCCATGCCGGTTTTGAACTCCTGGCTTCATGGAATCCTCTTGCCTCACACTCCCAAAGTGCTGGGATTACAGGCATGAGCCACCATGCCCAGCCCCATTTTCATTTCTTTGGGGGTACATATGTTGGAGTGGAATGGTGTGTCTTAGAGTAGGTGTATGTTTAAACTTTGTAAGAAACTGCCAATTTTTCAAAGCATTTGTATCAGTTTACATTCCCACTAACTGAGGCAGACAGATTCTGAAGTGGCCGCCATGATCCCTGTCTCCTGGTATTTATGGCCTAGTAGTCCTGTGCCCTTGGGTGCAGGTGGGACCTGTGACTGACTCCTCGCTGATAGAATATGGCAGAGGTGACAGGACGTGTATGGTCATGCATACCTGATTATTCCCAGTCAGATTGTAATGCTCATCTTGTGAGGAGACTCTCTCCCTTGCTGGCTTTGGTGCTGTGTTGTGAGCTGCCTATGGAGAGGGCCCTGTGGCAGGGAGCTCAGGGCAGCTTCAAACCCACAGCCAGCAAGAGACTGTGGCCCTCAGTCCAGCAGCCCACAAGGAACTGAGTATTGCCAACAACCATGTGTGCTTGGAAACAGATCCTATCCCACTCAGTTCTCGATGAGACCGTAGTCTCAGCCAACACCTTGATGGCACCTCATAGAGGACCCAGCTAAGCTGTGCCTGGGCTTTTGACCTATAGAATCTGTGAGATAATAAACATGCATTAGTTTAAGCTGCTGCTAAGCTTTGCTAGTATTATGCTACAGTAGATAACTAATACTAGCAATATAGTTCCTGTTGCCCTATATCTCCACTGACATTTAGTGCCTGTCTTAAATTTTAGCCATGTTAGTGGGCATGAAATGGAAACTCTGAGGCTTTAATTTGCAATTCCCTGATGACATTGAATACCTGCTAATTGGACATTTGGATACCTTCTTTTGCAAAGTATCTGTTCGAGTCTTTTTCCTATTTTAAAAATAGGTATGCTGGGCATGGTGGTTTACACCTGTAATCCTGGCACTTTGGGAGGCCAAGGTGGGTGGATCGCCTGAGCTCAGGAGTTCAAGACCACCCTGGCAACATGGTGAAACCTTGTCTCTACTAAGATACAAAAAATTAGCCGGGCATGGTGGTGGGTGCCTATAGTCCCAGCTACTCAGGAGGCTAAGGCATGAGAATCACTTGAGCTCGGGAGATAGAAGTTTCAGTGAGCCCAGATCACTCCACCACACTCCAGCTTGGGCTACAGAGTGAGATTCCGTCTCAAAAATAATAAAAATAATAATAATAATAATTGATATGTTTTTCTTTTTATAATTTATTTGTAGAAGTTCTTTATATATGACAGGTTAAGTTCTTTATCAGATGTGTGTGTGTGTCTCTCTGCATGAATGTGTGTTGTATGTTTGTGTGTATATGATAGAGTTTTCTTCTAGTCTGTGATGGGGAGGAACTTGCACATTCCTCTCACCTCATGCAGATTTCCAAACTGTTCACGTTTTACTGCATTTACTTTATTGTGCTATTTCTCTCTCTAAATCAGTTTTTTCTGGATCATTTGAAACCATGTTATGCACATGCTATCCTAGCACCCTTAAATATTTCAGTGTTTATTTTCCCCCAGTTAAGGGCACTCCCAAATAACCACTACATACTCCTTTAAGTCAGGCAGTTTGCAGTGATAAAACCCTATTGTCCAATCTGTTGACCCCATTCACATTTTGCTGCCCTAAGTATGTCTCATTTCTGTTTTGTCCCAGAATCCCAGGGAGGAGTGTGCATTGCACCTAGCTGTCAGCGTCTCTTCACACCCTCCAGTCTGGGATCATCCTTTGTCATCCCAGTCATTCTTGTCCACAACCGTTAGATGTCCTGTAGGATGATTGGCAAGGCAGATCTTGTAGTATTTCCTTATGACCAAATTCAGGTCATGATTTCTTGACAAAAGTATCACAAAAATGATGCTGTAATAGTCTCAGCACATCACATCAAGGGGCACGTTCTGTTAACCAGCCCTGTTACTGCTGTTGTTGGCCCTCATCACCTGCTCATGTTGGTGTCTTCCAGGTATCTCTGTTTTTCTTACTGTAATGCCATTGTTTTTCTTTTCTTTTCTTTTCCTTTTCTTTTTTCCCTTTTCCCTTCCCTTTTCGACGGAGTCTCACTCTGTAGCCCAAGCTGGAGTGCAGTGGCACAATCTCGGCTCACTGCAACCTCCGCCTCCAGGGCTCAAGTAGTTCTCCTGCCTCAGCCTCCCAAGTAGCTGGTACTACAGGGGCATGCCACCACACCTGGCTAATATTTATTTATTTATTTATTTTTGAGACAGAGTGTTGCTCTGTCACCCAGGCTGCAGTGCAATGGCACGATCTCTAGTCACTACAAGCTCTGCCTCCCAGGTTCACTCCATTCTCCTGCTTCAGCCTCCCGAGTAGCTGGGACTACAGGCGCCCGCCACCACAGTCGGCTAATTTTTTTGTATTTTTAGTAGAGATGGGGTTTCACTGTGTTAGCCAGGATGGTCTCGATCTCCCGACCTTGTGATCCATCTACCTCGGCCTCCCAAAGTGCTGGGATTACAGGCATAAGCCACAGTGCCCAGCCTATCACTTTCTATATCGTTTTCTTTCTGGGAGGGGTTTTGAGGGCAGGGTCTGGCTCTGTCGCCTAGGCTGGAGTACAGTCGCTCAATATCAGCTCACTGCAACCTCCGCCTCCTGGGCTCAAGTCATCCTCCCACCTCAGCCTCCTGAGTAGCTGGGACCACAGACATGTGCCACCACACCCAGCTAATTTTTGTATTTTTTGTAGAGTTGGGATTTTGCCATGTTATTCAGACTGGTCTTGAACTCCTGGGCTCAAGTGGTCTACCCACCTTGGCCTCCTAAAATGCTGGGATTAAAGGCATGAGCCACCGTGTCTGGCCTATATCTGTTTTTGTTTTTTGAGATGGAGTTTTGCTGTTGTTGCCCAGGCTGGAGTGCGGTGGCGCAATCTCGGTTCACTGCAACCTTGGCTCACTGCAACCTCGTCTCACTGCAACCTCCGCCTCCTGAGTTCAAGCAATTCTCCTGCCTCAGCCCCCGAGTAGCTGGGATTACAGGCATCCGCCAGCACACCCAGCTAATTTTGTATTTTTAGTAGAGACGTGGTCTCGCCACGTTGGTCAGGCTGGTCTCGAACTCCTGACCTCAGGTGATCTGCCTGCCTCGGCCTCCCAAAGTGCTGGGATTACAGGCGTGGGCCACCAGGCCTGCCTTTTTCTTTATATATCTTAAAAACCATGTATTCAGACTGATCTGTTAAATTCCAATGTAACATTTTTAGGGTTCTCTCCAGCCTAAGCCCTTTGCATGTTTGTAAGTACCTCTTCCAAGAGGTACTTGGAAGAAACCTGGCTTTCACTATTCTCAGTATATTTACTTATTTGCTCCTTGTAACTGATCTTTCAACTACCCTGACCTTGCCTTCTGTCTACCACATCTGCACGTGCCCTCACACCCCCGCCTCAGCACCCTGTGTCCTTGAGCACTAGTAGGTGGAAGCAGGAAAACAGACATGTGTAAACTTCATAACAGTGACTCATAAGACAATAGAGGTGGAAAGCGAGAAGCCGATTTACTCTGCAAAATCATAAGTAGTATTTGTTCCATTATCTACTGTTGTGTAAAAAAGCCTCTGCAAAAGTTATCACTTAAAATAAGGGCAGAACTATTTTGCATACACACTGCACTTTGGGCAATACTCAATTCTTTCTGCGGCACTCAAGTGAGGTGGGCTGGTTCAAAGTTGGAGCGTCCAGGGGCGGAGGCTAGAATCTTGTGCAGGCTCCCTCACCCATGTGATATCTGGCGGCTGATATCAGCTATTAGCTGGGACCTCTGTGAGAACTGTAGCTGGAACACCTGTAGTGGCCTTTCCACGTGGCTGCTTGGCTTCCTCACAGTACGGTGGCTGGGTTCCAAGGGCAGGCATCACACAAGCAAGAGCGAGCCAGCGGAAGCCTCAGTGCCTGGCCTCCTCCAGCCTGGAGAGTCACATGGCCTCATTTCTACTGCATTCTGCCGGTTAGAAGGAAGTCACTAAAGCCAGCCATATTCAGAGGGAGGGTAATTTGTTTCCACTTTTTCGTGAGAGGACTGTTAAAGAATTTATAGATATGTTTTAAGACTGGCACAGAATTTAAAAATATACTATTTTCTGGAAGAATGGAAGATTCATTTGTACAGTTGCATTTGTTCAGTATTTTTAATTCATTTTGTTTAAAAGTTTTAAACACTTACATCTACTGGTATATAGGTATGCTTGCCCCATTTCCTTTTCTCTTTACTTTCTCTTTTTGCAGAACCCTGCTGCCAGCTAACTCATGTATGCATCCGTTCATGCTTTCTTCATTCTTGTGTGATACAGAAATATATATACACATACATACAGTGGGTTGGGAATATTGTTTTTAAAAAATAGAATCACATTGAAACTAATTTTTGCATCCTGTTTTTCTGAACACCTTGGAGAAATCCCTATAAATCAAGAGGTTTCATTCTAATTTTTTCTTTTTAGATGCTGCACACACTCTGTTTTCTGATTTGGTTATTTGATCATGAGGGGATAGAAATAGAGAGGGACAGGCTTCAAAGAAAGGGTAGTCAGGAATGAGAAAGAGGAGGAGTACTAGGTATTCCTGGGGTCTTCAACCTGATGTGTCATCGAAGTGGGTGGGAAGTTGGGAAAATGGTGGTGGGGAGGTGTGTTGGTTGGTTTTAGCGGGGAAATGAGTATTTTTTTGTATGCACTAAAATTACCTACCAGGCAGTTGAATACATAGGAGCAGGGAGTGAGTCCAAGGATAGGACTGGAGTTGATAGACAAAGCTATAAAGGGAGACGGTTACTGCGGGGAGAGCTCTGTCTCGCTTAGCATCACCTGCTGTTAGTGGTGGGCCCAGACAGTGACTGAAATATTTTCATTCCAGACCAGGGTCCAGTGTATTTATACTTGATGCATTAAGTTCTGATCTTTAAAAAGCTGTCAGTTTTTTAGAAGGAGAGTTTTTATTTTCATTTTATATGGTGTGGGCTGAAGGAATCTTTTGCTAAATATAACAATGTGAGTTTGCTAGTCTTTCTGAGGCATTGAAGGCATTTAAAATTTCAAACCAGAGCTACCCGATGGGGGAACATCCTTGATCTCTTCTCCAAATCAAACCAACCTAGGCCACGTGTAATAATTAGTTCAGTTGAATGGCTGAAGAAGGATTTATCTGCCCCTTTTATGTTACAGAGGAGATCCGCAGTACAGCTACAAAAGGGATGCAGAATGAACAGGACAGACACGTGATTCTGACCCTGATAACCACTCTGCTTCCATCGGGTTTACTATTATTATTATTATTTTATTTTTTATTTTGAGACGGGTCTCACTCTCTCACCCAGGCTAGAGTGCAGTGGTGCAATCTCGGCTCACTGCAACCTCTGCCTCCCAGGTTCAAGTGAGTCTCCTGTCTCAGCCTCCCAAGCAGCTGGGACTACAGGTGCATACCACCACGCCAGGCTAATTTTTCTATTTTTAGTAGAGAAGGGGTTTCACCATGTTGGCCAGGCTGGTCTGGAACTCCTGACCTCAAGTGATCTGTCTACCTTGGCCTCCTAAAATGCTGAGATTACAGGCCTGAATCACTGTGCCTAGCCAAGTTTACTATTATTATTAAAAATACTGGTGGCCTTGAAATCAATGTAAAATAATAATGTCATCTTTTTAGGAATAAAAATATTGCTCTCCCCATGCCCCACCGGCTGTAGGAAAATTGAGGGAAATGGTTGTTATTTTCTCCTTGTAAATTGGATTATTGAAGCTCAGAGTGAGATGACCTGTGAGTTTTATTTATTTTTATTTATTTCATTTTATTTATTTTGGAGACAGATCTTACTCTGTGTCCCGGGCTGGAGTGCAGTGGCACGATCTCGGCTCACTGCAACCTCCACCTCCCAGGTTCAAGCCATTCTCCTGCCTCAGCTTCCCGAGTAGCTGGGATTAAATGCGCGTGCCACCACACCCAGCTAATTTTTGTATTTTTAGTAGAGAATGGGTTTTACCATGTTGGCCAGGCTGGTCTGGAACTCCTGACCTGAAGTGATCTGTCTGCCTTGGCCTCTGAAAGTGCTGGGATTACAGGCATGAGCCACCAAGCCTGGCCAACCTGTGAGTTTTATATAAATGGCACAGTTGAAATGATAAACGTCCTTAAGATTTAATTTTGATTAGGGGAAGTGAGTGAAAGGTATTCCTCTTGTTGGTTTTTCCTGTAGTCTGTTTGGTTTGGTCTTTTTTCAGATAAGTTCAACAGAACGTGGGGTGTCAATTATATGTAAAGTACATGGAGAAAGCTGCAAGGATGTGTGTGACTCAGGCCTGTCTTTAGAGAGCTCCCCATCTTGGTATATACAGCTCACTGCAAGACAGAGCAGATTGAAATTAACAACTAGAGTTACATGTGAGGTAGTTTAGGAGAAAAGGGCATTCGTTCCTTTATAATCTGGCATTTGACCTGGAATTTTTCTTTTCAGTTTTTTGTTTGGATTTTTTTTTTTTTTTTTTTTTGAGGCAGAATCTGGGGCTGGAATGCAGTGGCACGATCTCAGCTCACTGCAGCCTCCACTTCCTGGGTTCAAATGTTTCTCTTACCTCAGGCTCCCCAGTAGCTGGGATTGCAGGTGTGCACCACCACTCCCGGCCGATTTTTGTGTTTTGTTAAGTAGAGATGGGATTTCACCAAGTTGGCCAGGCTGGTCTCAAACTCTTGACTTCAAGTGATCCATCCGCCTCAGCCTCCCAAAGTGCTGGGATTACAGGCATGAACCACTGTGCCCAGCTGGAAAATTTTTTAAATACACAAAAATAGAGAAAGGTGTGTGATGAATCCCTATGTACTCACCACTCTGCTTTATTATCAGCTCGGGGGCAGTGCTGTTTTATCTGTGCCCCCATCCCCTGCCTCCACTCCCACCCCCAGATTATCTTGAAGCAAATCCCAGATATCATCACATTTCTTTTGTAATAATTTCAATATGTATCTTCAAAAGATAGGAACACTTTAAAAAATACGTACCCACAATACCATTAACTCTCTTAAAATAATTAATAGTAAGTCCTTAATTTTATTTGATTTGCAGTCACTTTAGTTGGAATTTACAAAGAGAAGATTTTAATAGATGGTGAATGGGAGGAAGGGAATTCAGATAGAGAGAATAACACATGGAAAATCAGGGACCGTGTGTAAGTGAAAGGTAATAAAAGTCTGATTTAGGGCTGTGGCATTGGGCGGAAAGGAAATTGCAAATATCAGTGATGGCAGAGGTAAACTTAATGGAATTTTCCAGTTGAGGACAGCATGTATCTCTTCCTTCTATTTCTGGTTAATAGTAGTCATTTTGAACCCTATAGAACAGGGTTGACAAACTATGGTTTGTAGCCCAAATCCTGTTCTCAGTCTGTGTTTGTAAATAAAGTTTTACTGGAATACAACCACACCCATTTGTTGATGTATTGTTGTGTATGGCTGCTTTCACCCCACAATGGGCAGAGTCAAGCAGTTGCAGCAGAGACTCTATGACCTGTAAAGCCTCAAATACTTACTACTGTCTGGCCCTTTATAGAAAAAGTTTGCCAACCTCTGATCTAGAAGAAACTGGGCCCTGGATTTAGTGCTTGCTCTCAGAGGAGTTGAGTAGAGTATATGGATTAGAAACAGCCATGTCTTTGTGATAATATAGGGGTATACAGGAGTCAGAAACAGTGGACTTTGTTTTTCTCTGTCTTTATCATTCATTTTATAGCCTGAGAAAGTAAGTCTAAGAATCTCTCTGCCTCTGTTTGATTATTATTTGATTTTATATTGTGAACTAAGGTCTATGAAATCAGAGGTTTTTGTCTTTTCCTCACTACTCTATTGGCAGGGCCTGGATCAATGCCAGGCATTTAGTAGGGATTCAGTAAGTAATTGTTGAATAAGTAAGCAAATATTTTAGTCTTTTTGCTTCTCTTCTGTATTACACACATTTGGAGTTTCTTGGGGGAACAAGGATGATATATTTGTAGGTGGCAATTATGTTATTATGTAAATCTGTTATAATTTTTCCCCAAAGTTCAGAAAATTGTTTCATTAGTACAATGG
Organism: Hylobates moloch; assembly: GCF_009828535.3. Taxonomy (NCBI): domain Eukaryota; kingdom Metazoa; phylum Chordata; class Mammalia; order Primates; family Hylobatidae; genus Hylobates; species Hylobates moloch. The sequence continues at coordinate 85,261,889 of NW_026652280.1, forward strand.
AGTAGTAAGCAGCAATTAAAACTAGTAATTATGGTCTGGGCGCGGTGGCTCACTCCTGTAATCCCAACACTTTGGGAGGCCGAGGCAGGCAGATCATCTGAGGTAGGGAGTTCGAGATCAGCCTTACCAACATGGAGAAACCCCGTCTCTACTAAAAATACAAAATTAGCCAGGCATGGTGGTGCATGCCCATAATCCCAGCTACTCCAGAGGCTGAGGCGGAAAAGTCGCTTGAACCGGGGAGGCAGAGGTTGCAGTGAGCTGAGATTGTGCTATTGCACTCCATCCTGGGCAATAAGAGCGAAACTCTGTTTCAAAACAAACAAACAAACAAACAAACTAGTAATTATGATAACTATAGAAATGAGGAGAAATGTTTATGGTAGGTCAAAATCTTATGCACACTGCCTCCCTAAAATATGAATGAATATGGACAAAGACTGGAAGATAATGTGAAAATGAAATCATTTTAAGACAGTGGAATTTTTGGTGGTTTTTCTCTCCAAAATTTTCTTTAATACTATTGCTTACTCATCTTTTCAGTAGCGATTTTAAATATGTATAAACTTTCCATGCCCTTCTCTGCACTATGTACAGAAATAGAATCTTTAATGTGGATCACAAATAACACAATAATCAGAAATTAGAGATGGTATTGAATCTCAGCATTGGTAAGGAGAATAGGCTTTATGGATAGATATTCCACTTTATCCTGAGATACACAGCTACGGTATACTTTCTGGGAGGAGTATACCTATAAGCATCTTTGGCTGGAACCTGAATTGGGTTTACAAGCTTACATTTAGATAAAAGCCTTTTTATTTGAGATGAAACCTATAAAGGCAGGGTAGAAAGGAGTGGCCTGGGTGAGAATGTCTTATGTTTGGGTTTTCTCAAAGCATCATTCCTCCTTTCCTCTTATTCTGGCTAGCTTTTCCACAGTGTCATGTAAAGGCGACATTTTCTAGTAGATGCAAGTCATTTGGAGTAGTCATTTGGTTTTCTTCTCATTTCACTTTCAGCCTGCCTTTAAAAATGTAGCTGAGGCCCACCGCTGTGGCTCACACCTGTAATCCCAGCACTTTGGGAGGCCGAGGCGGGAGGATCGCATGAGCCCAGGAGTTCAAGACCAACCTGGGCGACAGAGGGAGAACGTACAAAAAATGAAAAATAAAAAATACAAAAATGGCCGAGTGCAGTGGCTCACGCCTGTAATCGCAGCACTTTGGGAGGCTGAGGTGGGCAGATCACTTGAGGTCAGGAGTTCAAGACCAGCCTGGCCAACATGGTGAAACCCCGTCTCTACTAAAAATACAAAAATTAGCCAGGCATGGTGACACGTGCCTGTAATCCCAGCTACCTGGAAGGCTGAGACATGAGAATCACTTGAACCTGGGGAGGTTGCAGTGAGCTGAGATCGTGCCACTGCACTTCAGCCTGGGTGACAGAATGAGATTCCATCTCAAAAAAATAAAAAAAATAATAAAAAAGTTAGCCAGGCGTGGTGGTGCGTGCCTGTAATCCCAGCTACTGGGTGGAGGTGAAGAGGTAGGCTGAGGTGGGAGGATCGCTTGAGCCCAAGAGGTTGAGGCTGCAGTAAGCCAGGATCACACCACTGCACTGCAACCTGGATGACAAAGCGAGACCCTGTCTCAGAGAAAAAAAAAAAGGAGATAAATCTTGTCTTTGTACCTCAGTTTCTCCACATGCAAACCTTTTGTTCTTTATACCTTTCCCAAGGTTGTGTGGTGAGTTTGCTGCTAAATAGGTTTTTGTGTTTCTTCTACCAAACTACATTTCCAGGATATCTACAGTTGGTGTTCAAGCCATTGCCTCTGGGCTTCATGTGAGCATTCTTGCCCGGGTTAGGAATTATGCAGCACAAACAAAATACTAAAGATTTTACCCTTTGAGAAGCCTACTCCTTAAGGGAATAGTACCTCTCAGGTTTAGCAGTTGGGAAGACGATGAAGCACCTGTTCTCATTTCATTCAAACTCCATTCGGTGGTCTGTGAGTCTACATGAAATGACTCCCTGCGGACAGCACCCTCCCCCAGTCTGACCACCTACTACTTCCTCCCAGGTCACTCCCTTGCAGCCACGCAGGCTTCTTTGCTCTTTCCTGAAAATGTCAATTATGATCTGCCTTGGTCTCTGCACTGCCTCTACCACATAGAGTCATGGTTCGTTTTCACTCCTCCTCAGTGTGTTTGCTCATGTGTCACCGTCCCAGTGAGGCCTGTCCTGTGCTCCTCTCCCCCCACATTATTCCTGCTTCCCTTTCTCCATAGCACTTGTCAACTGCTAACACACTATATCCTTTTCCTGTATACTATGCTGATTGTTTACTGTCTCCCTGTTTCCAGCTAGAATGAAAGCTGCATGAGGGCCATGATTTTTACTGATTTTGTTCACTGTTCTATCCCCAGTGGTTAGAGTAGGGTCAACCACATAGTAAGTGCTTGGTAAATATTTGTTGAATGAATGAAATGGCTGGGACACTGAGTTTCACCCTCTGCTTGGAATTCTTTTACTTATATGATTGTTACCACTATACCACGCTGGCCAGGGATGCTCTGTTCCCCCTTTAATGAACAAGGACAAAAACATCTTCTCTTGATTCTTTCTTAGCATAACTGAGATAGGCTGGAGAGTTCAAGGAAGTGTTTTGAGTACTAAGAACAGTAGAGAAACCAGCATAGAGAATGCAACAAGTATTACAACAGTTTGGCTTACTAGTGTTTCACTCTTGGAGCTGCCATATCTAGCTTGCTGTCATATTTTGCAGGCCCCATCCTAATCTACCCACTTAGGAGAAATCTAATTCCAGCTTCATAGGACTAGTCCTGACCTTGCCTTGATGCCCTGCATGTGGCACCATCTCATAATCTGCTACTAAGGAGCTCCCTTTTGTACATCATGACAGCTGCCAACAAGGCCAAGAGAACCCAACAAGGCCCATTTTCTAGTTTGAGTGTTGTGTTAGTCTGCACGGGCCACCATAACAAAATACCATAGAATGAGTGGCTTAAAAAGCAAACATTTTCTCACAGTTCTGGAGACTGGAAGTCCAAGATTAAAGTGCCAGTAGGGGTTGGTTTCTGGTGAAGCCTTTCTTCTTGGCTGCAGACGGGCGCATTCTAGGTGTGTCTTCACGTGGCCTTTCCTCTGTGCACAGAGAGCATGTGTAAGCTCTTGTGTCTTCCTTTAATAAGGATGCCAGCCCTATCAGATTAGGGCCCCACCCTTCTGACCTCATTTAACCATATTACATCCTTAGGGCACTATCTCCAAATACAGTCACTTTAGGGATTAGGGCTTCAGTATAGGAATTTAGGGCCAGGTACGGCTGCCCACACCTGCAATCTCAGAGCTTTGAGAGGCCAAAGTGGGAGGATTGCTTGAGCCCAGGAGTTTGAAACCAGCCTGGGCATCATAGCAAGACCCCCCCCCCCCCCCCCCCCCCCCCCCCCAAAAAGCGGCCCCGGGGGATTAAAGTTTTTTTTTTAAAAAAAAAAAAAAAAAAAAAAAAAAATTAACCAGACAGGGTGGTATGTACCTGTAGTCCAAGCTACTTAGGAGGCTGAAGTGGGAGGATTACTAGAGTCTCGGTAATTGAGGCTGCAGTGAGCCATGATTGTGCCAGTGCACTCTAGCCTGAGTGACAGAGGCCTTGTCTCAAAAAGAAAGAAAGAGACGAGAGAGAGAGAGAAAGAGAAAAGAGAAAGAAAGAAAAAAAGAAAGAATGAATTAGCTGGGCATGGTGATGTGTTTGTAGTCCTAGCTACTTGGGGCTGAGGTAGGAGAATTGCTTGAGCCCAAGAGTTCAGGGCTGCAATGAGCTATGTTTGTGCCACTATACTCCAGCCTGGATGACAGAGCAGCAAGATCATGTCTCTAAAAACAAAACAAAACTAAGAATTTTAGGATGACACAACTCAGTCCATAACAAGTGATACCTCTTTGATTGGAACAAATAACCTTATGCTTCAGGTGCAATATCTCACACAGACACTATGGCCTTCATTCACTTTTTAAACTAGCATTTATTGAAGACAAAACTATGTACCAAGTTTTATGCCAGCTGCAGGAGATATCCCTTACCCTCTACCAGTAGAGGAGATGGAGCCAGTTTCAGAGAAGGGTGGTGAGTACCTGGGGATGGATGGATATGTCAGGAAAGGTTTCATTGAGAAGGTCGCATATGGCCAGGCATGGTGGCTTACGCATGTAATCCTAGTACTTTGAGAGGCTGAGGTGGATCACTTGAGCCAAGGAGTTTGAGACCAGCGTGGGCAACATAGTGAGACCCTATCTCTATTTTAACAAAAAGTAAAAGAAAAAGAGAAGGTCCCATATGTTCTTTCAGGTCTGTCAAGAAATGTGTGCATAGTTTACCACACAACAGCATATGAGTCATGTCACCATCGTTATTGTCATCACCCATCTTTAAAGTAACAAGAAGGTAGTTCCTTCACACTGTAACCTAAGCCCTTTTTCTTCATCTTCACCTGGCTTTGGTTCTTTTGCTACAGTTACTCCAGCCTCTCTCCCCAGCCTTTATCTTCCAAATTTTCTGCCATGTTGTTTCAACAGCCAGTGACTTTTCTGTTCATACTCTTATTAATGATGAAGTAAAAATTGATTTTGATTTGTTTGATTTCTTTTCCTTAGTAAGTTTCGGTTGAACCTTTAGTTCTGCCTCCTCATCTCCTCGCTTTCTACAAAGGCAATTCCTGGTGTTAAGTGAAAGCTGTTCCTGTTAGAGCCTACTGTTTGCCATTAATAAGTGATAAGGGAGGTTGTCAGCCAGCATTAATACTCTGTTTATGAAATTACAGTTACTGATGCAGTATTTTGTGAAGTTCTTAAGATATAAACAGCACAAGTGATTTGATAAGTTACAGCTCCAGAGAATTCTTCACATAGTATGCCAGTATTTATTTTTCCCCTCTCAACGAGACACACATAACATTAAATTAAGTTTGTCTTGGTTGCCATTTACTTTAAACGGATCTGGTGCCTGTGCTCAGATATGTTTATGAGAGTATAATTGATTTCTCTGAAAGCATTGAGATTGAGGGAGTAGCTATATCTTACCTTAGTCTCATTGATGATTCATGGAATTGAAATAATTAAAAAGTACTTATTACATGCCTGATTGCTTCATGACCCTTTGATAAACTACCAACACTCATGTCAAATGCCTCCTGATTTAAAAAAAATTTTTGTGTGTGTGTATATATAGACAAGTTCTCACTGTGTCACCCAGGCTGGAGTACGGGGACTTTCACAGGCATGATCATAGCTCACTGCAGCCTCGCCCTCCTGGGCTCAAGGGATCCTCCCGCCTCAGTTTCTTGAGTAGCTGGGACTACAGGCACCTGCCACTGTGCCTAGCTAAATGCCTCTTGATTTTAATGGCATGTCTTGTCTTCATAGCACATTCCACAAAAAACTCTAAAGTCTGATAGATACTCTCTATGATCCTTCTCTTTCCTGTAGTTTCTTTTTCTTCTTCTTCTTTTTTTTTTTTTTTTTTGAGAAAGGGTCTCACTCTGGTTGCCCAGGCCGGAGTGCAGTGATGCGATCTCAGCTCACTACAGCCTCTGCCTCCTGGGTTCAAGTGATCCTCCCACCTCAGCCTCCTGAGTACCTGGGACTACAGGTGTGCACCACCACGCCCAGCTAATTTTTGTATTTTAGTAGAGACAGGGTTTTGCCATGTTGGCTGGGCTGGTCATGAACTTCTGACCTCAAGTGATGCTCCCGCCTCAGCCTCCCAAGGTGCTGGCATTACAGGCGTGAGCTGTAGCACCCGGCCAACATTTTACTCTTTATATGTGTGTTCAGCTACAAAACTTTCTTCCCTACCAACCCTCCCAAGTCTAAGTAAAATTGACCTCGGAGTCACTTGACCTGTTTAACTGGTATTATCCTGGTACGCCGCTAGAGGTATATATACAGGGTCATGTGTCACTTAAGGATGAGAATGTGTTCTGAGAAACGTGTCATCATTGAGTATGCTTATACAAACCCAGATGGCGTAACCCACTACGCACCTAGGCTGTGTGGTATGGCCTATTGCTCCCAAGCTATAAACCTGTACAGCACTGAATACTTTAGGCAATTGTAACACAGTGGTATTTGTGGATCTAAACATAGAAAATGTACAGTAAAAATATGGTATAAAAAATATTGCATCTGTGTAGAACAACTCCATTATAATCTTATGGGACCCCTGTTGTATATGTGGTTTATTGTTGACTGCATGTTGTTATGCGGTGCATGACTTTACTAGTTTTAAAAGCAAAACTGTCTCTATAATCCACTTCTTAGCTTCAGGTACTATTTCCTAATATCAGACATGTGGCACTGACTTTTCTTCTTAACTCCAGACTCATGTATCCAAGTGCCTATTTGACATCTGCATTTGGATATTCGATCAGCATCACAAATTTAATACAAGGACCTAACTCTTGATTCTCTCCACAACGCCAAACCTATTTTTCCTCTAATTCGCCCCACCTCAGTAAACTATATTATCCACCTAGCTGCCTAAGCCAGAAACCTAGGAATTGTCCCAGATTCTTCTTCTTTTTTTTTTGTTTTTTGTTTTTGACTCACTCACTCTGCCCAGGCTGGAGTGCAGTGGCGTGATCTCAGCTCACTGCAACCTCCACCTCCCAGGTTCAAGTGATTCTCCTGCCTCAGCCTCCCTAGGTGCTGGGATCACAGGCACGCGCCACCATGCCCAGCTAATTTTTATATTGTAGAGACGGGGTTTCACCATGTTGGCCAGGCTGGTCTCGAACTCCTGGCCTCAAGTGATCTGCCTGCCTTGGCCTCTCAGAGTGCTGGAATTACAGGTGTGAGCCACTGCACCCAGCTGAGATTCTTCTTTATAATGCCTGCCTCATCTAGTCCACCAGCAGGAGCTGTTGATTCTGAACCCTTCCCATCCCCCATGGTTCCCTCGCTCTCCTGTCGTTCACGCCACCCTGTCTCACCTGCATTACGCAGTAGCCACCAGACTGATCTGTTTCACTGCCTGTGCAGTTCTTCTCTACACTGCCGACGGAGTGGTCTCTTTGAAATGCAGATCTGATTGTTGCACTCATCTGCTTAATACCCTCCAGTAAAACCCAGACTTTTTCTCCTGGCCTGCAAGATCCTGTTTGGCTTGGCCTGTGCCTGCTCTCCAGCCTGTTTCTTACCCGCTTCACCTAGTTCGCTGCATGCCTGCCACATGGCCTGCCTTCTGCTGCTGCTTGGATAGGAGAGGCTCAGTCTCTCCCTTAGGGCCTTTCCGCTTGCAGTTCTTGGGAATGCTTGGATCTCAGAAAGTTACGTGGCTGTCCCCTTGGTGTCATTCAGGTCTCACTCAGCGCGGACAGGCCTTCCCTGGCCGCCCAGTTAGTCACATGCCTCTCATTGCTTTTTTAATATTTTACTTTAAACTTTTTTTCTATTACATACCTTATCCGACATGATTTTGTTCATGTGTTTTACAGAAGAGGGGTTGTATCTGTCTCATTCATGACTGAGTTCTCAGTGCCTGAACAGTTCCTGACATCCAGTAGACCCTTTATATCTATTTGTTGAATAAGTGACTGCTTTTCCCATTGTGCGTGGGCCAGTGCCAGGGGTCGAGCTGTAGTGAACTGAGAGTACATGGGCAGTGCTGAATGGGGAAATGAAAGTTATCAAAAGCCTCTGGTGCTTTGCTTATTCATAGCAGATTTGTTCATAATAACAAAAGCTGGAAAGAACCCAAATGCCCATCTAACACATGAATGAATAAACTGTGGCTATGATTTGGCCATAAAAAGAATGAATTGATACATGGTGGAATATGGATGAATCTTGAAAGCATTATGCTGCGTGAAAGGAAGCCTTACACAGAAGAGCACATACTTAGGATTCCATTGATACGAAGTTCTAGAAAGGACATTTAATTTATAGTAAGAGAAAAGTGGCTAACCAGAACCCAGGATGGGAGAGGGTTGACTGGGATGGAACACAGAACTTTTAGGGTAATGGAAATGTTCTGTATCTTAAATATGGTGGTGATTACACAGGTATAAATTTGTCAGAACTTATCAAAAGGTACAATTAAATCGGTCCACTTTATTGTATATAAACTATTTCTCAAAGTTGAACTGGTGTCTGACATTTAAATATACTTTGGATTCCTTTTGTTTTGTTTACCTACCCACTTCTTGGGCAGATGACTTTTCTTTTAATTTCAAGATCTCCTGGCTACCTGCTGACTCGTCCCAGATGTACTTGCATTCCTGTTTCTGAATCAGTTCCAACATCCTTTGGGTCTCTTGTCCTTGATCTCTAGTTGGCAAAACATCTAATTGCAGGGTTACTGGTTATCTTCAGATATGCTATTGGAACTTACCATCAAGGCTAGTTGGGTCTCCACCTCAAAGACTAAGTGTCTTCAAACAGACACTTTTACAACATAACAAGCAAGGAAAAAAAATGTTTGCAGCACATGTAGTTTGACAAGAAGACGTAAGAAGTGTATATTTTAAACTCTCAGTTCCTTTAGGTATGATGACTTGTATGCTTTGATCAGACTTCCTCTTCAGAAGTCGTAGTCTTTATGTTTAGGATTCCTCCTGTTCCTGTTAATACAGCAGCTGAACTGAAAGCTGTGTAGAGATGTGGTGAATAGTTGACTGTCTCGTGATCAAACTCTTGCTCTGACATTAATACACTTTATTTAGTATCAAGTCTAATTTTCATCTTTTATTTTTCTTCCCTTTAGTTCACAGAATCACCCAGTCCTTTCTTCCTGTATTAATACTTTATTTTACAAGTGATATATGACCACATAAAGTACTCAAGCAACACATAGGGTATAATGTGAAAGTGCCACTGAAGCTCTCTTGCGTCTCTCCACCTCCCCAGACAAAAATACGATTAAGAGTTTGGCAGACATTCTTCCAGATCTTTTCCTAAGCATTGACATAGGACATGTGTACAGATACATAGACATTGTTTACATAAGCAGAATCACTATGAGTTGTTCAGCTTGTTTTTTTTTTCACATAAAAATGTGTCTTGGTAGCCGGGTCCGGTGGCTCACGCCTGTAATACCAGCTCTTTGGGAGGCTGAGGCAGGCGGATCACGAGGTCAGGAGATCGAGACCATCCCGGCTAACACGGTGAAACCCCGTCTCTACTAAAAATACAAAAAATTAGCCAGGAGTGGTGACGGGCGCCTGTAGTCCCAGCTACTCAGGAGGCTGAGGCAGGAGAATGGCGTGAACCGGGGAGGTGGAGGTTGCAGTGAGCTGAGATCCCGTTGCTGTACTCCAGCCTGGGCGACAGAGCGAGACTCCACCTCAAAAAAAAAAAAAAAAAGTATCTGGGGGATTTTTCTGTTTTTGTACTTACAGGCTTATCTCATACTTTTTAATGGCTGCTTAGTATACCATAGAATGGAGAAAACAGTTTATTTAACTAATCCTACTAAATGGACATTTATTTCTAATTTTCACCTATTAAATGGACATTTATTTCTAATTTTCACTCTAACAGTCAAAAAATGCAAATAATTTGTGTTTTTAGGGTCTTTCATTTCTTATTTAGTTATGTAATTATTCTACCTTTTTAAAAAGCTTAGTAGGGTGGGAAGTGCCTCACTGATACTGTAATGTTAGAACTACACTGAAAACCTTGTTTCAGAAGAAAAAGTTGAATGTAAGTTCTCTGTGACTGCGGGCTTCATTAGCATTGTGTCTCCAGGGCTTTCTCTTTAGGTGTGATAATAAACCAAAAGCACTATAAGTGGTTACATAATTTTCTTACAGTTTGTATACCTCATTCAAAAGAAGCATACATCTCTAACAATTAGAACTAGAACCATAAGCCAGGTGTGGTGGCTCACACTTGTAATCCCAGCACTTTAGTAGGCTGAGGTGGGAGGATCATTTGCACCCAGGAGTTGGAGACCAGCCTGGGTAACATAGGGAGACCCCATCTCTACAAAAAAAAAGACAAAAATTAGCTGGGCATGCTGGCTCATGGCTGTGGTCCCAGCTGCTTGGGAGGCTGCAGTGGGAGAGGATTGCTTGAGCCTGGGAGGTCAAGGCTGCAGCGAGCTGTGATTGTGCCACTGCACTCCAGCCCAGGTAACAGAGCGAGACCCCATCTCAAAAAAAAAATAATAATAACTAGAACAGTGACCTTTGGTTGTAACATGATCAGCAGTTGGTTATAATGAGTGCTTTAAGTTAATGTTTTCCCATGGAGCTGGAGCCAAGCATTTGTGAAAAATGTTTTTTCTCTCTCCCTTTTTCAGTTTGAAATCCTGTTAATACACTAATTTCTGTGGAACTTTCTACCAGCCTCTACTGGTGACCAGCTGTTGCTGGTTTATTAGCACTCAAAATATTTAAAACAAGCAAGAAACTTGTCTTTCCATCTCCTTGCCCTGTATATGAAGATGCACAAATATGGAAAATTCTGATGTTTAAGCAGAATTAGTTATATTTCAGGTAGATGGATTTGAATCTTTCAAAACCCCACATGAGGTAAGTATATTTCTTCAGCTCTGCTTTTCAGCAAATAGTGGGGCTGCAGAGCAGGCTGACATTTGTCTTAGCTACCCAAGAAGGACCAAAATTGCCTTCCTGTTAGGTTTTGCCTGCATGTTTAGTTATGAAACAGCCTGAGACCCTGTTTTCTTTCGTATTAGCTGACCTCGGTATTAACCTCACCTTCCCTCCTCCCCTTCGTTTTTTGGTTTCTGGTTTTCCTTTTCAATTTGTTACAAGTACGCTTAAAGCACGAAGGCGTTGCAGTTGTTAGAGATTATTATGTTCTCTGGCGGTTTCAGTTATCTTGACTTTAAGCTTTCCTCCTCTTGGACAAATAATATAGGCAGCTGTCGTATCTGAGGGTTTTAAATTCTTGTTAACCTTTTAACTTATTGTGATTAAGATGAATTTGAAAAGAAAACCATTTCCTCTATTTAAGAATTGCCTTGGCAAGAAGTTGGAAATCCTAGAACCTTGTTGCAAAGGAATGTGTCGCTATTTGTTATGAATGAGTCTGGTTGGGTCCAGTGAAACCTTCCTATTGCTAATGTGCAATTAGGTATCTTCAGTGAGGGAGAGACTGTCCTCTAAGGCAAAGCAGCTAAAGCTCCAGGGGCAAAGGGCAGAGCGAAGAAGCAGGGGCCTGGGTCGTCGATTTTGTTCTCTGGCCTGAAAGCATTTGACTGCTCATCTCACATCCCTTCTTTGCCCTCAGTCGCTAGATATTAGGTCTACTGTGGATGAATGAGACGGTCTACAAAAGGGTTCCAGTGCTCACCAAAAGCTGTTTGTAAATATGAAGTATTACATATTATCTTTCCTAAGGTTGTGAGAACCTAGAAGAACTGCCTTTGATTAATGCTAGAAAACAGCTCTTATGAGACATAAAGTTCATTTAATAATCCCACGAATACTTACGAGCAACTATTCTATACCAGGCAGTTTTCTAGGTTTTTGGAAATAGAATGGTGAACAAAATAGATGAACATCTCTGCCTTCATAGAACTTAGATTCTAGCTGGGCACAGTGGCTCACGTCTGTAATCCTAGCACTTTGGCTGAGGCAGGTGGATTACTTGAGCTCAGGAGTTCAAGACCAGCCTGGGCAGCATGTTGAAATCCCATCCCTACCAAAAATACAAAATATTAGCCAGGCATGGTGGTATGTGTCTGTGGTCCCAGCTACTCACAAGACTGAGGTGAGAGGATCACTTGAGCCTGGGAGGTGGAGGTTGCAGTGAGCTAAGATCGTGCCACTGTGCTCCAGCCTGGTTGACCAAGTGAGACTCCGTCTCAAAAAAAAAAAAAAAAAAAACCAACCCAGATTCTAGTTGGGGAGACACATACTAAATAAGATAACACAAATAAAGGGCAGTGTATAGTGAATTCGGTAGGGACAAATGCTGGGTAGAAAAAACTAAGCAGGGGAAGAAGACAGGAAGTGTCAGGGGTAGTACTGTGGCTTTATTATTATAAATTGTTTCCTTTTAAAAACTATGTGTATTATGCATTAAAGCATTGCTCTGAGAAGGGGTCCTCTGACTTCTCCAGACTGCCAAAGGGACCCTGGCATTGAAAGGGTTAAGGAGGCTGGGCACAGTGGCTCACACCTGTAATCCCAGCACTTTGGGAGGCCTAGGTGGATGGATCACTTGAGGTCAGGAGTTTGAAGCCAGCCTAGCCAACATGGTGAAATCGCATCTCTCCTAAAAATACAAAAATTAGCCAGGCATGGTGGCGGGCACATGTAATCCCAGCTACTCAGGAGGCTGATGCAGGAGAATCGCTTGAACCCAGGAGGCAGAGGTTGCAGTGAGCTGAGATGGCACCACTGCACTCTAGACTGGGCAACAAGAGGAAAACTCCATCTCAAAAAAAAAAAAAGAAAGAAAGAAAGAAAAAGAAAAGGTTAAGGACCCCGCATTAGAGTTACAAGACCAGCCCTCAACATGTGATTAAAAGATGTTTGTTGTGGCCGGGCGCAGTGGCCCATGCCTGTAATCCCAGCACTTTGGGAGGCTGAGGCAGGCGGATCACCTGAGCTCGGGAGTTCGCAACCAGCCTGACCAACATGGAGAAACCCCATCTCTACTAAAAATACAAAATTAGCCGGGCGTAGTGGCGCATCCCTGTAATCCCAGCTACTTGGGAGGCTGAGGCAGGAGAATTACTTGAACCTGGGAGGTGAGGTTGCAGTGAGCTAAGATTGCGCCATTGCGCTCCAGCCTGGGCAACAAGAGTGAAATGCCATCTCAAAAAAAAGAAAAAAAAAAAAGATGTTCGTTTCCTCTTTGATGCTTTATGTGATAATGATGTGGTAGACTTTCCACATATCTCCCTATTATATCTGGTAATTGTGGCTTTAAATTATTTGAAGCTGTCATTCACTTTTGAGACTAGTGTTTGTAGGATGTTTTTTCCATTTGTGTTCTGTAGAACCCCAGGGTACCCTGAAGCCTTTTTGGCACACGTGAGGGTCATTTTAAACGTATGTTTGGATTATTCGTCTGTGTTAGTCTAAACCAGTAATCAGATGCCTGGCTTTGAGGTAGGTATAAGTAAAGAGAATAGACTAAGGGGTTGGTGCATATTTATGGAACATAAACAGCATAGATTGTTAACAGATGCTAAACACAGGCGAACCACTGATTTAACCTGTTACGTGTATGCCATTGAGCCACTATCAAGACCTTGAGCTGCTACCTAGTGTCTGTATAAAGATAAGAATTTCCAACCAGGGGCCGGGTGCTGCGGCTCATGCCTATAATCTGGGCACTTTGGGAAGCTGAGGCAGTAGGATTGCTTGAGCCCAGGAGCTCAAGACCACCCTAGGCAACATAAGGAGACCCTGTCTTTGCAAAAAATGAAAATATCAGCCAGATGTGGTTGTGTGCGCTGGTAGTCCCAGCTCCTTGGAAGGCTGAGGTGGGAGGATCACTTGAGCCTGGGAAGTCAAGGCTGCAGTGAGCCGTGATTGTGCCACTGTACTCCAGCCTGAGTGACAGAGTGAGACCTTGTCTCTGAAAAATAAATAAATAAAAAGGATATTTTCTAGGCCAGGCGTGGTAGCTCACGCCTGTAATCCCAGCACTTTGGGAGGCTGAAGTGGGCCGATCACCTGAGCTCAGGAGTTTAAGACCAGCCTGGGCTTAGGCAACATGGTGAAACCCCATGTCTACAAAAAATAAAAAAAAGAAAAAAAGATATTCTGAGCTTGTTTTCTTGTTATTTCCTTCTCTCCCTTCCCAAATATTTTTTTGAGCATCTGTGTCAGCTAGGAATACAGAAACTAAAAAACGTTGTTTGCCTTCATGGTTGGGGAGATATAGACAATTGAATAATCAACCACAACATGTTATGGTAAGTGCTAAGATAAAGGTAGGCACAAGTGTCAGGGAAAACACAGAAGTGGGACGCCTGAGCTGAGTGGGAGTGGGGGTGGCCCAAGAAGGCTTCCTGAACCAGTGGCACCAGATGGACAAGGGAGAGGCCCCTTTCTCCCTGCTTGTCTTCTGCTCTCTTCTGAGCGGTATTGTTAATACTTCTTTGGTTTAATGCAGGATCGCCAGACTCTGTGGCCCACAACCTGTTTTTGTGTAGCCCGTAAGACATACCTTTCTAAGTACTATAGCTGAGAAACATCAAAGAATAGTAATATTTTGTGACATGTGAAAATTATATGAAATTCAAATTTCTGTCTGTAAACCTCACTGGAACACAGCCATGCTCATTCGTTTGTATATGGTCTGTGGCTGCTTTCTCCCTACAACGGTAGAATTGAACAGTTGCATCAGAGACCTTATGGCTTGCAAGGCCAGAAATATTAAGCCCTTTGCAGAGAAAGCTTGCTGGCTCCTGTTTAATGCTTTAACTGCCCTACTGAAAGGCAGGAGGCTGAAAAAATGATGGTAGTCAAAAGGAATGCATGAAATCCTGTTATCTTCTGTTAGCTGGTTGCAAGTAGTACACAGGATATATTTGAGACATCTCTTTTCCTATCTCCCACCAAAGCATAATTCAGGCGGATCTCAGTGCATAGGCACAGGCATTTGCCTCATTCTTGTTTTGTCTGTTTTGAATTTAGTTATGGGAATATTTTAATATCTCTCAAAAAGAGGGTATCTGGTATGAGTCAGAATGATTATAGAACATGCTTGCCTGGAGAATAGGAAATGTGGGATCCACTCCTGGTGTGCTGTTAGCTGAAGGACGTCAGAACTGTCCTTTAACCTCCCTGCAGGTCTCTAAATGGTAGGATTGTTTGGGGATTACACTAGATCATCTCTAGGCACCGTTCAGCTCAGTAGCGACATTGCTGCATGGTGGAAGGAGTGACCTCAGTGTGAATCCTGGTTCTGTCCCTTTCTGCCCAGGAGACCTTGAGCAGCTTATCTAAATGCTGTGTGCCTTTGTTAGCTCATCTGAAAATGTGGCTGTAAGAATGACCTCATGAGAATGGACTGAGATCATGTTCTTAAAACTCTCGGCACTAATAGGTATTTAATCTACTATAACTGTGAAAATTATGTCTGTGAACTCTTTTTTTTTTTTTTTTTTGAGACAGAGTCTTGCTCTGTTGCCCAGGCTGGAGTGCAGTGGCACGATCTCGGCTCACTGCAACCTCTGCCCCCTGTGTGCCACCATTCTCGGCTAATTTTTGTATTTTTAGTAGAGATGGGGTTTCACCATATTGGCCAGGCTGGTCTTGAACTCCTGACCTTAAGTGATCCACCTGCCTCGGCCTCCCAAAGTGCTAGGATTACAGGCGTGAGCCACCGGACCCAGCCTGAATACTAATTATATACTTCATTTTAATCAAACTCAATTTGTGAAATAGCTGGATTTAGGATTTGTTTAATGAAAGAGATATGGCGTTCCTTTAAAAGCCAGCTTTTCTACTAGAATCAACATTATTTGAATTACATCCAATTATATGAGATCATATCAATGCATAGGAAGCTAGACATGTATTAGATTGTGGTTAAGGGCATACACTTTGGAGCCATATAATATAGCTGTGGTTCAAAGCCTGGCTTTGCCATTTACTTACTAGCTGTGTATGATCTTGGCCTTCCATTTCCTCCTGGGAATGATAATAATACTTGCTGTGAAGATTAAATGAAATTACCCATGTGAAATGCTTAGCATGGTACCTAAGTAGTGCCACTCTAAAGTTTCATGGCCTCCTACTCTCTGGACACATACATATGCTCTGTCTGCTAGAATTCCTCACTTCTCTATTCTCCTAACTTACTTATCCTTCAGAGCCCAGTTCAAGAGACGTCTTCATGAAGTCCCCCTCGCCCCAGCCCTGTGCTTCCACAGGGCCTGTGCACACCTCTCTCTGCTTCCCGCTGTGTGCGGGCCCTACCTCCTCCTTTTATTGTGCTTCGCAGATGCTGCATTTTTTACAGATGGAAGATTTGTGGCAACCCTATGTTGAGTAAGTCTGTCGGCACTATTTTTCTAATAGTATGTGCTTGCTTTGTATCTCTGTGTCACATTTTGGTAATTCTTGCAGTATTTAAAATTTTTTTGTTATTGTATTGGTTACGGTGATCAGTGATCTTTGATGCTGCTATTGTGATTGTTTTGGGGTGCCATGAACCGCATCCGTACGAGACGCTAGACTTAATTGATAATGTTGGCATGTGCTCTGACTGCTCCACTGACTGGCCATTCCCCCATCTCTCTTCCTCTCCTCAGGCCTCCCTATTTCATGAGATATAGTATTGAAATTGGACCAATTAATAACCCTACAATGGCTTTTAAATGTTCAAGTGAAAGGAAGAGTTACATGTCTCTCACTTTAAATCAAAAGCTAGGAATGATTAAGCTTAGTTAGGAAGGAATATTGAAAGCCAAGACAGGCTAAAAACCAGGCGTCTTGCAGCAGTTAACCAAGTTGTGAATGTAAAAGAAAAGTTCCTGAAGGAAATTAGAAGTGCTACTCCAGTGAACTCGGGAATGCTAAGAAAGCAAAACAACCTTATTGCTGATGCGGAGAAAGTTTCAGTGATCTGGACAGAAGATCAAACCAGCCACAACATTCCCTTAAGCCAAAGCTTGATTCAGTGCAAGATCCTGACTCTCTTCAATTTTATGAAGGCTCAGAGAGGTGAGGAAGCTGCAGGAGAAAAGTTTGAAGCTAGCAGAGGTTGGTTCATGAGTTTTAAGTAAAAAAAGCAACATAAAAATGCAGAGTGAAGCAGCAAGTGCTGATGCAGAAGCTGTAGCAAGTTATCCAGAAGGTATAGCTAAGGTGGCTAGATGATGAAATGAAGGTGGCTACACTAAACAGATTTTCAGTGGAGATGAAACAGTGCTCTATTGGAAGAAGATGCCATCTAGGACTTTCATAGCTAGAGAGGAGAAGTCAGTGTCTGGCTTCAAAATTTCAAAGGACAGGCTGACTCTCTTGTTAGGGGTGAATGCAGCTGGTGACTTTAAGTTGAAGCCAGTGCTCATTAACCATTCTGAAAATTCTAGAGCCCTTAAAAATAATGCTCAATCTACTCTGCCTGTGCTCTATAAATGGAACAAAAAAGCCTGGAATGACAGCATATCTGTTTAGAGCATGGTTTACTGAATATTCTAAGTCCACTGTTGAGACCTGCTCAGAAGAAAAGATTCCTTTCAAAATATCACTGCTCATTGACAATGCACCTGGTCACCCAAAATTCAGATGGAGATGTACAAAGAAGTTAATGTTGTTTTCATGCCTGTTAACACAATGTCCATGCCGCAGCCCATGGATAAAGGAATATTTTCAATTTTCAAGTGTTACTAGTTAAGAAACATTTTGTGAGGTTATAGCTGCCATAGGTAGTGATTCCTTTGATGGATCTGGGCAAAGTAAATTTAAAACCTTCTGGAAGGGATTCACCATTTTAGATGCCATTAAGAACATTTGTGGTTCATGGGAGGAGGTCAAAGTATCAACATCAACAGGAGTTTGAAAGAAGTTGATTTTGACTCATGGATGATTTCAAGGTGCTCAAGACTTCAGTGAAGGAAGTTAACTGCAAAGGTGGGGGAAATGGCAAGAGAACTAGAATTAGAAGTGAGGTCTGAGGATATGACTGAATTGCTGTAATCTCGTGATAAAATTTGAACGGATGAGCAGTTGTTTCTTATGGATGAGCAGAGAAAGTGGTTTCTCGACATGGGACCTACGCCTGGTAAAGATGCTGTGAACACTGTTGAAATGATAATGTATTACAATAATTTATAACAATAACTATATATTACATAAACTTAGTGATAAAGCAGCAATAAGGTTTGAGAGAATTGAATCCAATTTTGAGAGAAATTCTGCCGTGGATAGCATGCTATCAAATGCATTGCATGCTTTAGAGAAATCTTTAATGAAAGGAAGAGTCAGTGTGACAAACTTCATTGTCTTATTTTAAGAAATTGCCACAGATACCCCAACCTTTAGCAGTCACCATCCTGATCAGTCAGCAGCCATCAACACTGAGGCAAGACCCTCCACCAGGAGAAAGATTGCAACTTGCAGAGGGCTCAGATTTTGGCATTTTTTTTTTTTTTTTTTATGAGACAGAGTCTTGCTCAGTCCCCCAGGCTGGAGTGCGGTAGCACGAACTTGGCTCATTGCAACCTCCGCCTCCCGGGTTCAAGCGATTCTCCTGTCTCAGCCTCCCGAGTAGCTGGGATTACAGGCATGTGCCACCATGTCCAGCTAATTTTTGTATTTTTAGTAGAGACAGAGTTTTGCCATGTTGGCCAGGCTGGTCTTGAACTCCTGACCTAAGGTGATCCATCTGCCTCGGCCTCCCAAAGTGCTGGGATTATAGGCGTGAGCCACCGTGCCTGGCTCAATAAGCCATTTTTATTTATTTTATTTATTTATTTATTTATTTATTTATTTATTTATTTATTTGAGACAATTTCGCTCTGTTGCCCAGGCTAGAGTGTAGTGGCGTGATCTCGGCTCACTGCAAGCTCCGCCTCCCGGGTTCACACCATTCTCCTGCCTCAGCCTCCCGAGTAGCTGGGACTACAGGCGCCTGCCACCGCGCCCGGCTAATTTTTGTTATTTTTAGTAGAGACGGGGTTTTACCGTGTTAGCCAGGATGGTCTCGATCTCCTGACCTCGTGATCCACCCGCCTCGGCCTCCCAAAGTGCTGGGATTACAGGCATGAGCCACCGCGCCCGGCCCATTTTTAAATTAAAGTAATTTCATGTGACTTGCGTTATTGCAGTGGTCTGGAACTAAAGCCACAATATCTCCAAGGAACTATTTACTTGCTGTCTCGCTATCAGACTGTGAGACTGTCAAGGGCAGGCATTCTGCTCAGCTTTGGCAATACCATCTAGTGGTGAACAAGACGGAACTGTTTCAGGCCATGGGCATTCTAGTGGGAAGACAAATATTTAATCTCGAGTGTACAAAATGCTGCCATAGAACAGGAGTGCAGTGGAGCATAATAGGAGCTCTGGACCTTGTCTGAACACATCAAAGAAGGCTTTTTTCTAAGGAGTGATTGTTTATTTAAGTTGAAACCTGAAGGATGTGTGGGAATTAGCTAAGTGAAGAGAAGGAAGAGTTCCAGGCAGAGAAAACTGTGGACACAGTGGCTTTGGGCAAGTTACTCAGCTTCTTCTCTGCTTCAGTGTCTTCATCTATAAAATGGGAATAATATAACCTAGAGTTATATAATTAGGGTTGTTGTGATCATAAAGACAGAATTTTAAGTCATCATCTTCTAATATTTCTGAAGTGGGGCATAATTGGTTCATTCAGGATAACTTCTGGGTCCACGTTTATGTATTGAATGGCTAAATGTATGGATCTGCTTACTGCACTTTAACCTTTTTACCTGCTCTAAAACCTTTCTTGCATTTTAATGACAAGAACGGTCTATTTTGCCTTTCATTGAGTTTGTTAATTATGAAGATCAAACTCTGCCTTTCATTACTGCGTAAGTCTCATGGTGTGTCAGACTTCTTAGGTCAGTGTGTGTCATCAGTTAGAATGCTTTCACCTTCAAGAAACAGAAAAGCCAGCTCAATGACTTAAACACACAGATGTTTATCATTTCAGAAAACAGAAGTTTGGGCAAGGGTAAGTCCAGTGCTGATTAACTGAGCAGCCTGGCAAAGGCGTCAAGGAGCCAAGTTCATTTTGCACTCCTGCTTAGTCATCCTCAGTACAGGCTTGCCCGCTGGCTCCCCATGGTCTCAGGTGGCCTGTCGCAGTTCCAGTTGCCACAGGGAGACACCAGAACATCCCACTGAGGAGGCGGAACTGTTTCTTTCCATGTCTGTCTCTTTATTGATGAACATTTGGGTGGCTTCCACCTTTTGTCCATTGTGAGTAATGCTGCTTGTGAACATTGGTGAACAATAAATTCTTTTTAAAAAGACAGCATCTGAGAGCTAAGCTATGAGGATGCAGAGGCATAAGAATGATACAATGGACTTTGGGGACTCGGGGGAAAGGGCAGGAGGCAGGTGAGGGATAAAAGACTACAAATTGGGTACAGTGTATACTGCTTGGGTGTTGGGTGCATCAAAATCTCAAAACCCTATGGAAATAAAAAATTAAAGTACCACATCAATTAATGTGTAGACCAAATCTTACTGCAATTAAATTTCTACTTTTAGCATCATTTGCTGCAATGAAGTTCTAGTATTTGAAATATTTTGAGCCACTAGCTTGCTGTTTAATGGGATTTGATCCCATAGTAAAGAAGATATAAACCAAATAAGTCAAAAGGATCTTAGAAGTAGTTTTGTTCCATCCTCTATTTTGAAGATGTTCTGGATTCAGAGTGATTTTCCAGGGTCAGAGCTAAGTCATGTTAAATAATTCAAAGTGTATGAAAATATACATTATCTCACAGATTCAAGTAGAGTAACCAGGGGTGTCTTTTGCCTCTAGTCTTACTCTAACCAGTGTCTAACTATGCCTGTGTAGATAAAATAAAGTAGAAAACCGGGATAATTCAGATATTCAAGTAATTGAAGAAAATTACTCCTGTTTAAAATATCTGGGCAGGCCGGGCATGGTGGCTCATGCGTGTAATCCCAGCACTTTGGGAGGCCGAGGCAGGCAGATTACTTGAGGTCAGGAGTTCAAGACCAGCCTGGCCAACATGGTGAAGCCTCGTCTCTACTAAAAATACAAAAATTAGTCATGCATGGTGGCACATGCCTGTAATCCCAGCTACTCAGGAGGCTGAGGCAGGAGAATTGCTTGAGCCCAGGGAGCGGAGGTTGCAGTGAGCCGAGATTGTACCATTGCACTCTAGCCTGGGTGACAAGAGCAAGACTCTGCTTCAAAAAAAAAAAAAAAAAAATTGTGGGCAACTCTAATACTTTTAGGTATTTGCTTCAGTAGTCCACTTTATGTGTTAGTGTTCAACATTACTAGTGGGATTTTGCTTCTCGTGCTCTATTTTCTGATTTCTATCACCAGTGGTTTCATGGTTGTATACAGTAATCTCTGGTTAGAGACAGAGTCAGTGGCCTGCTGGGGAACACACCAGACAGAAAGTGAGAGTTCCTTGTTTTGGGCTTCACTTTGCCCTTGACTTCCAGTAATCAGGGTGTTTCCTTGTTCTGAAACACGCTTGTGTTCACAACTGGCAGACAGGTAATCCCTGAACAAGTAAATCCCAGTGGAACCAGAAAACTGGGTCTTGTTTTCCTTAATTGGAACCTGACTTAGAATCGGCTATTGAACTGGGGAAAAAAAAAAAAAAAAAAGTGTTAGCCATTAGAAAATGAATTTAAATTACTGGTCTGTCCATATTTAGAATTTCTTGCAATCATTTCCACTGTATGTAACACTGAAATCCTTTGTGGTTGTCTGCTGCAAAAATGAATCTTTGACCCAGCAACTTTAAATGCTTTTGACACCATTGGGAATTTTGAGAATTGTTAATTTAATCTGCACTTGTCCTAGGTGGGGGCGGGGATGAGGGAGAAGTGATGTCCTTTTGCATTGGCAGTTATACTGTTTGTAAGCAGAGGTTTGTGCTTCTGGAACTTATGTTTACTAGGGAGTGATTATTAGCATAATAAGTATCATATTCTAGCTTTTATTTCGGAGGCAGTAAAGAGCCAGCCAAGCAGAGAGAAGAGTGGGAGGTGACTGGCAGCAAGGGCCTCGTCGCTATTAGTGCAACACTGCTGCAGGTGGAGGAGCGTTTCATCAAAGCAGGAAGAAGGGGAGGCCTTTTCTGCTTATGACTCTAACTTCCCTGCGTGCCTTGTCTTTACAGGCCTGCAGTGAGGTTAGGATGCAAATGACTTTCTTTTCTTTCCCATCCCAAGCCCATCATGGGTTCTCTCTAACTGATTCTTGTTCTCTTAGTAATTATTTAACTGTCAAGCAGGGCCTTGTCCTGACAAGGAGAACGGGAAGGCCCTCTGGTTCCTGTCTACACAATGTCTGTAGTCCCTTCTCTCAAAGACTCAGTGTTGAGACTCCCGAAGGGAAGGAGGAGGCATTCAAGTAGAAACACATTTACGTCAACAGGTTTTCTGAACCCCCAGTGAATTTTGAGTTCTCAGTGCAACCTTCCCCTGCTTCACTGTTCCTGTTTCTTCTCTGTGCCTCTGTTTTCCGATTGGGGAAGTGGCAAGGATCCTGACTCTGGAGGAAAGTGGAGAAGAACCAGTGGGCCCGACTGCATCAAGGGCCTCTCCTCAGCAGAGAACCGGCTGGTCCTCCTCACTCACACGTGCTGTCTGTGTGCAGGGCGCTCATGGGAGATGTTGAAGAGGTGTAAGAAGGCTTCTTCTCTGTGTAACTGGGGAGCAGGACATGCACACAAAGGCAAGTGCATCAGGGTACGTTCAGTGTGTAACTTAAAATAAGTAACAGACGTAGTGTGGTGGGCAGAACTGTGTGTATTTCAGACAGCGGCTCAAGGACTGCTTGTCTCTTTGTAGGAACACTGTAGGCCAGAATCAGTCTGTTAAATGGGAGTTGACGTCCTGTGACACTTTTCTAGATTAAATGGTCCTAATACTCTACAGTAAATGCTTTTATTTTTAGTTAGTAGAGGAAAAAGATGGTATTTTTCAAAAAGTGAGACAGAAAAAGGCATATGGGACATTATATGTATGTGCTGGTATGTGTGCACACCACCACCTATGAAGCAGCCTTGCTGCTAAAGTAGACCCCGAGTTTGATAAAACGCCTAGATCTTACTGTGTATTTATAGGAAATACGAGGGATGGAGAAACGTTGTAAATGGCTTTTTGGGGATAGAATCAGCAAATTCCAAACTGCATTATAGGATAAACAGAACAGTTTTTTCAACAAATAAATCACAAGGGGAAAAAGTGAGAAAAAAGCCTCTATAGAGAAAAAGAGATTGAAGAGATGAATGAACCAATAGTCATATATGATTGATTCAGACAAAATGAAGAAAATGTGAGGCAATCTGGGAAATGTGGACACTGACTGATTATTTGATGGTATTAATGGTATTAAGAAGTTTATTTTATAAAACAAACCAAAAAAGGCAAGAGGAAATTTATTTTATATTGAATATTGACAACGAATAATTAAATTAAAAAAATTTGTTAAGTGTGAAAATTGTGGATACGTTTTAAAAGAATATTCTTTAAAGAGACATGTATATTGAAATATTTACATATGAAAAGAAATGCTGTCTGTGATTTGCTTCAAAATAACCCAGGCAAGGGAGTAGGTGGGAGAATCACTGACACAGGATTGGTTATGCATTAAACATCGTTGAAGCTGGGTGTTGGGCAAACTAGGCTCATTCTACTGTTCTACTGTGTATATGTTTGAAAATTTTAGAGTTAAATTTTAAAATTTAACAAGTGAGTGAGGGCCGGGAACAGTGGCTCATGCCTGTAATCCCAGCACTCTGGGAGGCTGAGGAGAGTGGATCACCTGAAGTTAGGAGTTCGAGACCAGCCTGGCCAACATGGGGGAAACCCCGTTTCTACTAAAATTACAAAAATTAGCCAGGCATAGTGACACGCGCCTGTAATCTCAGCTACTCAAGAGGCTGAGGCAGGAGAATCACTTGAACACACGAGGCGAAGGTTGCAGTGAGCCGAGATCGCGCCACTGTACTCCAGCCTGGGCAACAGAGCCGGACTCTATCTCAGAAAAAAAAAAAAAAAAATGTGAGTGAGATATCTTGACAAAAGATGGAGTAGTGGTTGCCTGGAACCTGGGTAAAGGGGTGATGTGGCTGCAGAGGGACACAAGGGATCTTTTGGGGTGATGGGAATGATCTGCGTCTTGGCTATGATGGCAATTTCATGGGTACATACATTTAAACTAATCAAACTTCATTTAAATGTGTGTATTTTGTTGTATGTAAATTATACTGTAATGTCAATTTAAAAATTGATTAAAATTAGTAAGAAGGGGCCAGGTGTGATGGCTTATGCCTGTAATCCCAGCACTTGGGGAGGCCGAGGTGGGCAGATCACCTGAGGTCAGGAGTTTAAAACCAGCCTGACCAAGATGGTGAAACCCCGTCTCTACTAAAAATACAAAAATTAGCCGGGTGTGGTGGCGTGCACCTGTAATCCCAGCTACTTAGGAAGTTGAGGCAGGAGAATCACTTGTACCTGGAAGGTGGAGGTTGCAGTGAGTTGAGATCGCGCCACTGCACTCCAGGCTGGGTGACAGAGCAAGACTCCATATCCAAAAAAAAAAAGGGGGGGGCGGTTTAAAAATATTATTATTAGTAGTAAAATAGAGACAGGGCCTAACTATATTGCCCAGGCTGATCTCGAACTCCTGGGCTCAAGCGATCCTCCCTCGGCCTCCCAAAGTGTTGGGATAATGGTGTGAGCCACTGTGCTTGGCCAGTAAGAAGGGTTTTTGTGTATTATACACACAGTGTGGAATCAGTAGTGTCAGAGGTGTGAGGCACCCAGCACTGCCGGGCAGCAGGGATTACCTGGCTTGTGCTGCATCTTTATTTTTCCCTTCACCTCAAGTTAACTTTATCGTTCATACTTCTGATTTTGCAGTAGTATCTCTAATTTCTCCTTGCAGCTGTAGAGTCAGCTTGAATTTTGTGATGTTTGTCCATGTGTCTGTCATCCAAAAGGACATGCATTTTTATGCTAGAATAAATGATTTTAGGAGGACATCTACCCATTTATGATAATTTTTTAAACATTCAGTTGGCTACATTATAATAGTCAAGCATTAAGGGTACACCTGAGCTGAAAACAATTCAGCTGGATTCTAATTTTGATTTATTTTCCATCCAGTCTACCAACCAACCAACCAACCAGTCAGCCAGTCAGCATTTATTGAATGTATTCTTTGCACCATCCCCCGAGTTGGGTTTTGGGTGCATGAGGATGAATATGATACAGTCCTGCCCTTAAGGATATAACTTTCAGGTTGAGAAGATAGCTGTGTATATGTATAATTTCAGCAGCATGACAAATGCCATGGTCAAAGTGAGTACAAGATACAATGTAGTAGGCCACATTTATACATGTTGGCCTCCTCCCTCCCTCCCCTCTAGCCCCTTCCTTACTTGGTAAGTCAAGTGAACCAAATGTCAGGCAGTTTGGAAAGGAGAGTTGAAGCAGAAGGAAACTTCCTTCTGCCCCAATGAATTTGTTACTTTTTCTTCCAAATAAAAATTAGTTATTTTTACAATACCATTATATTGACATTGCAAGGGTCCCTGGTGTTTTTATTGTTTTCTGTTGTCACTTTGTATCTCTTCTCCCATTCCCATCCCACTCCCATTAGCATCTTCTCTGATGTGTTTAATATGTATCCTTGGATATATATGTATCCTTATATGGTGTTTTCTGTAAATTTATATAAATAGTATTACATGATAATCCTCATTCTTATCCTTTCTTCATTTAAAACTATGTTTTTAAGTTATGTTGATGTTGTGTTTATATGGTGCTTTTAGCCACTGCATTGTATTTTTATTGCTCTGTCTACTGCATTTTATTTGTCTGTTCCCCTAGTGACAGACACCTCATTTGTTCTCCCTGTACCACAAACAATGCTCTGCGGGTATAGTGGCTCACACCTATAATCTCAGAACTTTGGGGAGGCTGAGGCAGAAGGATCGCTTGAGCCCAGGAGTTCGAGACCAACCCGGGCAATGTGACAAAAACCTCATCTTTACCAGAAATTAAAAACTTAGTTGGGCATAGTGGTATGTATGTGCCTGTAGTCCCAGCTACTTGAGAGACTGGGGTGGGAGGATCGCTTGAGCCCAGGAGGTTGAGGCTGCAGTGAGCCTTGATTGTGCCACCACTGCACTCCAGCCTGGGCAACAGAGTGAGACTGTCTCAAAAAATAAAAGATAAAGCTAAATAAATTAATAAGAAAATCCTCATATATGTCTTCTTATGAACTTGTACAAGAGTTTTTCTGGCTAAATACCAACAAGTATAATTGTTGGGTCACAGAGTATAATCATATTTAATTTCACTAAGTAATGCATGATTGCTTAATTTGTATTTCCACTAAGTGCAGTCCTTAGTATTTGACTTTAAAACTTTGTGAGTTTGGCAGGTTTCACATGTTATTAATATCTTTTTTAACTCACATGTCTCTGATTACTAATGAGCATGCCTAGATTTCTGTATATACTGGGTAGTTTTTGGATTTTCCTTTTATGAATGACCTGGTCATATCATTTTCCCATTTTTCCAGTAGAGTTTCTTATATATTGTAGCTATGAATCCTAAGGCAGTTATAAATGTTTCAGATGTCTTCTGTTCCTCATCTACCTGCTAACTTTGTTCACGGTGTCCTTTATTCAGCAGAAATCTTCTGTTTTAATTTAGACATTTCCTTTGGTTTTTCCATTTATAAAGATTTGTGCCTTTTGATGTCTTACTTAAGAAATCTTTTCTGGGCCAGGCATGGTGGCTCATGCCTGTAATCCCAGCACTTTGGGAGGCCAAGGTGGAAGGATTGCTTGAAGCCAGGAGTTCGAGACCAGCCTGGGCAATGTAGCAAGACTCCATCTGTATGTAAAAAAAAAAAAAAAAGGCATTATCCTATATTTTCTTCTAATTAGGTTTATATGTGTCTCAAATTTACATCTCCAGTTTGATCTTTTCTCTGATCTCTAAATTTGCATACTCACTGTCTACCTGATAGCCCCACCTAAATATCTAATAGATATGTCAAACTTAGCATTGCTAAAACTTATTTTATCCCTTCGTCATTAAAAAAAAAAAAATCTGTTCCTCTCCCAATCTTTATTCATCTGAGTACACTTGTCCTTTGGTATCTCTGGAGAATTGGTTCCACGAGCAGCCCTCCACAGTGGATACTGATATAGGTTAGCTTTGTGTCCCCACTCAAATCTCATCTTGAATTGTAATCTCCGAGTGTTAAGGGAGGAAGCTGATGGGAAGTGATTGGATTATGGGGGCGGTTTCTTCCATGCTGTTCTTGTGACAGTGAGTGAATTCTCACAAGATCTGATGGTTTTTTAAATGGTAGTTTTTTCCTGCTCTCTCACACACCTCTCTCTCCTGCCACCATGTGAGACAGTCCCTGCTTGCTTCCCCTTCGCCATGATTGTGAGTTTCCTGAGGCCTCCCCTACCCTGTGGAACTGCGAGTCAATTAAAACCCTTTGCTTTATAAATTACCCAGTTTCATGTAGTATCTTTATAGCAGTGTGAAAACGGATTAATACAGATACCAGAATCCACAGATGCTTAAGTTCCTTATATAGTGACACTGTATTTGCATATAACCTACACACATCCTCCCTCGTACTTTAATCTCTTGAATACTTATAATAGTTAATACAATGTAAATGCCATGTAAATTGTTGTTATACTGTATTATGTAGGGAATAAACAAGAAAAAAAAGTCTGTACATGTTCAGTATAGATGCAACCAGCCTTTTTTTCCCCCTAAATATACATATAGGTACATATTTCTTGAGATGGAGTTTCACTCTCTTGCTCAGGCTAGAGTGCAGTGGTGGGGTCTCTGCTCGCTGCAACCTCTGCCTCCCAGGTTCAAGCAATTCTCATGCCTTAGTCTGCTGATTAGCTGGGATTACAGGTACACGCCACCACGCCCAGCTAATTTTGTATTTTTAGTAGAGACAGAGTTTCACCATGTTGGCCAGGCTGGTCTCGAACTCCTGACCTCAAGTGATCTCCCTGCCTTGGCCTCCCAAAGTGCTGGGATTACAGAAGTGAGCCATGGCACCTGGCTTTTTTCCTAAATATTTTTGATTCATGGATATGGAACCTGTGGGTACAGAGGGCCGACTGTAAATGATGCTGCCTTCCACCCTGTTGCTCAAGCCAAAAACCCCAGAGTCATCTTTGCTTCTTTTTCATGCTCTGCGTGTGTAATCTGTCAGCAAGTTCTTTTTTTTTTTTTTTTGAGACGGAGTCTTGCTCTGTCGCCCAGGCTGGAGGGCAGTGGCGCAATCTCGGCTCACTGCAAGCTCCGCCCCCCGGGTTCACGCCATTCTCCTGCCTCAGCCTCTCCGAGTAGCTGGGACTACAGGCTCCTGCCACCATGCCCGGCTAATTTTTTTTGTATTTTTAGTAGAGACGGGGTTTCACCGTGGTCTCGATCTCCTGACCTCGTGATCTGCCCGCTTCGGCCTCCCAAAGTGCTGGCATTACAAGCGTAAGCCACCGCGCCCGGCCCCAGGCTTTTTTGTTAAATGTACCTTAAAGCAATGCTTTCTTCTTTTTTTCCCATCACAAATTTAATTATTTATAAAAATATCTAATGGAAAGAAACTGGATTAGCAAGCCAAACGGATACTTGTCCTGGCTAAGTGTGATACTGGGCAAGTTGTTGACTTCCTTCTTCAGATGCCTGTGATACATACCCCATGTTTATTCTAATTTCTTAAAGATATGAGAACCTAGCTCTAACATATGCATGAAATGCCTATTCCTGAGGCATTGATCACATTGTCATTGTTCAGGTTCCTCTCTGTGCTCCCTGAAATTCCCATTAGCGTAATTCCTCACCATCCCCTTGTGCGGAGTCCACTGCCCCACCGTGTGCTGCTGCCCTTGACTGTTCTGAGGCTGGCTGAGTTTCAGAAGTAACAGGGACTCAGTGATTAAATTTCTTTTTCTTTTTCTTTCTCTTTTCTTTTTTTTTTTGAGATGGAGTCTCGCTCTGTCCCCCAAGCTGGAGTACAGTGGCGCAATCTCGGCTCACTGCAACCTCTGCCTCCCAGGTTCGAGTGATTCTTGTGCCTCAGCCTCCCTAGTAGCTGGGACCTACAGGTGCCTGCCACCACACCTGGCTAGGTGATGAAATTTCTTCAGCTTTCTCTGGCCCTCCCTACTTCTGGAATCCAAATGACGCGCTACATATTGTTGCCATTTCTGATTTGGATGTACAAATATAGGGACAGATGGGTTTGTGTTTATTTTTTATGTATTTTTTTTCTCTCTTAATCTGGCTGTAAAAACATTTCCAATGGCTTATAGTTTAGTGTGTGTTCCCAAAGTGGGAGCAGCCTATACATATGGAAGTTCAGTTAGGTAGGGCTTCCTGTACCCTGGCGCCAGAGCGTTGTTCTGACCGATGGTGCCCCCTGATGGCCAGTGTAGAAACTTGGTCATGGTGTCATCTTTTTCTCACCATCACTGGGGATTCCCTTCACTCCCCAGCGTTTACTCACTTTTATTCTGTCTTGAATCTTAGCTAATTATGCCTGAGATAATCCTTCTTATCTCCTCTTTGGGTTTCTTATTTCTTCTCTTATTTATTGCTCTCTTACCTCAAAAATATCTTATTTCAGCCGAGTGCAGTGGCTCATGCCTCTAATCCCAGCCACTTTGGGAGGCTGAGGCAGGTGGATCACCTGAGGTCAGGAGTTCGAGACCAGCCTGGGCATCATGGTGAAACCCTGTCTCTACTAAAAATGCAAAAATTAGCCAGGTGTGATGCTACTCCAGCTACTCAGGAGGCTGAGGCAGGAGGATGGCTTGAACCCGGGATGTGGAGGTTGCAGTGAGCTGAGGTCACATCACTGCACTCCAGCCTGGGCAATAGAGACAGACTCCATCTCAAAAAAAAAAAAATCTTATTTCTTCTCACCACTCATTATTTTCATTATATTTTGAACTAAAAGCTTGTCCTGGTAATGGCTAAAAAGTGCTTAGTGGTGTGTCCATATCAAGAAGAAAGGAAGCCCTTGATTTTGAAGAGAAATTAGAAGCCACGCTAAGGACTCATGGTTGCCAGCTTCACAAGCTCTGAGATAGGTAAAGCACGCCCTTCAGAATCTTTATGGGTTTTTATTAGCTCCTCAGCTTTCTCCAACTAAAATTGCTTTGGCTTAAGCTTTAGAACTCAAGATAAATGAAAGTTCTTCATTTTAACTTTAGTTGATAAATTACTAGTATTACAGAACGATTTTCTGTGTGGAAAACATGCCAGCACTGTCACCCAGACACACCGTGCACAGGTTCAGCATGTACCATGGCTGCCTGAGGCCTGCCCTCTTCCCTGCTGGTCTCCTCTCCTGCGCTACTTTTTTTTTTTTTTTTGAGACAGAGCCTTGCTCTGTCACCCAGGCTGGAGTGCAGTGGTGCAATCTCAGCTCAATGCAACCTCCACCTCCTGGGTTCAAGCAATTCTTCTGTCTCAGCCTCCCAAGTAGCTGGGATTACAGGTGCCTATCACCATGCCCGGCTAATTTTTTTAATTTTAATAGAGACGGGGTTTCACCATGTTGGCCAGGCTGGTCTCGAATTCCTGACCTCAAGTGATCCACCCCACTTGGCCTCCCGAAGTGCTGGGATTACAGGCGTGAGCCACCGCACCCAGCCTCCTGCGCTCGTCTTAATGTGGTTTCAGATTCTGCCCAGGTGCCTTCCAGACTAGCTTCTGGAGCACTGTCCACCTGTCAGTTGAATTATTGAGCTACTGATTTGTCTGACTTTTAGCTCATAATTGGACTATTGTAAATGACGTAGATACGTAAGTATGTCCTACGGGTTATGTGGCTGTGCTGCTGAGACCTCACACTCAACCCTCCAGCACTAATTCACTCTCTTTCAAAATTATGCTTTTGCTTTTAGTGTTTGGGGAGCCCAGGAGAGGAATGTGAAACAGGACT
Organism: Hylobates moloch; assembly: GCF_009828535.3. NCBI lineage: Eukaryota > Metazoa > Chordata > Mammalia > Primates > Hylobatidae > Hylobates > Hylobates moloch. The sequence goes on from NW_026652280.1 coordinate 85,292,538, forward strand.
GCCCAATCCCGCTACCACACACACACACACACACACAACCAAAACAAACCAAAATATTCCTGAGTGCAGGAGTTATGATTTAACAAAACCTTCATATCCTCTTCCTTCCCCACTCCAGAGAACACCCTACTTAGAATAAAAAGCTAGGAGTGATGAGCACCATGGCTTCCAGTCTTTATGGAGCTGTGAGAGCCGATCGTTAATTGATTTATTCTCCTATCTTTTCCAGAGCGGATGTAGTCTTTGAATAGAATTGCATAATTTTAGGGTTTTAAGCACCCTTAGTAATCGTGCAGTTTAGTTTCCCATCTCATGCCTTCCAAAAAACTTCATGCAAGTTGACCCTCATCTAGCCTTGGCCAGAGTGCTTCCACTGAACAAGAATTCAGCAGTTTTTTAAGCAGGCCCATTCCATTGTATGGACTGCCCGAATTATTAGTAAGTTCTCTATGTTCAGCTAAAACTTAACTCATGGGAATTTCCACCGTAAGTCCTGATTTAACCATTTGTAGAAACGAATGACTCCGTTTTTTCACTCCCACAGAAGTGGTCTTCAGCTATTGGAGGACAGTGCCCAGCCTCCGAAGGCTCTCCAGCCTCAGCATTGCCCAGTTTTCTCTTGGCTTGTTGGGCTTTTTTCTTCTTGATTTTTGGGGATTTTTGAAAATAGCCCTATGTCTTGGATATGAGTCACAAATTGCCTCCACTACCCTCATTTTGTCATTTGTCTCCAAGCTCTGTTTACATTGGTGTTTGCCGTGCAGAATTTTTTCTTTAATATGATAAAATGTGGCCATCTTTTTAAAAATGACCTCTGGACTTCATGCGTTTGGAGTTTATTCATACTTAGAAAGGCCTTGTCCACTTGAGGCTATTTAAAAAATACCCATATTTTCTGCTAGTACTTAAATGGATTTGTGTGAGTGTGTGTGTTTGTGTTTGTGTGTGTGTATGTACTTAAATCTTTTATGCATCTAGAATTTATTTTAAGATAAGATGTGAGGTAGGGGTTCAAATTAATTTTTTTTCCAGCTAGCTGTCTAGTTACTCCAACATTATTGAATTACTCATTTTTTCCTGCTGTTTTGAAATGCCATTATATTAAATTCATGACACACTTTTGGATTTATTCCTAGAGTGTTTCATATGTTTTATTTCCAAGCAAACCACCACATACATCTTATACCTTCATTATTGAAATTTTTAACCTAAATGTAAAACTTGTTATGTGCTTACCTGGCATCTGGCCGGTCAGGATGGTCTGACTCTGCTCCTTCTTGCCTCAGCAGCCTCCTCTTTTGTGCCACCTGCAGGTTAATAAGCATCTCTTATGTCGTTACCCAGGCCATTGACCAAGGGGTGACAATAATGTTGGCCATTGTAGGGCTGTCCTTTGGACTCCAGTGGAGAGCCATTACTCACTCTTTCCTATTTTAGAAATGCAGCGTGATAGGTTAAAAAGTGCTTAGGGTTTTGGTTTCAGTTGCAGAACTAAATTTGAGCATCCCTTCTATTCATTGTTTCTCAGACTTTAATGTGAACAGGAATGACCTGAGAATCTTGTTAAAATCCAAATTCTTTTTTTTTTCTTTTTTTTATTTTTAGTAGAGACGGGGTTTCACCATGTTGGCCAGGCTGGTCTTGAACTCCTGACCTCAGGTGATCCACCTGCCTTGGCCTTCCAAAGTGCTGGTATTACAGGCATGAGCCACAGCACCCAGCATAAAATGCAAATTCTGATTCAGTAGGTCTGGGGTAGGCCAAGATTTTGCCCCATTTATTTATTTATTTATTTATTTATTTATTTATTTATTGGACAGTATCACACTCTGTCACTCAGGCTAGAGTGCAGTGGCCTGATCATGGCTCACTAAAGCCTAAAACTCGTGGACTGAAGTGATGCTCCTGCCTCAGCCTTAGTAGATAGGACTGTAGACTTCTGCCACCATGCCCAGGTAATTAAAAAAATTTTCCTATAGAGATGGGAGTCTTGCCATATTACCTGGGCTGGTATTGAAATCCTGTCCCCAAGCAACCACCCAAAGTGGGATTACAGGGTGAGCTATGGTGCCCAGCCAGATTTTGCATTTTTAGTAAGTCCCCAGGCCATGCTGATGCTGCTGGTCCATGGACTACCCTATACTTTGCAGGCCAAGACTAGGGTGAGTCAAGTGACATGCTCCACGAAGTGTGTGAGGAGGCACTTACTGTCTTGGTACTTGCTCATACCTGAGAGCAAGCACTTCTTTAAGTTTTGTACCCTGGGTCCCTTGCTTGCCTCACCCTAATCCCAGCCCTGATATTGTGTTTCTTATTATTGTTAGGCTTACTGCTGATGAACCTACTAAATAGGACTCTTGAGAGGTGAGCTCTTGCTGTCTGCATTTTTTTTTTTTTTTTTTGAGATAAAGTCTTGCTCTGTCGCCCAAGCCGGAGTGCAGTGGCGCGATCTTGGCTCACTGCAACCTCCACCTCCCGGGTTCAAGTGATTCTCCTGCCTCAGCCTCCCGAGTAGCTGGGACTACAGACATGCGCCACCACACCCAGCTAATTTTTGTATTTGGAGTAGAGACAGGGTTTCACCATGTTGGCCAGAATGGTCTCGATATCTTGACCTCATTATCCGCCCACCTCAGCCTCCCAAAGTGCTGGGATTACAGGCGTGAGCCATTGTGACTGGCCGCTGTCTGTATTCTTAAACAGGTTCCCCAGGTGACCCTTAGGCACACCAAAGTTTGAGAACCACTGAAAAAGAGAAGTTCTGACTTTTAGGATTAATTTATAGCCTGTTATGAAACCAGTGCTTGCAACCTGAAAACATCATGCTACTGTTTACCTTTAGTTTTCATGATGTGCTTGAGATAGTGGTGGCTAAGCCCGAAATATATAAATTTTTAATTTTAATGTTTGTGGGTACATAGTAGTTGTATATATTTATGAGTTGCATAAGATGTTTTGATACAGGCAGGCAATGCATAATAATCACATTAGGGTAAGTGGGGTGTCCAACTCAAGCATTTATCCTTTGTGTTACAGACAATCCAGTTATACTTTTTATACTTTTTAGTTACTTTAAAATGTATAATTAAATTGTTTTGTACTGTAGTTACCCTGTTGTGCTAGCAAATACTAGGTCTTATTCATGCTTTGTAACTGTTTTTTTTTTTTTAATCCATTAGCCCTCCCCACTTCCCTCCCATCCACCCCCCTAACCCCACCACTACCCTTCCCAGCCTGTGGTAACCATCCTTCTACTCTTTGTCTCCGTGAGTTTAATTGTATTAATTTTTAGCTCTCACAAGTAAGTGAGAACATGTGAAGTTTGTCTTTCTGTGCCTGGCTTATTTTATTTAACATAATGATCTAGTTCCATCCATGATTCATCCATCCATCCAAAGGATCACATTCTTTGTGGCCAAATAGTGGCCGAATAGTACTCCATTGTGTATATGCGCTGCATTTATTTATCCATTCATCTGTTGATAGACATTTGCTTTCAAATCTTGCCTACCATGAATAGTGCTGCAGTAAACATGGGAATGCAGAGACCTCTTTTCTATACTGATTTCCTTTATTTGGGGTATATACCTAGCAATGGGATTGCTGGATTGTAAGGTAGCTCTATTTTTAGTTTTCGAGGAACCTCCAAACTATTCTCCACAGTGGTTGTAAAGTTGCAAATATTGACAGTAGTTACTCACGTGGTGCCAAACTACAGGAGAAGGCCTGCTCGTATTTGACAAAACTAACCTTTACCCACGTACTGAATCTGATAACGTGGCTTTTGCTCAAAATCCAACTCTTATGTGGTAAAAACCTTAATTGAAAGTGGACCATAGCTCAGTGCTTCTCAAACTCTTAATGCGGGTAAGAATCTTCTGGGTATCTTGTTAAAATGCAGATTCTGATTCACCTGGCCTGGGGTGGGACCTATAATTCTGCATTTCTGACAAGCTTTTAGAGGGTGATGAAGCTTTAGCTCTACAGCTGTGCTTGCAAACCAAGGAGATTTTTGACTGACCTCTAGTTCGGAACTTTTTCCTAATGTGTGAGAGTTTTGGTTAGGAATGTTTGGAGAAGTTATTCATGGATTTTACTTCAGCAGACGGGGAAAGATGCTTTGCATCTGCGTGACCTGCCTTGTTCACAAAAGCCAGTGATGGATTCCCAACCGTGGACCTCCCAGACTCAGGCATGACTTGTAACTTGTACTCTGCCATCACGGTGCATGGCTGAGAGAGGGATGCCCATTGGGTGGAACTCTTTGTTTCGTTTTTTTAAATGTGTAAATAGGCAATACATTTACAAGGTTCAAAATTCAAAAGATATAGAAGGAGATACACAGTGAGTAGTGCCCTCCCCTTAATTCCCCATCTGCTGAGTTCCCAATTTTTCTCACCCCTCCAACTCTGCCAAATTAGTAAAAGTACTTTATTAGTTTCTTGTGTATCTTTCCAACTATTTTATGTATATACAAGCAAACATAAATTTATTCATATATAATTATATATAGTTTCTTTTTCTCACCTTAAAACAAATTAATGTTAACATAGTATGGACATTGTTCTGCACCTTGATTTTCTTTTTTCATGAAAAAATTAATCTTGGAGATCTTTCCACACGTCCACATGAAGAGCTTTTTTTTGTTTTCTTTCAGCAGCTTCATAGTATCTTATTGTATGGATCTACCATAATTTAACTAGAAACTTATTTACTAATGGACTTTAGATTGTTTCCAATTTCTTGCTGATAAATGCAAAGAATAAATTCACATTCGTATATTTTATGTACATTACACATTTTGTTTTATTCAGCAATATTCTATTTTATGAAGTCAAAATTTTATGTATCTTGAACTTTTTATGTTTAATGAAATATTATTTTTATATCTTTAAGTTCTCCTTTGATGAGTTTGGAAGGCATTTTCACATTCCTAATGTTATTAACACAGAACAGATTAAATATATTTGTATGCATTTTTCCTTTTTTCTCCCTAGAGACTGGGTCTCGCCATGTGGCCCAGGCTAGAGTGTAGTGGTGCAATGAAAGCTCATTGTAGGCCAGGCACTGTTGCTCACACCTGTAATCCCAGCAGTTTCAGATGCCAAGGCAGGTGGATCACCAGAGGTCAGGAGTTTGAGGCCAGCCTGACCAACATGGTAGAACCCCATCTCTACTAAAAATATAAAAATTAGGCGGGCATGGTGGTGGGTGCCTGTAGTCCCGGCCACTCAGGAGGCTGAGGCAGGAGAATCACTTGAACCTGGGAGGCGGAGGCTACAGTGAGCCGAGATCACACCACTGCACTCTAGCCTGGGCAACACAGTGAGACTCCATCTCAAAAAAAAAAAGCTCATTGTAACCTCATACTTCTGGGCTCCAGTAATCCTGGTGCCTCAGCCTCCTACGTAATGGGCCCTACAGGTATGCACCACCACACCTAGCTATTTTTTGTTGTTTTTTTATAGAGATGCAGTTGTTTTTCGTTTGTTTTGTTTTGTTTTTTGAGACGGAATCTCACTTTGTCACCCAGAATGGAGTGCAGCGGCACAATCTCAGCTCATGGCAGCCTCTGTCTCCCAGGTTCAAGCGATTCTCCTGCCTCAGCCTTCTGAGTAACTGGGATTACAGGCGCCCCGCCACCACACCCAGCTACTTTTGGTATTTTTAGTAGAGACGGGGTTTCACCATGTTGGCCGCCAGGCTGGTCTCAAACTCCTGACCTCAAGCGATCTGCCTGCGTCAGCCTCCCAAAATACTGGGATTACAGGCATGAGTCACCACTCCTGGCCAGAGATGCAGTTTTGATATGTTGTCCAGGCTGCTCTCCTGGGCTCAACTGATCCTCCTGCCCCGGCTCCCAGAGTGCTGGGATTATGGACACTGATCTATACCAATGTGTGCTGGGTGTGCAGTCACTGCCCAGCTGGGCTGCATATATTTTTTCCAAAACCCAGGTAAAATGTGTTCATCGCTTAAGAATCAGCATTTTTTTATTTTTATTTTTATTTTTTTGGGGTGAGACGAGGTCTTGCACTGTCGCCCAGGCTGGAGTGCAGTGCTGCAATCTCAGCTCACTGCAACCTCCACCTGGTCCTCACACCTGATCCTTCTGAGTAGCTGGGACCATGGGCACTTGCCACCACGCCCAGCTAATTTTTTGTATTTTTTAGTAGAGATGGGGTTTCGCCACAGTGCCCAGGCTTGTCTTGAACTCCTGAGCTCAGGCAATCCTCCCACCTTGACCTCCCAAGGTGCTAGGACTACAGGCGTGAGGCACTGCGCCTGGCTTATCAGCATTTTATTAAAAAAAAAAAAAGAGGATGGAGATAATTGCGTCGAAACCTGATAGTTCGAACTGTCAATTTAAGCTGAATGGGAGTGGGGCTCCTGAAAAAGAAGGTTCATGACCAGCCTGGGCAACGTCTCTACTAAGAGGAAAAAAAAAGAGGGAAGAAGGTTCAACCTGCTGCCATTTAACACTGCTTCTCCCAGGAAAGCAGCCCTATGAGACTTGGGTTTCTCTGAATGATGTCTTGGGTTTCAACACTGTCCCCTTACTTGTTAGCCACCTTCATGGAAAAACGCGCAATCCATGAATATTTGTGATCTCGCATGCCATTACTGGGCAAACAAAATGAATCACAAGCTGGGGCTTGAATAGAAATTCCATTATTTACACACAGGTCAGATTAATCTATCTAGGAAGGACAGTGAAAGAGGCTATTTTTCGTGATGGTGCTTTTTAAACTGCAGTCAGGTGGTGCTGTTAATGAAAATACCAAAGAGAAAGAGTGATTTCCCTCCTAAGCAGCATTAGATTATAGTGTTGTCAGGAGTCTTGCAATTGAATTACCTTTTTGTAATCAATTCCACCTTATCAGTTAACTGTACTTGTAACGGACTGCTGGCTTCAAGAGACTGAGTCTGGATTATTTAAAACTTCTTGCTGTAAAGGAGACATCACCTGTAGCGTCTTCCCTTCCCCAGGTGGAGCATCCCCTGTTGGAGCACTTTGGAGGCTGCAGTGTTATGAGCTCTGCCCTGGCTGGGAGGGGTTCTGGAACAGGTCCGAAGCCCGCAGAGCAAGGGCTCATTTGTCTGCTTGATGCCAACGTGCTGCGGGTTCTCCAGAGGCTGGGGCTGGTTGCTTCTGAGTCCTTGTCAGTATTATTACTGCACTTCCCATTCCCAACTGCCTGTAGTGTTCTACCACTAACCTCCAGGAAGAAATGAATGGGAAATTTAGTTTGCCATGATTTGTGTCCTGGTTTAACATATGGTACTTAGTTTGGGAAGCCATTTGCTGTTGAAGACCTTCTTTCTTGTTTTTTTAAGACAGAGTCTTACTCTGTTGCCCAGGCTGGAGTGCAGTGGCACAATCTCGGCTCATTGCAACCTCTGCCTCCTGGGTTCAGGCAATCCTCATGTCTCAGCCTCCCAAGTAGCTGGGTTTACAGGCACACACCACCATGCCCGGCTAATTTTTGTATTTTTAGTAGAAATGGGGTTTCGCTATGTTGGCCAGGCTGATCTCCAACTCCTGACCTCAAGTGATCTGCCCGCCTTGGCCTCCCAAAGTACTGAGATTATAGACATGAGCCACTGCACCTGGCCCCTGTTAAAGGCTTTTGTGAAACAAAGCATTTTTAAAAGTTTCATAAGTAATATTGGAATTAATTTAGAGTGGACTGTGTGAAATAAATGCTTTGTCACAAACTTAATGGTGTCAACATGGTAACAATATTGAAAAATGCTTTTAATTTTATGAACTACGAGTCAGAAGTTCTTGAACCTTGATTCCTGTTTGCCTCTTACTGATAATGGACTATATTTAGCCTTTTCTTGGGTTGGGTCCTTATCAAAGAATGAGAAGACTAACTAATAGTAACAATAATATGTGTTTGCTGTATGACGAGAGCTAGCCAGGTGATTTGCAGTTTTAGTAGGGTGAGGTACAGCAGTATGAACCATTTCTATAACAAAAAGGAAATGTATCATGTTGAGAGGGTAAACAAAGTTTTTTAGAGAAGAGGAAAACAAATCTTGAATTTGTTATTTGTACAAATATACATAGAAGGCTATCAGGGCTGTCTGAGTTTTCTTTCATGTGAGAATGAAGGTAAAACTTGCTCGAGGTGCTTAGATATGACTTGAAGGAAACACAGGCATTTATTTGGTTTACTGTTAGATCAATATAGAGTTGTACAGCAATCTTTTACATTTCCCACTCTCAAGACCTAGAAATGCATGGTATAATAGCTTAGAAAGACAACTGGTATGAAGTATGTTCATTATTCTTTTTTTTCTTTGAGATGGATCTCACTCTGTTGCCCAGGCTGGAGTGCAGTGGCACAATCTCCGCTCGCTGCAACCTCCGCCTCCTGGGTTGAAGCAATTCTCTTGCCTTGGCCTCCGAAGTAGCTGGGATTACAGGCATGCACCACGACGCCCAGCTAATTTTTTGTATTTATAGTAGAGATGGTGTTTCACCATGTTGGCCAGGCTGGTCTCGAACTCCTGACCTCAGGTGATCCACCCACTTTGGCCTCCCAAAGTGCTGGGATCACAGACATGAGCCATCGCGCCAGGCCTGTTCATTATCCTGATCTCACATTTGACTTACAATGCACTTTTATGTCATGTGATGAGGTGATATGTTTGAAGATGAAAGAGGGCATTTAAAAGTAGCTGAGGACAGAATCAGAACTTTAGTAGTTACAGTGAGGAAATCAAAATCTCTCCCCACAAAACAACAATAATAGCAGACAAAATTGTTAAAAACAACTGTTTCAGGGCTCTAGAAATAGAATAAATGCAAGAAATAAATGGAGAAGCATTTATCCAAGAGAAACTGCCGAACTTCAGGTAAGAACAATGGGAGTCTTTGACATCCTTGCCTAAATGGTAGAGGGTTACTCCCATCCCCTCCTGCCATTGGTGTGGTAGTTCTGTCAGGGTAGAGCAGGCCGTGAAAACTAACAGCTTGGCTGCCAGAGGGAACGCGCTTGATTTGGAGCAGGTGAACGGCCACCGTCCAGTGGCATTGACAGTGGAAGTAATGACCCTCAGTAGCAAGAGAACAAGGAAGGCCAACAGTTCTGGTAGTGAGAGAGCTATCCCAAGTGGGTCAAGCAACAGACTGGCAAACTAGCCCAAAACTTAATTAACAGAGATCCTGGAAATGAGACAGTTACAGAGGGGTCTGAAGGGCTGTCCACACATTTCTGGCTGACTTAGAAGCCTCTGCACACATGCAGGTAAAACTAGAGAGATCCCATGGTACCCGTTTGTCCCTGGTTGGCTGGCAATCTGCATGAATGTATAAAGGAAATGCGAGAGGGCTGATCCGAAAGGAAAAGTGGGGTAGACCTGAAAACTGCTTGAACTTTATGCTTCCTAACCCTGCACAGACCCATGGGCAGAGGTTGGAAGCCTAGCAGGCTCAAGAGATGCGAACACAACCTTTAACCAATCATTGTCTGATCACTAAGCTGTGTGTTAGCAAGTCAGGCTTAAAAATAAAAACAAGAATTTGAAAAGAAAAACTGGAAAAAAAGAAAAGAAACTGAGTAGAGACATCAAATAGCCACACATCACAGGGGAGACAGATTTTGTAGATTTAGTCGAGGCAAATTACTAAAGAAATAACACACATGAAAAATTACAGTTGAGAGTTGCTACAATATATTCTCTAAAACATCTAGTTTTTTAAAATTATGATTACGCCTGTAATTTATTATGGTTATGTCTGTAAGGAATGGCTACAGAAAACAAACAAACAAACACTAATGGGACAAAAAAACCAGGAAAGGATGGTTCATATTCAGGGAAGATAATCAGTCAATAGAAACTGTCTCTGAGAGAGCCTAGATGTTAGGTTTAGTAAACAAAGACTTCAACACAGCTATTATAGATGTGTTCAGGAAATACAGGAAACTATGTATGTCATGTTTAAATATTTAAAGAAATGTATGATGACAGTGACTCAATAAATCTCAATAAAACAGAAACTATAAAAAAGAACCAAATGCAAATTCTGGAGATGAAAAATACAGTAACTAAAATTAAAAATTCACTACAGGAATTCAACAGCAGATTTGAGACACAGAAAGAATCAATGAACTTAAAGATAGATCAATAGAAACTGCCAATCTGAAGAACCTGAGAGAAAAAAATGAACAGAGCCTCAGAGATCTGTGGGACAACATCAGGCATACCAACACACATGTCGCAGAATCCTACAAGGAAAGGAGAAGAAAGGCAGTAAAAAAAATGTCTGAAGTAACAGCCAGAAACTTCCTACATTTGATGAAAATCATGAATCTATGAAAACTTCAAATCGGATAAATACTGAGGGATCCACACCTAGGCATATCCTGGTCAAATAATTGACAGGCAAAGACAAAAAGAGGCTGGGTGCGGTGGCTCACGCCTATAACCCTAGCACTTTGGGAGGCCAAGGTGGGCAGATCACTTGAGGTCAGGAATTCGAGACCAGCCTGGCCAACATGGTGAAACCCCCATCTCTACTAAAAAATACAAAAATTAGCTAGGTGTAATGGCACATGCCTGTAGTCCCAGCTACTCGGGAGGCTGAGGCAGGAGAATCACTTGAACCTGGGAAGTGGAGCTTGCAGTGAGCCGACATCATGCCACTGCACTCCAGCTTGAGCGACCAAGTAAGGCACTGTCTAAAAACAAACAAACAAAGACAAAAAGAATAAGAATGTCTTGAAAGCAGCAAGAAAAAGATAACTCCTCAAGTTTTGTATTGTAACAGTATGAATGTTTGCTGACTTCTCAGCAGAAACAGTGTAGGGTAGAAGGCAATGGAATGACATATTAAAAGTACTGAAATAAAAAACAAAACAAAATTTTTATATCTAGCAAAAGTATTCTTCAAAAATGAAGGCAAAATAAAGACATTCCTAGATTAAAAAAATACTAGGAATTGCTTGCTACCAGATCTACCTGAAAGAAGTTTTTTTGACTGAGAGGAAAATTCTACCAATGGGCAGTAATTCAGATCCACAAGACTAAAGGAAGAACACCAAAATTGCCAAATATTTGGGTAAATGTAAGATAATGTATAAAAATAGCTGAGGCTCAAAGTAGTAAAGAGTATTCTCCTGGTAAGAGGAAAATGATAACAATGGAAACTTGGGTCAATTTAAAGGAATAAAGAATGCTAAAAATAGTAAGTATGTAGATAAACATAACAAATTTTCTAATGTAATTTTTCTAAATGGTAATAGACAGTAAAAAGCAAAAATAATAATGTATTATGGAGTTAAAACATGTAGAATAGAGAGTAAAGGGGTGATTCCTGGGTAGGGAGTAGTGGGAGGGAAGTGGGGTTAGTTAATTGGTACAAAAAGAAAGAATGAATAAGAGCTAGTATTTGCTAGCACAACAGTGTGACTATAATCAGAAATAATTGTGATATAAAAATAACTAATTATTGTCTGTGACACAAATGATAAATGCTTAAGGTGATGGATACCCCATTTACCCTGTTGTGATTATTATGCATTGCATGCCTATATCAAAGCATCTCAAATAACCTATAAATATATACACCTTCTATGTACCCACAAAAATTAAAAATAAATTTTTAAAATTTAGAAATGAAATATACGGCCATAATAACAAAAGACATAAGGAAAAAAAATACCTGAGACTCTCTTGTAGTTTGTTGAGTGTAATCGGCATAATCCTTTTGAAAGCTAGTTGGGCAGTAGCCATTAAAAATTTACTTTTTAAAAATTAATTATTATTATTATTTTTTGAGACAGAGTCTCACTCTGTTGCCCAGGCTAGAGTGCAGTGGTGTGATCACAGCTTACTGCAGCCTTGACCTCCTGGGCTCAAGTGATCCTCTCAGCTTAGCCTCCCAGGTGGCTGGGACTACAGGCACACACCAGCATGCCTGGCTAATTTTTGTATTTTTTATAGAGATGGGTGTCTTGTGAGGCTGTGCTCACACTCCAGACCTCAAATGATCCTCTTGCCTCGGCCTCCCAGAGTGCTGGCATTACAGGTGTGAGCACCATGCCTGGCCTACCATTAAAAATTTAAATGTTTAGTCCTTTTGACTCAGCACTTTCAGTTTTAAGAACATATATTATAGAAACACTACAATAACTTTGTAATAACTAAAAACTATAAAAAAGTCAAATGCCCATCAGAAAGGGACTGATTAAGTAGTAGTATATTTATTTTGACTAAATATTATAACCATTAAAAGGAATGAAGTCAGGCCGGGTGCTGTGGCTCACGCCTGTAATCTCAGCACTTTGGGAGGCCAAGGAGGGCGGATCATTTGAGGTCAGGAGTTCAAGACCAGCCTGGCCAACATGGTGAAACCCCTTGTCTACTAAAAATACAAAAATCAGCTGGGCATGTTGGCGTGCACCTGTAATCCCAGCTACTTGGGAGGCTGAGGCATGAGTATCGCTTGAACCAGGGAGGTGGAGGTTGCAGTGAGCCAAGATCGCACCACTGCACTTCAGCCCGGGCAACAGAGTGAGGCTCCATCTCAAAACAAAACAAAAAAGAATGAAGTCACTATATATGTTTTAACATGGAAAGGTGTCCACTTAACAGCTGCTAAATTTGATGCATTTGGTCGAAGAGATTGAGCAGCACAGAAGTATATGCTCAAAGGTATGTGTGAGCATGTGCACATGCACACACACTTTTTTTTTTTTTTTTTTGAGATAGAGTCTCCCTCTGTCACCCATTCTGGAGTGTAATGGTGTGATCTCGGCTCATTGCAACCTCTGCCTCCTGGGTTCAAGCAAGTCTCCTGCCTCAGCCTCCTGAGTAGCTGGGATTACAGGCATGCGCCACCACACATGACTAATTTTTGTATTTTTAGTAGAGACGGGTTTTCACCACGTTGGTCAGGCTGGTCTCGAACTCCTGATCTCAGGTGATGCACCTGCCTCGGCCTCCCAAAGTGCTGGGATTACAGGTGTGAGCCACCATCCCCAGACTTCTTTTTCTTCAGACTTTTAATAGTGATCTTCTCTGGTGATTTATAGGATTGTTCCACTTTATTATATGTTTCCAAAATAAGAGTTTTTTTCTACTGTGTGTTTCTACTTTTTCTACTTTTCGAACTATTACTTTAAAAACAAATATTTTATAAACATATACATTTTAAAAAGTAGCTCATAGCATAACATTAACTTTGCATTTGAAATTGTGAGATTAAATCAAGTACCCGGTCTATAAACAGCACTTTCTACATCCATTCCACATCTTGTGTTCGTGTGTGTGTGTGTGTGTGTGTTTTACATATCTGTTCTGTACATTATAAGATCTTTGGGGGGCAAAACTGATCTTTTTTTTTGAGACGGAGTTTCGCTCTTGTTGCCCAGGCTGGAGTGCAGTGGCGTGATCTCGGCTCACTGCAACCTCTGCCTCCCGGGTTCAAGCAATTCTCCTGCCTCAGCCTCCTGAGTAGCTGGGATTACAGGCATGCACCACCACACCTGGCTAATTTTGTATTTTTAGTAGAGGTGGGGTTTCTCCATGTTGGTCAGGCTGGTCTCAAACTTGCGACCTCAGGCGATCCACCCGTCTCGGCCTCCCAAAGTGCTGGGATTATAGGCTTGAGCCACCATGCCCGGCCAAAACTGATCTTATTCATATTTGTTCAATTCCTCCCCCCACATCCCCTCTCTCTATTCCTATCATATAGTGCTTTGCACATAACAGACCATCTGTGAATATTTATACTTTATTAAAGACATATAAAATAGTAATTATTCTCTACAGCAATTGGAATCCAATACAGTAATCTATAATACAGTTATTTGATCCACTGACATATGTTCTTTCTCTTTCTCCCAAAAATAACCATTGAGACTAACAAAACCAAAACAAAACTGAAACAAAGAGCTCTAGCTTTTCCCATCTTCTCCAGTTACTAAATGTAGAACAGACTAGGTTTTGCTGACTTCTAGGCAGGAAACAGATTCTGTTTCTAGGAACAGAATTCCTGTGTCTAACTGAGCTATTCTTTTTCTTTTATGTTGTTTCCTTTTCACTAAAATAGAAAAAAAAAACATTTTAAGCCTTTCTACTTTTGCTATATGGCTTTATCACATGCAACATTTGGAATATTTGATCTAATAAATTTCTAAAGACAATTAGGACTTTGCCACTGAAGTGTTATTGTTCATTACTTGAAAACGTGTTACTTTTAAATATTTTGTTTATAGCACTATGCTTTTAAAAGTAAGGTGTTATTTTTAAAAATCCAAAAAGTAAATTACTTTCTGTTGGATTAGAGGAAATTTCCATTAAGGGAGATTGAGTGAAGTGGTTGCATAAACCCTCCTACAGATCACAATTGAAAGATGTGGGTGAAATATAGGAAACAACTAAAAGCATCCAAAAGCTTTCCCTAGAACCTGAGGAGAATTGACTCCTGAAACACTATAATAGAAGGAGCAAGAATTGCAAGTTTATGACTTTTTTGCCAGAAGTTATGCATCAGTACCCATGGTGGTTTCAGTAGAAAGAAATGATAGTGGAAAGCTGCAGCTTTACAGATGAGAGGTGCCAAAGAAAAGAAGTCAGGGATAGAAGAGAAGCTGGAAAGTTCAGGGGGGAATCCTGGAAACAAGAGAGGACTACAGAAAGGGTGAGGCCCCACGTCTGAGTGAAAACTGCCCAAATTCCTGGTTGACTATTAAACTCTAATTGTATAGTGAAATCCCAGGGAGCCCAGCAAAACAAAAACAAAAAAACCAGCCAACCAATGAAACAGCAAGCAGGCAGAGGCTAGAGAGGAATCTACCCTTAAAAGACAGACCTTTGGGAGGCCGAGGCGGGCAGATCACGAGGTCAGGAGATCGAGACCATCCTGGCTAACACAATGAAACCCCATCTCTACTAAAAATACAAAAAATTAGCCGGGCGTGGTGGTGGGCGCCTGTAGTCCCAGCTACTCGGGAGGCTGAGGCAGGAGAATGGCGTGAACCTGGGAGGCGGAGCTTGCAGTGAGCCGAGATCGCGCCACTACACTCCAGCCTGGGCGACAGAGCAAGACTCCGTCTCAAAAAAAAAAAAAAAAAAAAAAAAAGACAGACCTATACTAGATGAGATCTGTGAGGTTCATGCTTTTTAAAACAGTATATCCCTAAACTGTGAGCAGCGAAGCAGTGGAAAGCTGAAGCCTTAGTGGCTTGGGGTTCAGAGGAAAGACCCTAATATTGCCCAAGCAGCTGAAAACTTAGGAGGAAATCACAAGAACACAAAAGTCACAGAGAGTGTGAGCCCCTAAATCTGAGTATGATCAGCCTAAATCCCTGGGTGTCTGCCAGATTACACAGAAGCATGGGAGACCCCAGGGAGCTAGGCTAGACGTTGTAAGAGCTGAGCAGAGATAGCAGCTGCTTCATACGACAGGAGAGACAGTTTGCAGTTTGAATCCAGGCAAGTTAACTGCCTACTAGAATATAAAAAGAGAAAGTCCTCAGAAGAACATAGTAGAATCCAGAGTTGCTATAACATTTTATCTACAATGCCAAGTTTTCAATCTACGATTACTAGACATGTAAATAAAGTGGAAAGTCTAATTCATACTCAGGAAGAAAAGCAGTAGACACTGACTCTGAGCGTCTAAGTGGGTAGTGTTGGATTTTGCAGGCAGACTGCAAAGCCGCTGTCCTATGATCAAAGAATTATAGGAAAATTTGATCAAAAGAATTAAAGGAAAAATAAGTGAACAGATAAAGAAATTGTAACAAAGAAATGGAAAGTGAAAAAATGGAAGTTGTAGAGCTCAAATAAGTAATAGCTGAAATAAAAACTCACTGGAGGCTGGGTGCAGTGGCTTACACCTATAATCCCACAACTTTGGGAGGTCAAGGCAAGAGGATCACTTGAGCTCAGGAGTTTGAGACCAGCCCGGGCAACATAGTGAGACCCCACCTCTACAAAGCAATTTTAAAATGAGCCAGGCATGGTGGTATGTACCCGTAGTCCCAGCTACTTGGGAGGCTGAGGTGGGAGGATCGTTTGAACCCAAGAGATCGAGGCTGCAGTGAGCTGTGATCGTGCCACTGCACTCTAGCCTGGCTGACAACATGTCTCAAAAGAAAAAAAAAAGTTCACTAGATGTGCTCAACAGCGGTTTTGAAATGACAGAGAAAAGAATCTGTACCATTGAAGATAGATCAATAGAAATTATCCCATCCAATGAAGAGAGGAGCAAAGATTGAAGAAAAGTGAGTAGAGCCTCAGAGATTTGTAGGACGATATCAGGTAGCCTAATATAAGTGTACCTGGAGTCCTAGAAAGGGGAGAGAAAAATAGGCAAAAAACAATATTTAAGAAATAATATCCCCAAACTTCTTAAATATGGTAGAAAACACTATAGATTCAAGAAGTTCAGTGGAGTCTAAGCACAAAGAAAAAGCACTCATAGGCACATCATAGTCAAATTGCTGAAACCAAAGATAAAAAGAAAATCCTAAAAGCAGATAGAGATCCTTTTGCAGCTCATGAGCGTGACGATTGGGTGTTCATGCATGTGTGTGAGGTGTGCCACCCTCTGAACCTTGTTACAACATCAGCACATTACATCTCTGAACTTGGTGGGGAGGGGAAGCAGGTAGAGAAAAGTGACACATTACATAAAAGGGATCAGTGTTACAAATGTGACTGACTTTTCATCAGAAACGAAGGAGGCCAAAAGACACTGGAATAGTATAGTCAAATACTGAAAGAAAAACCCTGTCAACCAAAAATCCAGTATCTAGAGAAACAAATTTTCAAAAATGAGGGCTAAAGACATTTTCAGAAAAACAAAAATTGAGAGAATTCATCACCAGCAGACTTCCACTAAAAGAAGTTTTCAGAATGAAGGGAAATGATACCAGGTGGTAACTCATCTACAGGAAGAAATGAAGAGCACTGGAAATAGTAAATATGTAGGTAAATATAAAAGGCTATGAATTTTTTTCCTTCTCTAATTTCTTTAAGATACATATGATTTTTTTTTGAGATGGGGGTCTCACTGTGTTGCCCAGGCTTGAGTGCGTTGGCTATTCACAAGGACAATTATGGTGCACTATAGCCTTGAACTCCTGGGCTCAAGCTATCATCCTGCTTCAGCCTCCTGAATAGCAGAGACTACAGGCGTGTGCCACTGTGCCTGCTGGTGACATAAGAAACAAGATTTTAAAGATTTTGTAACACTGTAGTGCTGGGTTTATAATGTACATATAGGTTGGTCACAGTGGCTCACACCTATAATCTCAGCCCTTTGGGAAGCCAAGGTGGGAGGATTGCTTGAGCCCAGAAATTTGAGGCCAGCTTGGGCAACATAGTGAGACCTTTTCTCTACCTAAAAAATAAAAAACCTGCCCGGGCGCGGTGGCTCACGCCTGTAATCCTAGCACTTTGGGAGGCTGAGGCAGGCAGATCACGAGGTCGGGAGATGGAGACCATCCTGGCTAACACGGTGAAACCCCATCTCTACCAAAAATACAAAAGATTAGCCAGGCGTGGTGGCAGGCACCTGTAGTCCCAGCTACTCAGGAGGCTGAGGCAGGAGAATGATGTGAACTCGGGAGGCGGAGCTTGCAGTGAGCGGAGATGGCGCCACTGCACTCCAGCCTGGGTGACAGAGTGAGACTCTGTCTCAAAAAAAAAAAACAAAAAACAAACAAAGCCTTTTAAACATATAATGTATATATAGGTGTAATTATGACAACAGTAGTACTAAGATGGGGCAGGGCAAATGGAAATTTACTGTTGTAAGATTTGTACATTTTACCTGCTTAGAAGAGACACACTTTAAACACAGAGACACAGGTTAAAAGTAAAAGGATGGAAAAAGATTATACCATGAAAAGAATACACATAAGAAAGCTGAAGTGGCGATATTAACATCAAATGAAATAAATTTTAAAACGAGGAATATTGTTAGAGATGAAGGATACTTTATAATGATAAAAAGGTCAATATCTTACAGAGCTATAAAAATCTTCAATGTGTATGTCCCTGATAACAGCTTCAAAATACTGAACCAGGTGCAGTGGCTCACGTCAGTAATCCCAGTGCTTTGAGAGTCCAAGGCAAGAGTATTGCTTGAGGCCAGGAATTCAAGACCAGCCTGGGCAACATAGTGAGATCCCATCTCTGCAAAAAAGTTTTAAAAATTAGCTCATTGTAGTGGTGCACACCTGTAGTCCTAGCTGCTCTAGGGGCTGAAGCAGGAGAATTGCTTGAGCCTGGGAATTCAAGGCTGCAGTGAGCTATGATAGCACCACTGCCCTCCAGCCTGGGCAACAGAGTGAGATCCTGTCTCTAAAAAATAAAAATAAAAAGGCTACTAGGACTGGTAAGTGAGTTTAGCGAGATACAGTAGGATCTCACTACTGTAAGAGAATACAAGGTCAGTATATCAAGAAAACCATTTATGTTTTGGTCAGAATACCAAAAAAACATAACTGGAAAAAAATTTTTAAGTATAGTGTTCCACTTGCCATATCATTCAAATACATGAAGTACTAGGGATAAATTTAACAAAATGTATGTAAAACTTACACACCGAAAACTACAAAATATTAGTATAAATAGGCTTGTGGATTGGAAATCTCAGTATCATAAACATAAGCAATTTTCTACAAATTCATCTGTAGATTCAATACATTCTCAATCAAAATTTCTGCTGTATTTTCGTTGTAGAAATTGAAAAGCTGGTTCTAGAATGTGTATGGAATGCAGAGTACTTAGAACTGGCAAAGCCAGCAAAAATTGAAGACTGACTTTTACAGCACTGCAAGGCTGTGATACTGGCAAAATAATAGACATGTACATAAATGAGAAGATGGAATCCAGAAATAGATCCACACGTAAATAGTCAATTGATTTGCAGCAAAGGTCCTGAGGCAATTCAATGGGGAAAGGAACATCTTTTCAACACATGGTACAGCAGCAACTAAATATCTGTGTGGAAGAAAACAGACATTAACCCATACCTGATATGCTGCCCAGAAAACTCAAAACGGACCAAAGTCCTAAATGAGTTAATACTATAAAGCTTCTGGAAAAATTACAGGGGAAAACGTTCATGTGACTTCTGGGTGTGAAAAGATTTTCTAAGTAGGATACAAAAAGCACATGCCATAAAATAAATGAATGCTAAATTGGACTTTATCAAAATTTAAATGTTTGCTCTTCAGAAAGGAATGAAGAAAATGTACAATATGGGATAAAATGTTTACAATAGATAAATCTGACGAAGGATTGTAAAGAACTCTTACAATTCAATAATAGTAACCCCATTTTTTAAATGCACAAAAGATTTCAAAGTATACTTCACAAGGTAAGATAAAACAGTAGCCAGGAGCTACAGAAAATACTTCATATTATTAATCATCAGAGAAAAGCAATTTCCAGCCATATTGAACTACCACTCTTTACCCTCTACGTATGCCTAAAATTTAAGAGACCGATAGCACCAGGTGTTGGCAAGTATGTGGCACAAGCAGAACTTTCATATGCTCTGTTGAGAATGTGAAGTAGTACTAGTTCAGAAAACAGTACTTTGTTTTAAAGTTAAACAACAGTTACTCAAGGATACAGTAATTCCATGCCTAGATATTTATCTGAGAGGAATGAAAACGCAGAGGCTTCTCTATGAGTGTTCATAGCAGCGTATTCATGATGGCCAAAGGCTGGAAACAATCCGGGGGCTCATCAGCAAATGGATGAACAAACTGTGCTGTCCCCGTCCAATGAGAGCTCTCAACAGGAAAAAAGAGCTCTAGACAGCATGTATCCGGCTCAAAAACATGCTTTGCGAAAGAAGCCAGACCCAGAGGTGTACATGCTGTATATTTATATAAAAATCTCAAAGGTGCAAACCAGTGGATAGTGACAAGAAAATAGAGGAGTGATTGCCTGGGGCTTGGGTGGAGGGAAGATTGCAAAGAGGCATAAAGGAACTTTCATGGGTGATGGAAATGCTCAGTGTCTTTATTGTGGGGGTGTTGACACTGGTATGTTTTATGTAAATTGTATGTAAATTTTGTTTATTGTCTGTAAATTATATCCTCCACAAAGTTGTTTCTTCTTTTTTTAATTTTATATATATATATATATATATATTTTTTTTTTTTTTTTAAAGACAGAGTCTTGCTGTGTCCCCCAGGCTGGAGTGCAGTGGTATGTGATCTCGGCTCACTGCAACCTCTGCCCCCCACCCCCGGGTTCAAGCGATTCTCCTGCTTCCCGCAGCTGGGATTACAGGCATGCACCACCATGCCCAGCTAATTTTTGTGTTTTTAGTAGAGATGGGGTTTCACCATGTTGGCCAGGCTGATCTTGAACTCCTGGCCTTAAGTGATCCGTCCGTCTTGGCCTCTCAAAGTGCTGGGATTACAGGCGTGAGCCACTGTGCCCGGCCTAAGGTTGATTTAAAAAAAAATCTTACCGGCCGGGCGCGGTGGCTCATATCTGTAATCCCAGCACTTTGGAAGGCCGAGGCAGGCGGATCACGAGGTCAGGAGATCGACACCATCCTGGCTAACACGGTGAAACCCTGTTTCTACTAAAAATACAAAAAATTACCCGGGCATGGTGGCGGGCACCTGTAATCCCAGCTACTTGGGAGGCTGAGGCAGGAGAATGGCGTGAACTTGGGAGGTAGAGCTTGCAGTGAGCCAAGATGGCACCACTGCACTCCAGCCTGGGCGACAGAGCGAGACTCTGTCTCAAAAAAAAATCTTTCCGTGGTTTAATAAAGGCAGCTATTCAGTATTCACTCTCTAGGTGATGATTATACTTTAGGTTGTTTATTCTCTTTCCCAGAACCTCTTTCTTGTTCAGGTATCAGATTCCTCTTTGTGGTGATGTTCTTCTAGGAAGAATGTTCTGACCCCAAGTTCTGGTCATTTTGCTTTGATAATTTTGTCTCCCCTCAGTTACGTAGGATGGTACATGTTACCAAGTTGTGACCAATGACAAATGAACAGATGTCTTCAGGGTCAGGAGAGACTTTTAGAAAAGATGGAGAAATGGGATGGATTATATTTCCTCCCTCCCCAACCCCACTAAAATGACAGTAAAGGAATTTTCTTTTTAAAAAGTTACAAATCTATAAGGATGAAGAGATTGGGAGAGGAGATCGCAGTGGGCCAGAATTTTTCCCTACAAAATTTTGAAAACTGAAATGTAGGTGCATATATGATGAGTAATTTAGGTTTCAACTTTATCTGCTCCAGTAAGTATTTGCAGTGGAGGAAGCTAACAGGAAGCAATCCTGTTTTCAGCTGCATGTGGGCCATGTTCTGAGATAAGTTTTAGGTACCTGCGAATATAGGATATACACTGGGGCTGAAAACAGGAAAATGAGTTGAAAGTCTGAATGTGGAAGAGTTAGCACCCCAGATCCCCATCCCCAAAGAATATGTGTGTCAAAGTCTAACCTGGGGAAATCCTGTTATAAATGAGGATGGGAGGCAGGTTTCTTACCTAAAATAGTAGATCAAGTTGATGTCTGCATATTCAGCCAGATCTTTCCACCTACCTTCCTGTCTTGGCTCCTACTGTCTTGGCTATGGGGCTTGTTATCACAGATACCATCTCTGCCCACCAAGACATTGAAAGACTTACCTCAGAGCAACTGACCCATCCTTGGCTCCTAGAACACTCATTTATAAGCCCCTCAGCCAGGACATTATCACATTTCTGTCTGGGGAAATTGACTAGCCTATGGGAAAAACAAACAAACAAACATAGTATTTAGAATTTCCTTATCCCATCACATGCTGTGAGGTCCCACAGTAAGCAAGCGGTGCTCATCCACATAGAATTTCTAGTTAGCTCTTCAGCACCTCTTTTGTTTTTTGAGACAGTGTCTGGCTCTGTTGCCCAGGCTGGAGTGCAGTGGCATGATCACAGTCTCGGCTCACTGCAGCCTCCTTCCCCTGGACTCAAGTGATCTTCTCACCTCAGCCTCCCAAGTAACTGAGACTACAGATACGTACCACCACACCTGGCTAGTTTTTTTTTATTTTTCGTAGAGACAAGGTTTTGCCATGTTGCCCAGACTAGTCGCGAACTCCTGAGCTCGAGTGATCCACTGGCTTTGACTTCCCAAAGTGCTGGGACTACACGTGTGAGCCACTGTGCCCGGCCTGCACTTTGAAAAACAAATTCCTCAGAGATAAGATGTTACATCAAGGAAACAAGAGCAGGATGCCATGTAAAGGAACTATTCAAGAATGTTCTTGAGAATTGAAAAATCTCACTAAGTGAAGATTGCAGTAAAGCAGTTGGAAGGTAGGCCGGGCATGGTGGCTTACAACTGTAATCCCAACACTTTGGGAGGCCAGTATAGAAGGCTCACTTGAGACCAAGACTTTAAGACCAGCCTGTGCAATATGGTGATACCCTGTCTCTACAAAAATAGAAAAAACTAACTGGGTGTGGTGGGGCACACCCCTAGTTCTAAGTACTTGGGTGGCTGAGGTGGGAGTATTGGGTGAGCCCAGGAGTTCTAGGGTGCAGTGAGCTATGACCACACCACCACACTCCAACCTGGGTGGCAGAGAGAGTAAAGTAAAGCAGTTGGTCAAAGATAACAGACAATAAGTGGAAGAAAAAAGAAAATTAAAGGATATCTAGGAGGTCCAACATCTGACTATTGGAGTTCTAGAAAGGTGAAGGACAAGGCATTATTTAAAAAGCAACACAAGAGGTTTTCCCCAAAAATGTCTCAGATGGATAAGAGCTCACCCAGTGTCCAGAATGAAAAAAGTGATGAAAAAGACCCTCAACAGTACATTGTCATAAAATTTTGTGACACTGATGGCAAATTTTAAAGGCATCAGAGAGAAAAGTCACATAAAAATGATCTAAAACAAGTGATATTAGACCAGTTAACAATAGCACTGGGATCTAAAAGATAATAGATTAATGCCATCTAAAGCCTGATGGAAAAATTTTCAGTCTATAATTCTACACCTAGTCAAACTGTCAAATCAAGAGTGAAAAATGTTTTCAGAAATGCAGGGTCTCGGCCGGGTGTGGTGGCTCACGCCTGTAATCCCAGCACTTTGGGAGGCCAAGGCAGGTGGATCACCTGAAGTTGGGAGTTCGAGAGCAGCCTGACCAACATGGAGAAACCCCGTGTCTACTAAAAATACAAAATTAGCTGGGCGTGGTGGCGCATGTCTGTAATCCCAGATAGGAAGCTGAGGCAGGAGAATCACTTAAACCCGGGAGGCGGAGGTTGCGGTGACCCGAGATCACGCCATTGCCCTCCAGCCTGGGCAACAAGAGCAAAACTCAGTCTCAAAAAAAAAAGAAATACTGAGTCAAAGAGTATGTGCATATGCAAGGTGGGGAGACATTACCAAACTGCCCTCCATAGGGGTGTGCCAGTTACATTCCCACAAGCTAGGTACTAGTGCCTGCTTCCCCACAGCCTGGCCAAGAGATTGTCGTAGGTTTTTCAGTTTGGGGGGCGGGGGAGCAAGTGGTATTTGCTGATCTGGTAAGTGTAGGATGGCAGCTGTTTAATGTTGATTAATCCACCCATATGAGACTGACATGGAAGATTACTCCACTTTCACAGAAACAGTGGAAAAAGTTCAGCTATCTTTACATTTAACAAGCTGTAAGGAAATGCTAACAGATTAAGAAATTAACCACAGGAGCTAATTAGAAAAAGATCTGGCAACATGCCCAGCTCATCCAGCGGCAGAGGGAGAAAATATTCTGCATTTGTGACACTGTTTAGAAAGGGGTAATTTAAATGCCCTTTAATCTGGGCTAGTATTGTCCAATTAAGAAGTGTGTTAGAATGATAACACTTGGATTTTTTAATATTTAGTGTGGTGAAGCAGATTTATTTTCTCCCCTTAGTATATTTATATTGAATGGTAAAGGTTATAGTTTAATTAAATAAGCTACACATTTCCTGTTTTGTTTTAAACCACTGTGCTAGGAGTTAGATTCAAATAAGAGTTGGACATGGTCTGTGTTCTTCAACGCATTAGTGCAGTGTGACTGTAATTCAAATGGGAGTTTGACACCGAAGTTTTATATCTAATTTAGGCAGCCTAACCTAGTTAACACAGATTGGTGCTAGATCCTGGCTGACACCTACTAGCTGCATGACCTCAGGTAATCTACTGAATTTTTCTGCACCTCAGTTTTCTCAAATATAAAATAATGATAATTGTTTTGAGGATTAAATTATATACATTGCACATAACAGTATCTGGCTTATAGTGTTATATGTTTGCCATTATGATGTTACACCCCCACAAATTGTGAAAGTTTTGTTTAAAAAAAATTTTCCTGATTAAAAAAATTAACGCATGATCTTTATAGGAAATGTGGGATATATAGAAAAGCTTATTTTTTTTTTGAGATGAGGTCCCTTGGCCAAGATGGAGTACGGTAGCCCCAACGTGACTCACTGTATCCTCAATCTCCTGGGCTCGAGTGATTCTTCCACCTCAGCCTCCCAAGTAGCTAGGACTACAGGCATGTGCCACCATGCCTGGCTGATTTTTTTTTTGGCAGGGGAGTGAGGGTGGGGATGACGTCTCGCTGTGTTTCCCAGGCTGGTCTTGAACTCCTTAGGCTCAAGTGATCCTCCTGTCTCGGCCTCCCAAAGTGCTAGGATTATAGGTGTGAGCCACCACACCTGACCAAAAAGCATTTCTTAAAAACTCATCTATCACCTCACCACTAACAGAATAGTGTTAGCATCTGGGCACATCCTCAGAGGCAGTCTTGCTTGCATTGTGGTTAAGAACATGGACTCTGAAGCCACCTACCTGGGTTCATATTCAGGTCCCACTGTTTACTAATCTCTGTTCATCTCTCTCAGTTTGCTCATCTGTAAGATGTGGCTAATAGTACCCCTCACTTGGTGAGGATAAAGGATGCTAATATATGTAGAGCATCTAGAATAGGTGAGGCAGAGGTAAGTGTATGTGTTTGTGGTGTTGTTGTTATTCTCTCTGTGTGTATGGCCAAGGTTTAAAGAAATTTCATCAGCTTCTGAAATAGAGAATATATATATGTAGCACTAATGAGTGGTGCTGGCAGGCAAGAAGTGCTACAGGGGATAAACAAACATACACAAATATGTAATTTGCATGACCTGGCAGATGGCTGAAAGGCACTAAAAAAAAATTAGCCGGGCGTGGTGGCATGTACCTGTCATTTCAGCTACTCAGGAGGCTAAGGGGGTTAGGATCATCAGAGCCCAGGAGTTCAAAGCTTCAGTGAGCTGAGATCACATTACTGTACTCTAACCTGAGGGACAGAGCAAGAATCTATCTCTAAAACAAAAATAAAAACACCAAATAAATAAAAATAAAGAGGGCACTAGAGTGGAGAAAGGAAACTGAAGTAGAGCAGATGGAATCTTAGTTCCCCCTAGCTAAATGGAAAATAATTTCTTCCTGGGCAATTAGAAAAAAAAGTGAATAAACCCGTGGTTTAAAACTCAAGTAAAAGATAAGAATGTCTATATTGTGGGTAATAAAAAAAAGATCCTATTACTCTAATTTCATTGGGACAATGAATAAATTCCCACTTTAAATCTCAGCCAGAAAAGTAAGTAGAAATTCAATTGGCCACATTTTTTTTTCCTACGGAAAAACCCTTACTCTGATTTGCAAAACAGATAAATTAGAGAATGAGCATTCACAGCCTCGAGAGATTCCCTATTGACTTCCTATAAATAATAGCTTTTCCAGAGTCAGGTTGGATTCCAGGAGGAATGTGATGATTGCCATGAGAGGCAAACATGCATTATTTTAGGAGCCCAACCTGATGGATATTAATTGGTGTAGTGGGTTGAATATTGGCCCTCAAGTAACCCCTGGTACTTAGGAATGTGACCTTATTTGGATCGAGAGTCTTTGAAGATAAGATAATCTTTTATTGAAGATAGACCTGAAATCTAATGACTGATGTATTTTGTTGTTGTTGTTGGTTTTTTTTTTGTTTTTTTTTTTTTTGAGACAGCATCTCTGTTGCCCAGGCTGGAGTGCAGTGGTGCGATCTCAGCTCACCGCAAGCTCTGCCTCCCAGGTTCAAGTGATTCTCCTGCCGCAGCCTTCCCAGTAGCTGGGATTACAGGCACCCATCACCACGCCAGGCTAATTTTTGTATTTTTAGTAGAGACAGGGTTTCTCCATGTTGACCAGGCTGGTCTAGAACTCCTGACCTTAGGTGATCTTCCCACCTCAGCCTCCCAAAGTGCTGGGATTACAGGCCTGAGCCACCGCGCCTGTATAAGAGGTGTTCTTATAAGAGGAAGGAGAGAGAGTTTTAAGACATAGAAACAGGGGAGAAAGGCTATGTGGAGACAGAGGCCAAGGTTGGAGTGACAGGGCCAAGAATGCCCAGGATTCCCAGCAGCCACTGGGGGCTGGAAGGGGCCAGGCGGGATGCTCCCTTAGAGCCTTTACAGGCCACACAGCCCTGCCTACACCTTGGTGTTGCTCTTCTGGCCTCCAGAGCTATGAGAGAATAAATTATTGTTGTCTTAAACCACCAAGTTTGTGGTAATTTGTTGTGGCAGCTTTAGGAGATGAAAATAAGGCATAATTTGAAGTTGTCAGTAGGAAAATTATTTTATGTACATATGCAAAAATACATTTGCTAAGACTAATGCGTCTATTATGTAAAACCAAGTAAGCAATGTTAAAATTTTATCCGCAGTAAATGTGGGTTTGGAGAAGTCAAGGATACCATTTTAGATATCAGCAATCCTGATGGGTATAATAAAATGACCCTTTTTATTTGGAAAATTTGAAGACTGAGTATGGTTATTAAATTTGCCATTGGAGAATAACTAGAAATCTAAAAGTGATACAAGTAAGTCTCATTTCCTATTAGTACAAAAAAGTTTATTGCAGTTTCTCCTTAAAAATAGTTACTGGTGACTGGGTGTGGTGGCTCACACCTGTAATCCCAGAACTTTGGGAGACCGAGGTGGTTGGATCACTTGAGGTCAGAAGTTTGAGACCAGCCTGGCCAACATGGTGAAACACCATCTCTACCAAACAATACAGAAATTAGTTGGGTGTGGTGGTGCGTGCCTGTAGTCTTAGCTACTCAGGGAGGCTAAGGTGAGAGAACTGCTTGAACGAGGTGGGCAGAGGTTGCAGTGAGCTGAGATCACTCCACTGCATTCCAGCCTGGGTGACAGAGTGAGACCCTGTCTCAAAAAAAAAAATTAAAAAGTTATTGGTAGTCTGACCTGATGCTCTCCTATCCCAGTATCTCAGTCACACCCAGCATTGCTGCTAACATTTCTGATACAAAGCTAGATGATTATTCAGATCTTAGGTCTAAAATTTATACTTCCTGTATTGGGGTCTCAACAGTAGACTTAAAGATGCTCATTCATACCCCAGAATTCTTCTTTACAAGGTGGAAGATCTTTGAATAGGTAGCTATGATGTGACGTGTATTGTTATTTGAATCAAAGTCTTCTGGTTTCAAACAGTAAGATAATGGTATTTTCTGTCTGTGAAGTCCTTTATCAGGAATGTCTAAGGATTATTTTGTTTTCTCTCTCTGAGTGCAGCTGTTTGTTTCTAAAGCAAAATACAGGTCTTGCCTTGAGGTGGGATAGAAAGGGAGATCAGAGAAAGATGGAATTATCTCTGGTCAAAAAACCCCAGCTGGTTATACAATGCTTTAAAATGTACCATTTAAAGGTAAAATAGCAAGTTGTTTCGGCCTCCGTGACCTATTTTTTAAAATGTTAATTTTCTTTGTAGATAAAGACATCTTGAGTCCGAATTGCAGTTTTCTTACTCTGTTTAAGCATTGTAAGACTGTCAGAAGCTGAACTTTGCGGGAGGGGAGTCAAGTGAGGAGAGAATGCAAGTAAGAAAGGAAAAAGAGTGAAATCACAAGTTGGTGTTTCCTGTCCTGGCGTTTCGGTTCATGGGAAGTGGCAGAATCTGGATGTAATGCCTACATAATTGGGAAAAAGAGCAAAAATCTTCATATTTAGCCTCTTGGTATTACTGTGCAGCTTTCGAACTCTACAGAGTTAAAGATTTCTTCCATGTGCGTTTTTCAGTTCATCACTCAAGTCTCGTTACAGAGGAGATACAGATCAACTCCTGATCTATATGATTTCAAAAATAGCACAGTGACCCTGGGGTAATGATATGGTAGGACATAATTGAACCTTTCTGGGCACTTGTGTGCTATGTCATTTTTCTTGTATGTAGTTCTAGAGTGACACCAGATCTATTTAAAAAAAAATTTTCATTTGTTAGTATAGTCCCAGCTATTGGGTAGGCTGAGGCAGGAGGATCCTTTGAGCCCAGGAGTTCAAATCCAGCCTGGGCAACATAGTGAAATCACTGTCTCTTAATACATATATATATACACACATATATATACACACATATATATACACACACATATATATACACACATATATATACATATATACACACATATATACACATATATACACATATATACACATATATACACATATATACACATATATACATATATACACATATATACACACATATATACATATATACACATATATACATATATACACACATATATACATATATACACACATATATACATATATATACACACATATACATATATACACACATATACATATATACACACATATATACATATACACACATATATATATACATATATACACTATATATACATATATACACATATATATACACATATATACACATATATATACTCACATATATATATGTATGTATATTTTTTTTTTTTGTAAAGACGAAGTCTCATTATGTTGCCCAGGCTGGTCTTGAACTCCTGAGCTCAAGTGATCCTCCTGCCTCGGCCTCCCAAAGTGCAGGAATTACAAGTGTGAGCCACCGCACCTGGCCTTCTAAAAATTTTTTTTAAATAACAGTTTTAAAATATTGTATATAGTTTGTTGACATTGCATTCCGGTTCCCCTTCACATCTCATCCCTATATTCTCAAGTGAAACTTCACTTCTCTCTTAACAGGGAATTCTCAGAACCACAAGAGATCTTAGAGGAGAACATGTGGTCCCAACATCTTAACCAGCTGTGCTAGAAATTGAGTTGGTGGCCTTACTGCTGGCCAGTGTGGAGACCAAGCTGCAGGTGCAGGTTCCTTCTTCTGTACAGCATGCCCTTTATTGCAGCTCGAAATCTTGTCCTCTGTCCTCACTTTTCATCTGCAACTGATTGTCTTCCTTAGAAGGAAAGATCCTTTAGTCAAATGTTTTTCCTGCTCCACTGAAATGTCTAGTATTGTAGTCACCAGTATTTTTCATTCTGCCCGATCCGGTGATGAGTTTTCTGTTCTCAGCTCATTCCACTCCTCGTCAGCATCTGACACATCTTCTCGACCACTTTCTTCTCTAAGTTGTGAAGGCACGTCCTTCCGGTTTTCCTCCCTCATCCGCAGCTCCTCGGTTTCCTTTGCCGAACTTTTCTCCTCTGCCAGACTTCTAAGCCTTGGAATACCCAGGGTCCCATTCTTGGCCTATTCTCTTTTCTACCTGAACTCTCCTCTGGAAGATCTTAGCCAATCCCATTGCTTTAAATATCATCTCTATGCCTCGACTCCTAAATCTGTCTCTCTAGGCTGATCTTTCCCTTGAGATCAAAACTCATAAGCAGCTGGCCTAATAGTAGTACTTCAGTTTTCTACTCAGATATTTAAGATGTCTCAAACTTGCATGTCCTGACTTTTCTGCCCTATTCACCCCAAAACTTCTCCCAGTCTCCTTTGTCTGATGAAACAGCACCACCATCCATCCACCCTATTGCTCAAGCCAAAAGCCCAGAAACATCTTGGAGTTTTCTGTTTGCCCCATACCCCACGTTCAGTTCATCATCAGCAAGACCTGTCAGTTCTATCAGTGTTCCTGAGTTCCACACTTAAATCCAGCTTTACTACTACTTCAGAACAAACTTCTTCCTGTCTTTCCTGGGCCATGCCACAGCCTCCTGATTTTCCTGTTTCCACTCTCCCCTTTCTTTGTCCATTATTCACCTAGCAGCAGGGTGATCTTGCACAAATCAGATCTATCACCCCCTTGTTTATAATTCTTCAGTGGCTTTCCATCATAAACAAAATAAAGGTCCCTACTGCATGGTCCAGCCTCCGTTTGCCTCTGACCTCACATCTTTTTGTTTGTTTGTTTGTTCTGTTTTTGAGACAGAGTCTTACTCTGTCACCCAGGCTGCAGTGCAATGGCATGGTCTCGGCTCACTGCAACCTCCGCCTCCCGGGTTCAAGCGATTCTCATGCCTCAGCCTCCCGAGTAGCTGAGACTGCAGGTGCCCGCCACTACACCCAGCTAATTTTTGTATTTTTTGTAGAGATGGGGTTTCACCATGTTGGCCAGGCTCTCTCGAACTCCTGACCTCAGGTGATCCACCTGCCTTGGCCTCCCAAAGTGCTGGGATCACAGGCGTGAGCCACTATGCCCAGCCTGACGTCACATCTTACAGCTGTCTTCATTTGCCATGCACTAGACATCCTTGCCTTGTTTCCTTCAAATATCCCAGCCTCACTTTATTTAGGTTTCATCCTCTTCTTTTAAGTTTTATTCTATATGTATTTCCCTGCACAATTAATCATTTATTTTTGCTTGGTTTTGAATTAGATACAGTACAATATTATAGGTAGTTTTCTGCAGCTTAAGCTTAGTTCATTCACTTTCATTGCTGGATAGCTTTTGATTGTGTGAATTTACAGATTTGTCTGCTCCTCTGACAGTGTACACTTGGGTTCTGATGAGAACAGTGCAAATATTGTCAGGTATATAAGGAACTTATAATGGGCCAGGCAGTGTTCTCAGTGCTTTTATATATATGGGCACTAAGAGCAACCCTATGAGTTGGTATTATTACAATGCTCATTTTTCAGATGAGGGAGCAGAGGCATAGGAAGATGAGTAACTTACCCTTGTCATCTGGTAATGAGTGAAATTGCTGGATCATGGACTTCACATATGTTTAGCCTCGAAAGATGATGCCTAATAGTTTCTGAAGTGATTGTACCAGTTGATACTCCCACCAGCAGCATATGAGTTCCCATCGTGCCGCATCTTCACACACACCTAGTTTTGCCAATTTTGTGGGTGTAAAATGGTATTTTGATTTCAATTTGCATTTCCCCGATTCCTAATGATTTGAGCATATTTTTGTATATTTATTATCCATTAGTGTTTCCTCTTCCTGAAACATGGAGCGTCTGTTCTTGTCTTTTGCCCACTTTTCCATTGATTTGTCAGTCTTTTTCTTACAGACTTATAGTTCTTTCCCTTTGTCAGTATTAGGAGTTTCAGTCTTCTCCAGGTTCATCGCTTTGGCTTGTCTTTTTTTTTTTTTTTTTTTTTTTTGAGACAGGGTCTTGCTCTGTGTCATCCAGGCTGGAATACAGTCATAGCTCACTGCAACTTCGAACTTGAACTCCCGGCCTCAACTGATCCTCCCACCTCTGCCTCCCAAAGTGCTGGAATTACAGGCATGAGCTACCACAGCTGCCTTTGGCTTGTCTTTTGAGTCTCTTTTTGGTGTCTCTTGATGAATAGAACTTCCTAATTTTAATATAGTTGGATTTCTCATTGTTTTCAATGTCTTAGTTTTAGAAATCTACTCTTACCTCAGAGTCATAAAAATATTGTCCAATATTCTAAAATTTTGCCTTTCACATATAAGTATTTAGGCTACATGAAGACTATTTTTATGTATGGTGTGAGGTGTGGATCCAAATTTCCTTTTTTGCATTTCATAGTTTATTTTTTTTCCCAGTTATTGAAATACTGCCTTTTTCTTATATTGTCTCTGCATGATTGTGGGATTGTTTCTGGGCACTCTATTCTGTTTCATTGATCTTTTTGTTGTTCCTTCACTAATACCATACTGCTTCCACTACTGTTTCTTTACAATAAATCTAGATACTTGATAGCCTAATTTCCCCACCTTGTTTCTTTTCTTCAAGAGTGTCTTGTAGTGGTATGATCATGGCTCATTGCAACCTCAACTTCCCAGGCTCAAGCGATCTTCCCACCTCAGCATCCCAAGTAACTGGGACCACAGGCACATGCCACCACCAAGCCTGGCTACTTTGTAAAAATTTTTTGTAGAGATGGGGTCTCGCCATGTTGCCCAGGATGATCTTGAACTCCTGGGCTTAAGTGATCTGCCCACCCTGGCCTCCCAAAGTGTTGGGATGACAGGCATGAGCCACCATGCCTGGCCTGCTCCTCCTTATAAATTTTAGAATTAGCATCTGTGGAAAATCCTGTTGGAATTTTGATCAGTGTTGTATTAATTTTTTATGTCAATTCGGAGGAGAATCAACATATCAATGCTAGAGTGTCTCTTATGCATGAACATGGCATCTGTTTTGTCTTACAATGACATTTGTATACATACAGTATATCTTACAACTCCATGCAGGTCTTGCACATCTTACGGAGTGAGACAGTGTAGAGACAGCATAGAGTAGTGGTTTTAAGAGCAAAGGCTTCAGAACCAGGCTGCCTGGGTTTCAATCCTCACTTAGCTGCTTACAGTGTCATCTTGGGTTTCAATCCTGTTGGTTTCAATCCTCACCTAGCTGCTTACAATGTCATCTTGGGTAAGTCAGCCTCTCTGTGCCTTGTTTTCCTCATCTGTAAAATAGGGGCTAATGTTTCTGCTTCATAGGGGCACATAGTAAATGCTCAGTGGTTGGTAGCTGTTGCTATTATTTTGTTTTATCCCTAGGTGTCTCATTTTTTGTTGCTTCCTAAATAGTATATATATATATATTTTTAATTACATTTTTAAATTCTTTGTTGCTGGTGTTTAGAAATGCATTTGAGTTTCAGAAATCTAGCAACCTGGTTGATCTCTCATTAATCCTAATAATGAGAATTCTTCTGGATTTCCCAAATAGGCTGTCATAAATCAACCTGCAAATAATGGCTTTTGTTTCTTCTATTTCAAACTTCATATTTTTATGTCTTTTTTGTTCTGTTACTGAGCTGGCTAGGGTCTTTTTTTGCTTTTAGCTGAACAGCCTTCTCAAATAGCCAGAGTCTTGACAACAGTATAACCTTGAACAAAAGTGGGAATGGTGAACAGCTTGTTTTATTCCTAGTTTTTAATAGAACATTCTAATGTTTCACTATTAAAGTGTTTGCTGTAGATTTCTGGTGTGTATCTTTTATGTCAAGGAATGTTTTCTATTCCAAGTTTGATAAGAGGACTTATCATAAATGGATGAGTTTTACCAAATTCTTGATATAAATCTGTTGAAATGATAATATATTTTGTCCTTTAATCTGTTAATGATGGAGATTACATGCATAGGTTTTCTAATGTTAAAGCATCTTTAAATTCCTGGAATAAATCTAAATCTAACTGGTTCATGACTTTTTTTTTTTTTTTTGAAACAGAGTCTCGTCCTGCCACGTAGGCTGGAATGCAGTGGCTCGATCTTGGCTCATTGCGACCTCTGCCTCCCAGGTTCAAGCGATTCTCCTACCTCAGCCTCCTGAGTAGCTGGGATTACAGGTGTGCACCACCACGCCCAGCTAATTTTTTTTTTTTTTTTGTATCTTTAGTAGAGATGGGGTTTCATTCACCATGTTGGCCAGGCTGGTCTCGAACTCCTGACCTCATGATCCACCCGCCTTGGCCTCCCAAAGTGCTGGGATTACAGGCATGAGTCACCGTGCCCGGCTATTTTTTAAATACATTATTTGTTTTGCTAATATTTTGTTTTAAAATTTTTCATTACTGATCATAAAAGAGATTGGCTTATAATTTTTCTTTCTTGGGTACTGAGGTTATGTTAATGTTATGAAATGAATTGGAAAGTGTTTCCTCCTTTTGATCCTCTGGAAGAATGTATATAAGACTAAAATGATATTTTCTTTGAATGTTTGGTAGAATTTGCCTGTGAAGATAATCTGGACTTGGTGTTCTCATTTTCAGAAGAGTGTAAACTACTGATCACTGTCTTTAATAGTTGTAGAACATTTCAGGCATTCTCTAGCTTCCTTAATAATTTCTGTTACATTATATGTTTCTAGAAATCTACCTTTTTCATCTAAGTTTCCAGCTTTACTTGCATAAAGTGGTTTGTGGCATAGTCTAATCTTGTATATCTTCGCTTAATCTGGAGTATGTTCTTGAAAAACAATTGTAGGTTTCTAGATTTTATTAGCCTCTTAAGACTAATATATATTTGCTTTCTATTTTGTGAAATTTGCTTTTATCCTGCTTTCTTTTAGATTTTTGGGCTTATTTGGCTCTCCCTTTATTTTTTACTTCTTAATGGCTGCTTAATTCATTAATTTCAGCATTTCTTCTTTTCTCATATAACTACTTACAGCTGTTGTTTCCTTTAAAAAAAAATAAAGTTTCCCCTAATACCTGCTTTAATGGCATAGCAACGTTTTGATACGTCATATTTTAGTGTTTGGTTCTGAATATTATCTGATTTATATTATAACTTCTTCTTTGACCCATGAGTTCTTTACAGGGATGTTTTTATACTTTCAAATGGATTCTCTTTAAAGTTACCTTCTTATTACTGATTTCTAATTTAATTGCATTTTAATGAGAAAAAGTAGTTCTCATATTACTGATTTTTTGAAATGTATTGGTAAAGGCTGGGCGGGCATGGTAGCTCATGCCTGTAATCCTAGCACTTTGGGAGGCTGAGGCAGGTGGATAGCTTGAGTCAAGGAGTTCAAGACCAGCCTGGGCAACATGATGAAACCTCATCTCTGAAAAAAAAAAAAAAATTTGCAGGGTGTGGTGGCATGCACCTTAGCCCTAGCTACTCGGGAGGCAGAGATTGCAGTGAGCCGATATTGCACTACTGCACTCCAGCCTGGTTGACAGAACAAAACCCTGTCTCAAAAAAAAAAAAAAAAAAAGGAAATTTGTTGGTAACTTACTTTATACCTAAATACAAGATCAATTTTTGAAAACATTCTATGTATGTTTGAAAAGATTCTGTATTCTCCTGTTGTGGGGTTCCGGATTCCATGTGTTCATTTGAATATTGGTAATGTTAGCATTTTTTTCTGTTTAACTATCAATTACTAAGAGAGGTATGTTAAAATATGCCCCTCTGATAAGTAAGCTTGTCACTGTCTCATACTTCTGTCAGTTTTTGTGGTATTTATTTTTAAGCCATTTTATTAAGTTTATATAGGTCTAGAATTATCTTCCTGATTATTCTGTCTCTAGTAATTCTGTTTTGTCTAATATTATCTATTCCAGCTTTCTTTTGATTATTATATATCTGGTATAACTTTCTAGTCTTATTCTAGGTGAAT
Source organism: Hylobates moloch (assembly GCF_009828535.3). NCBI lineage: Eukaryota > Metazoa > Chordata > Mammalia > Primates > Hylobatidae > Hylobates > Hylobates moloch. The sequence goes on from NW_026652280.1 coordinate 85,327,902, forward strand.
TCTTATGAAGAGCATATAAGTGGGTTTTGTTTTATAAATCTAATCTATATATTTTACCTTACGAGTTTAACACATTTATACTTACTGTGGCTTTTGATATCCATAGGTGTTTTTTCTGCCATCTTAATTTATGCTTTCTATTTGTCCTTTTTTTGGGGGGATGTCTCTGTTTCTGGATGACTCTTTAGCCTTCTTTGTCTCCTTTTGAATTTGTTGACAGTTTTTCCATTTTTCTTCCATTTTCATTCCATTTTTCTTTTTTTTTTTTTTGAAACGGAGTCTCGCTCTGTCACCCAGTCTGGAGTGCAGTGGCACGATCTCGGCTCTCTGCAAGCTCCACCTCCCAGGTTCACACTATTCTCCTGACTCAGCCTCCCGAGTAGCTGGGACTACAGGCGCCCGCCACCATGCTCCGCTAATTTTTTGTATTTTTAGTAGAGACGGGGTTTCACTGTGTTAGCCAGTTTCTAAAGTATGCATTTGAAAGATAGACATTCAATTTTTATTTTCTTAGTTTACTCTCAAGCTTTGAATGTGAATACTTAAGAGTTTAAAGTTAATTTCCATTCTCTTCTGAAACAATTAAAGTCCCTAAAAAATGCTTTAATCCAGTCAGTTCCTCCCACCACACTTGTTGTACCATTTACTGTGTGTAAATCAGACATTGCCATTCTTGTTTTATAAAAGCAATGTTTGTTTAAATTTCCCTATATTTTTACAATTTTCTTCGTCCATCATTTCTTTTTCTATGCTTGATCTTCTTTCTGGGACCTTTCCTTACTTTTATGGTATATCCTTAAGACATTTCATGAAATGTGTGAGCCAGCCTCCAGGGTCTCCCCAGTGACTATGGCTCTCTGTGATTCACATGCCCACACTGAAGAGGGCTGACCTGTGTAACCATTGGAACATTGCAGCAGTGATGGAGTGTGACTTCTGAGGTTACATCATAAAATACATTGCACCTTTTTGCCTTGCTCTTTCTTGGGCCACTCACTGTGGGATGCCGGCTGCCATGTCATGAGGTTATCAAGCAGTCCTTGGAGGATTCCATGTGGAGAGGAGCTGAGGCTCCCTGTCAACTGCCAGTACAAACTTGCCAGCCTTGCAAGGCAGCCACACGGGAAGCAGATCCTGCAGCTCCATCAAGGTGACTGTAGCCCCAGCCACCAACTGGATGGCAACCTCACAAGAGACCCTGAGCTAGGACCACCTACCCCAGCTGCTTCTGAATCTCTGACACACAGAAACTGTGAGATAATAAATGTGTTTTGCAGCCGGGTGTGGTGGCTCACATCCCAGCACTTTGGGAGGCTGAGGCAGCCAGATCACAAGGTCAAGAGACTGAGACTATCCTGGCCAACATGGTGAAACCCTGTCTCTACTAAACATACAAAAATTAGCCGGGCCTAGTGGTGCGCACCTGTAGTCCCAGCTACTTGGGAGGCTGAGGCAGAAGAATCGCTTGAACCCGGGAGGCGGAGGTTGTAGTGAGCTGAGATCGCGCCACTGCATGCCAGACTGGCGACAGAGCGAGACTCTTGTCTCAAAAAAAAAAAAAAGTGTTATCAGTTTTGTTACACAGCAGTAATTAATACACATTAGTGAGAGTATTCTGGTAGTAAACTCTGTTTTTATCTTAAAATGTTTTTTGGTTTTGGGGTTTTTTTTTTTTTTTTGGTAGAGGCAGGGTCCTGCTATGTTTAAAACCACTGTGCCAAGCCTAGAGGTTTCCTAGATTTCTTTGGGAGCGATTAACTGGCACTTTTGCAGGGGGAAACTTGTGTAATGTTTGGGTCAATATAACATTCAGTATTAACATATATACCCATTCTAATCAGAGGAAATGTATCTTGACTTAAAAGATTTCTATTATCTCTTTGGACCTCAGTTTCCATCAGTAAACTGGAAATAGTACTTTCAGCTCCAGTACTCTGGGTTCTAATTGACTTTGTTTAATCTTTACTTCAGTTGTATAAAGGGGCTTGAAATTAACTTGAACCATAGGTACTTTTTCTTTAAGTGCCCTTTAACAGTTAATTGTGGCCTTCTGAATTCTGTTCAGCCTGTTCCTTTTGCTCCCATTGTTTATTTGTTTGTTTATTTTTATGTATTTATTTTGAGACAGAGTCTCCATCTTTTTGCCCAGGCTGGAGTGCAGTGGCATGATCTCGGCTCACTGCAACCTCCACCTGCCAGGTTCAAGTGATTCTCGTGCCTTAGCCTCCCGAACAGCTGGGATTCACCACCACATCTGGCTAATTTTTGTATTTTTAGTAGAGATGAGGTTTCATCATGTTGGCTGAAGTCCTGACCTCAGGTGATGCGCCCACCTCAGCCTCCCAAAGTGCTGGAATTACAGGCGTGAGCCACCAGGCCTGGCCTAATTTTTGTATTTTTTTTTTAGTAGAGATCGGGTTTCACCATGTTGGCCAAGCTGGTCTCAAACTCCTGACCTCAGGTGATCCACCTGCCTCAGCCTCCCAAGGTGCTGGGATTACAGGCATGAGCCACTGCGCCCAGAAGATTTTTTATATTTTAATTTGATATTATCTTGGCCGAGCGCAAACACACCACTGCACTCTAGCCTGGGCAACAGTGAGAAACTTTGTCTCAAAAAAACAAAAAACAAGATAATATCTTAATGCTTCCACCAGCTTTTTTGGTTGATTCTCTTGAGATCCAATAGTACACAGTCATATATTTACAAATGAGGATTGTATTGTCTCTTTCTTTCAGCTTTTTTTTTTTTTTTTTGTGAGACGGAGTCTCACTCTGTCACCAAGCTGGAGTGCAGTGGCGTGATCTCGGCTCACTGCAACCTCCCACTCCCTGGTTCAAGCGATTCTCCTGCCTCAGCTTCCTGAGTAGCTGGGATTACAGGCATGCACCACCACGCCTAGCTAATTTTTGTATTTTTAGTAGAGACAGGGTTTCACCATGTTGGCCAAAATGGTCTCGATCTCCTGACCTCATGATCCGCCTACCTCGGCCTCCCAAGGTGCTGGAATTACAGGCGTGCGCCACCGTGCCCAGCCTTATTTTTTTACTTACTTAGTTTTGAGATAGGATGTTGCTCTCTCAACCAGGCTGGATTGCAGTGGTATGATCATAACCCACTGCAGCCTTGACCTCCCGGGCTCAAGTGATCCTCCTACCTCAGCCTCCCTAGTAGCTGGGACTACAGGCATGAGCCACCATACTTGACAGATTTTTTAATTTTTTGTAGAAATGTGGTTTCACCATGTTGCCCAGGCTGGTCTCAAACCCCTGGGCTCAAGTGATCCACCCTCCTTGGCCTCCCAAAGTGCTGGGATTGCAGGTGTGAGCCACCGTGCTCAGCCCTTTCAACCATTATCCCTTTTTTTTTTTTTTCTTTTTTTCTTTTTTTTTTTTTGAGACAGAGTCTCGCTCTTTCACCCAGGCTGGAGTGCAGTGGCGCGATCTCGGCTGACTGCAGGCTCCGCCCTCCGGGGTTCACGCCATTCTCCTGCCTCAGCCTCCCGCGTAGCTGGGACTACAGGCGCCTGCCACCTCGCCTGGCTAATTTTTGTATTTTTAGTAGAGACGGGGTTTCACCGTGTTAGCCAGGATGGTCTCGATCTCCTGACCTCGTGATCTGCCCGCCTCGGCCTCCCAAAGTGCTGGGATTACAGGCGTGAGCCGCTGCGCCCGGCCCAACCATTTTCCCTTTTATTTCTAATTACTTCAGCCAGCTTTCCAGAGTTTTATGTAAGTAATACAGATAAGCCCTTCCTTATATTGTTCTTGTCTTCAGAAGGAATGTTCTGGTCTCTCATTGTTAATCCTAATGCTAATTATACACAAATATGTAGATGTATATATTTATGGAAAGTATATATTTTGTAAATTTATGTTAAGGAAGTATTTTTTCTGTTGCTCTTTTTTTAATTTTTTTTTTTTTTTTTTTTTTGAGATAGAGTCTCACTCCGTCTTCCAGACTGGAGTGCAGTGGCGGGATCTCAGCTCACTGCAACCTCTACCTCCCGGGGTTCAAACGATTCTCCTGCCTCAGCCTCCTGAGTAGCTGGGATTACAGGTGTCCACCACCACACCCGGCTAATTTTTTGTATTTTCAGTAGAGATGGGATTTCGCCATGTTGGCCAGGCTGGTCTTGAACTCCTGACCTCAGGTGATCCACCCACCTCAGCTTCCCAAAGTGCTGGGACTATAGATGTAAGCCACCCCACCCGGCCCTATTGCTCTTTTAAAATTAGTAGTGTATGTTGAATTTTGTCAAATGACTTTTTTTAGCATCTAATAAAATAATTATGCCTATTTTTTCTTTTGAGCTTATTAATATGATAATGTATTAAGTTCCTAATATTTCTTGTCTTAGGAGTCTCCCTTAGATATAATATATTTTTGTTTGATTAGTTCTTGCCCACATTGGTTTTGACTGGAACCTGGATGGTTTTTTGTTTGTTCTTTTTTACCCCACACACCCTGGACAGTTTCTGTTTGTTTTCGTTCCTCTCACACAGCTGCTTTGCCTCAGTCACTGAGACACATGGACTAATGGGTTGTCATGAATGAAGAACTGGAATTTAAGTGACTAGGATTCGTCAAATACTGATGATATGTAAGGTTCTCTTCAGCAAAGTTTAAGGAAGGCACTTCACCTTTTTGAGCACTTCTGATATGCCAGAGTCTATGCTAGGAGCTTTTCACATTTGGTAGTTCGCACAGCAATTCTGTTTTATAGATGAGAAAGCTTACATTTAAGTCTCTTCTGTAATACTAAAGGAGCTACTTTGGACCTGAGAATTTTTGTATCTGGTTTTAATAAGCAAAAGTCCCCACCCTACCTTTGAGGCCTGTTTCCCAATCCAGAAAATTATCATGAAGGAGATTGCAGAGAGAGATAGAAAATGTCATACATTGTGTTGGTCTGTGCAAGTAATTGGCATTCATAACCCAAAGATAAACATACCCTGAGTAACAGAAAATTTTCTTAGAATCTTATGTCCCTCTATTTCACAGAAAGCCACATCCTATGGCTATGGAGTAAAATATCCCTAAGGATGTTCCTGGATTCTGTTTATTGTTTGGGCTTAAGTTTTTTCTCATTCTCTGATATTCTCCCATTTGAGCGATTTCAGGATGAAATTGCCCCATTCAAACATTTTCGGGAAGAAAATTTAGTTGCTTAGTTGCTTTGCCTTTTTTTTTTTTTTTTCTTGAGACATGGTCTTGCTGTCACCCAGGCTGGAGTACAGTTGCATGATCATAGCCCACTGCAGTCTCATCTCCCAGGTTCATGTGATCCTCTCACCTTAGCCTCCTGAGTAGCTGGAACAACAGGCACGTAGGCACATGGGCGCATGTGCCACCACCCTGGGCTAATGTTTGTTAATGTTTTTATTTTTCGTAGAAACAAGGCCTCACTTATGTGCTAAGGCTGGTCTTGAACTCCTGAGCTCAAGCAAGCCTCCTGCCTCAGCCCTCCAAAGTTCTGGGATTATAGGCATGGGGCACCATACCTGGTCTAGTTGCTTTGCTTTTGAAAAATCTGCTTTAAGGTTACTTGTTTAAAAATAATGCCTTAAGCTGGGTGTGGTTGCGCACACCTGTGATCCCAACACTTCAGGAGGTTGAGGCGGGCAGATCACTTGAACTGGAGTTTGAGACCAGCCTGGGCAACATGGAGAAACCTCGTCTCTACTAAAAATACAAAAATTATCTGGGTGTGGTGGTGTGTACCTGTGGTCACAGCTACTTGGGAGGCTGAGGTGGGAGAATCACATGAGCCCAGGAGATGGCGGCCACAGTGAGCTGAGATCATCCCACTGCACTCCAGCCTGGGTGACAGAGTGAGACCCTGTCTCAAAAATAAATAGATAAATAAATAAATAAATAAATAATGCCTTAGTTCATTGTTTCACTATCAAAATTATGCTATTTCATATGAAATAATAGGTTCAGTATCTACATGTATTTGGGTAACTTCTTCAGCAGTAAGAATATACTGCTCAGAAATTTACTTGTTGGTGTTATTGTTGAAGCTTGTTGAGACTTCCACAGGTGCCTGTAAAATAGAAACAATTTTAGAAATGTTTTTACTCTCACAAAGGAAACCTTTTTCACAATTTTTTTCTCTTGGTTTACTCTTTATGTGAATAAATTCTGTTAAGGGAAGAGGCAGAGCTTATTCTTCCCATCTTCTGATTAAAGAACTCACACAGAGGAAAATGCCTTGCTCATATGACACAGCCATTGCTTGGTAGGACAAAGGAGTAATCCAGGTCACTTGTCTTCTATTCCTTGCATTTATCTGCTCTGGTCACAAAGGGACCAGTGCAGGACAGGCAAGCCCCAGAATTGGGGCTTAGCCCAGGAAGGTTCTTTGCTTTGCTCAGGAAAGAATTCAAGAGTGAGCCAGTGGTAGAAGAAACCAGCTTTATCAAGGTGGCAGTGTTACAGCGCCGTGACTGCTCTACAGAGCAGGGATAGACCCTGTAGGCAGCCTCAAGAGCAGCCACTCAGTGGCAGTTCTGCAGTCGTATTTATACCCACTCTTAATTACATGCAAATTAAGAGGCAGATTATTCAGAATTTTCTAGAAAAGGGGTGGTAACCTCCAGGTTGTTGCCACGGAAAAGAGTAGTGACATCTGGGTGTTGCCATGGCAGTGGTAAACTGACACACACCAGTGGGTGTGTCTTATGGAGTGGTGGTGTTGCCTCTTTTCTGTTACAGCCGGTCTTCAACCTGGTCCAGAGTTCTGCCTCCTACCTCACGACCATCATTTTGATTTGGGGTCTAACTATTCAGGTTTTTATTTCATCCAGATCTTTGTTTCTCCTTTCTTCCCCTTTTTTCTGTTCAAAATGTGACCACTTTGCTGTTTATTGATATCTTATTAGAAGGGTATTAGCCGGGTGGTAGTGGCATGCACCTGTAATCCCAGCTACTTGGGAGGCTGAGGCAGGAGAATCGCTTGAGCCTGAGAGGCGGAGGCTGCGGTGAGCCAAGATCGCATCACTGCACTCCAGTCTGGGTGACAGAGTGAGACCCTGTCTCAAAAAAAAGAAAAAAAAAGGAGATGAGAGGGGAATGGAATATGACCATTTCTCTCTTAGTGAGCCTCTCAAGTTTGCATGAGAGTAGGTTAGAAACAGCTGTTAAATGCAAGTTGAGGATCATTTGTAGAAATTATTCAAGGCTATTTCTCATTTATCCTACAGTCACGTAGAAACTAGAATTATTTAGAAGGTTTCAAAAGATTCTTGTCACTATATTTTGTTCTTTTCCGTACCCAGTTATCAAGTAGACAGCCTTATTCTTTCAGACTTAGTCTAATGAGAGCTAAATAATTTCTTGAGAGAATTTGCTTGTGCTCAAATATGTCCTCACTGAAGCCTTAGCCGAGTTACTCAGTGATCTCCTTTTGTGTAATTCAGAACTTAATTATGCACTGTCACGTTTGTTGGTTAATTGTTTGATATACTTAAATCCTGTCCTTCCAACTAGGTTATGAATTGCTCAAAAGCAGAGATTATGCCCATTTTTTTCTTTTTCAGCTCCTAGCACAGAGCTAAGTACAGAGAATATGTACAGTAAAAGGCTGATGGAGATCTTTCTGGGAACACTCTATCAGTGGTACTCTGTCCTTCCTGCTGGTGGCAATGGGAATGTTCTCTGCAAGGCTCACGAGGGCTTGCATGCCTACGAAGTGAAAGAGAAATGGCTTGAGGTGCAGGGAATGAGGGGGCAGGCTAGGAACTCTCGGCCTAATTAGAATAGCTGTTGCTTCGCTGCTCTTATTGGACTGCTCTTATTGGAAGGAAATTGATCCCAAAGAGAGCCAAAGACAGGCTAAAACAGTGAACTCATAAAAATATGAAAAGTAAGGAGTGAGAGCAGATCAAGGGACCAAGATTTGGTGTTTTGTTATTGTTTTATTAATGATGGTCTAGGATTTCCAAATGGAGTTTTAAAAGTTGAAAATAAATGACCTGTTACTAATATATTTTCAGAATGCCTATGTGTAGAGGAAGATTATTTCTGAGCTGAGTAACCTGGGATCCTCCTTTAAAAGTCCTTTGGACTCTAATCATCTTTGTAATATTCTGTTTTACTTTGAATGCAGACTCAACTTCTTAAGAGTTCCAGCACATTGAGCCCTGCTTGTCTCATCCACCTTTTCACTGACCTTCCAAAGGTGGACTCGCTGGAAAACCCCAGCTGTCCATTGTGTTTGAAATCCCTTTGAGTAGGGACTCGGCTAGAAGAGTTCTTCTGCCTGATCCCCAGATGAAAAGGACGGGAGGGGAGTGACAGAGGAGTCTTCAGCCAGCTGCTATATCCCCATGCCGGACCATGGAACCTGACTTCCAGCCCACTGTAGCACAGAGGTAGCTAGAGAGCAGAAAGTAGAAATTTGGCTCACCTAGGGATCTTGGAGAGAACTTTGTTATTTCAGCTTTTGAGATATCTTCTCTTCCTTCATAAGGATGAGACCCAGGGTTTCCTGATAGGGCACTGCCCTTTAAAATGGACTTTGGGAATAATTTGGCCAGCTGGTTCTTTTTGAAAGTATTAATATTTGGGGGGTTGTAACTAAAGTCCTAACACCTTGGGGATCTGTTCCTGGTGAACATTACTTAAAGATAGGTTCACCTGCATACATCACAGAAAAACCATGAAGAAGAGGTTTCTTTCTTTCTCACATAAAAATGAAAAAATCAGCTGGGAGCAGTGGCTCACACCTGTGATTTCAGCACTCTGGGAGGCCGAGGCAGGAGGATCGCTTGAGCCCAGGAGTTACAGACCAGCCTGGGCAACATAATGAGACCCCATCGCTGCAAAAAAAATTTTTTTTTTCTAATTAGCTGGGTGTGGTGGAATGCACCTGTAGTCTCAGCTACTTAGGAGGTTGAGATGGGAGGATTGCTTGAGTCCCAGAAGTTCAAGATTGCAGTGAGCTTTGTTCATGCCATTGCATTCCAGTCTGGGTGACAGAGCAAGACCCCGTCTCTTAAAAGAAAAAAAAGCCACATCATGCGTATGGTTTACAGAGGCCTGCATGTGAAGCAGCCCCACATAGGCTCCCTGGCCTTGCTGTTTCACAGGCAGACCAAGCATGCAGCCAGCTTAACCCCTGTGTACTTCTTCCCCTCAACCTAGAACTTCTCAAGGAGGTCTACCCTGGCCACCTAACTCAGAATTACAGCCCTCCCCGCCCTCCTCTGCCTCATGCTCGCAATACCTAGCTGTATTTTCACACAATCTGACCTACTACATAATTTACCTAATTATTATGTTTGTTGCTTATTGACTGTGTCCTTTCACTAGAATGTGAACTCAAGGACAGGACATTTTGTCTGCTTTGTTTACTGATGTATCACAAGTGACCAGAACAGCATGTGCCTCATTATAAGGCTGATAGATGAGTGACAGAGTAACGTGACAGAGCTGCAGTTCAAACTAGAGTGTATCTGACCCTACAGCCTTCATTCAGGCCTATTTTTTTTTTAATCAATGTGCAGATTGCATACAGTGGAGTGCATGGATTTTGGATATAAGCCCTATGGGTTTCTGCTGGTGTGTAGGCTCGTAACATTGCCATTATTAGCCAGAGGGCTCCCTCATATCCCTTCCAATCAGTGCCTCCACCTGCCTCGGTCACTGTACTGGCATCAACACATGTTGGTCTTACCTGTTCTTGAACTTCACATGGATGGTAAGACAGTACATGGTCTTTTGGGTCTGCCTCTTCCGGCTCAGTGTAGTGGTTTTGAATCATCCATGTTGTCACATGTATCATAGCTTGGTCTTTTTTGTATACTACATTTTGTTTGTTCATTCTTCTGTTGGTGGGCGTGTTGTTTCCAGTATAGGACCATTTGTGAGTGGAGCTGCTTTGAACCTTATTTTTTAAGTTTTTATTTAATTTTAAAATTGACCAATTGTACATATTCATGGGGTACATAGAGATGTTTTGATACATACAGTGTATGATGAACAGAGCAGGAGAATTAGCATACCCATCATCTCAAACACTGATCATCTCTTTGTGTTGAGAACATTGACTCTCCTCCTCCTAGCTATCTGTAATTAATATTATTATTAACTGTAGTCATCTTTCTGAGCACTAGAGATTATTCCTCCTATCTAGCTGTAATTTTGTACCTTTTAATAAATCTCTCCATTTCCCTCCCTTTCCCCTGCTATTCCCAGCCTCTGGTATCATCTGTTCTACTTTTTACTTCTATAAGATTAACTTTTTTAGCTTTCATGTGTGAGTGAGAACATGCAGTGTTTTACTTTCTATTGCCAGCTTATTTCACTTAACATAATATTCTCAGTTCCATCCATGTTGCTGCAAATGACAGGATCTCACACTTTTTTATGGCTGAATAGTACTCCATGGTGTGTGCACACCACATTTTCTTTATCTGTTCCCCTGTTGTCGGACCCTTAGGTTGATTCTGTCTCTTGGCTATTGTGAACGGTGCTCAGTAAACGTGGGGGTCTGCATTGTCTCCCTGATACAATAATTTCCTTTCCTTTGAACAGATTCCCAGTAGTGGGATTGCTGGATCATGTGGTAGTTTTATTTGTAGTTTTTTGAAGGAACTTCCATGCTATTCTCCATAGTGGCTGCACTAGTTCACATTCACTAGTTACAAGAGTAGAAGAGTTCACTTTTCTCTGCATCCTCTCCAGCATTTGTTATTTTTTGTCTTTTTGATAGTAGCCAGCCCAACTGGGGAATATGATACCTCATTGTGGTTTCGATTTGCATTTACCTGATGATAGGGATGTTGAATTTTTTTTTATATGTTCGTTGGCTATTTGTATGTTTTCTTTTGAGAAATATCTGTTCAGATCGTTTGGCGATTTTTTAATCGGATTTTTTTTTTTTTTGCTGTTGAGATATTTCAGTTATTTGTATATTCTGGATATTAATCCCCCATCAGATGAGTAGTTTGCAAGTATTTTATCTTATTCTCTTCACTCTGTAGATTGTTTCCTTTAGTGTGCAGAAGCTTTGCACGTTCTTGTACCTGTCTTGTGGTGTGCCTTCCTTTCTCTTGGGTTCCCTTGGGAGCTGGGTATAGGAGTAGACACACACACACACACACACACACACACACATAGATATAAAATCTAATCAACTACTAAATGGCTTTCTCAAGTAACTGTACATTTTCCACTGTCCCCAGCCATGTGTGTAAGTTCTGGTTACCCTACATCTTCACCAGCACTTGGAATTATCAGCCTTTATAATTTTGCTGTAAAATTATTCTCTGCTGTAGAAAAACCAATTAAAGCAGGAGTGTCATCAGGGAAAGACTCTTCCCTTCAGGCCTTGGATCCTACATTTTCACTGCATGAGAAGCGCCCACCAGTGAAACATAGGGTAGCAGGAAACTGGGGTGGGCAGCTAACTAACTCAGCTTCCTAATCACTGAGACTACTTTGTTACAAGGTCTTGCCACACACAGTCAGCGTGAGTCATCCTCCATCAAATGTGTGCGAATGCGGGTTTATGGAGAAATTTATCTTATTTCCTTAGTGTTCTCTGTTATATTAAGATATATGTTAAAAATGTTACTTATAATTAAAATAATTTCTTCTAATTTGCTGATAAAATGCTTTATACCAACTTAAATTGGTCTCTGGACTGCGATAGGCCTAAGTGTGCATCATGTCTTGACTACTTCCTATGTGACCTGGGGACATTTTCTTAACTCTTCCAGCATCCGTATCTGTAAAATAGGTATAATACCCACCTCTTAGCATTACTGTGAAACTTAAAAGAGATAATGAAATGCATGTCAAGCAACTAGTACCTGATAGATGCTGAATGAGGGATAGACATTTTCTTGTACTTTGAAGAATTAGTATACATTTGAGTCCCCAAGTCCCCTTGAGTCATGCCATTGAAAACAAAAAAATCCTGTTGAACTGATTGCCACAGGTTTCAAAATCAGTGTGTTGTGTTGCATTTCTGTGAAAACATGGGACATATCCAGTCTTGCTGTTGCTTTACCTAAGGTACTAAATCTTTCTTGGCCATCTTGTTAACATGAAGTGCTGTGGCATAAAGATCTGTCTTGTCTATTTATTCAACAAATATTTATTGGTCTGTGATGTTTTTTCCTTGTAACATAATTCTGCCATATTATCCTATGATGTTTTATATGTTATGTAAGAGCCTTCTGGGGCATAATAGAGCAGCAGCACAGAGCGTAACGTGATTGTTTGCCTTTCCTGCTGGACTGTGTAGCCCACATCCTTCTACAACTCCAACAACTGGTTCAGTACCAGGCGCAGAGCGAATGTTCTCTAAATGTGGGCAGTGTTGATGAGTGAAGAATCTTAAGCAGAGAAGAAACGCACGTCCCTGACTGACTCCTGTGAGACTTTTATCTTGCAGTGAGTTTATTCAGCAGCCTCAAATCAATTTGAAGGTGGAAAATGTTTGCTTTGAAAACAAGGAAAAACCTAACCCATCAGAAGCGTTCATGATTAGCAGTCTGCGAAAGCTGATCATACACATTGAGTTATCCTCATCATACCCAACTAAAACAGAGCTGAGAAACTAGGGGAAAGGCACTCAGGGCATTGCTCCAGAAATGGAATTCTCTGCAAACCTGGCTGCAGAAACTGCCTGCTATAACCTGAAACCCGTTTTATCTGATGTCTACTGTGACGACGTGCTGCAGCTCTAAGACTAGTTTTGCCCACCACTGTCACTCAGCTATCAGAGCTTACCAGTTTCCCAAAACCTTACTTGTGCCGATGAACTTTCTCGAAGAGCAATAGTAACATTTCTCTTTTTTATAAAACATCTAAGCTTCTCTTTGTTCTTTGGACATACCGAAGACTACCTGATCTACAGGTATGCTCCCAATTGCAGCAGTTTTTTTTCTTCTCAAATAAAACATTTGAATTTCAGAGATTTGTTTCTATTTTATTTGATTTTGGCAAGCCTCAGATGAGGACGAACGTTGGGCATATTCAGCCAGCCTTTTCCGTTTGCTCATCCCAGTCATGTCCCATTTCGTTTTGAGCCATCATTTTGTGCCTTGATGAAGGCACAAAATTCAGTTAAACAGTTTACATAGTTAACTACATTTGTGTTTTTTTTTTTTTTTTTTTTTTTTGAGATGGAGTCTCCCTCTGTCACCCAGGCTGGAGTGCAATGGCGCAGTCTTGGCTCACTGCAGTCTCCACCTCCTGGGTTCAAGTGATTCTCCTGCCTCAGCCTCCCACATTTCTTTTTATTTGTAAGAGACGGATCTTTCTATGTTGCCCAGGCTGGCCTCAAACTACTGGGCTCAAGCAGTCCTCCCACCTCAGCCTCCTGAGTAGCTGGAACTGCAGGAGTTAACTACATTTCTGAATAGCCATTTGTGAACTGTAATAATCCCTTTGGCATCTGTAGAACCAGAGTTCCCTGTGAGACGGCACATCTCTGCTCTGAAGGGAAGGGAGAAACAGGCAGTGTGGTGGGCAGTCATTGAAGGGGGGATTTTGGAAGACAGACCATGAAGGGCCCAGATGGCTCCAGAGCAACAGATGTCAGGAGAGTGTTTTAGGACATCAGAGTTGAGGGCACCCAGGTCACAGGCTGAGGAGGCAGTGACGTGATGGGGAAGGGCCAGGCCCTGGGATGAGGGGTGGTTCACTTCCTACTGCTGCTGTGACGAGTGGCCACAAACTTAGTGACTTCACACAACACACGTTTATTATCTTGCAGTTCTGCAGGTCAGAAGTCCAAAATAGGTTTCACTGGGCAGCACGGAAGGTGTGGGCAGGGCGGTGCTCCTTCTGGAGGCTGCATATTTTCTTGCCTTTTCCTGCTTCTTGAGGCTGCATATTCCTTGGCTCCTGACCCCTCCCTCCATCTTCAAGGCCATCAGCCACATCTCCAGTTCCTGCTTCCTCCTCTGACTCTGCCCTTCCTGGCCCCCTCTTTTAAAGGCTCTTGTGATCATATTGGGCCCACCTAGATAATGCAGGATAATCTCCCCATCTCAGGAGCCTTAACTTAATCACATCTGCACAGTCCCTTTTGCCATGGGACTTTGCCAAGGTACCATATTCACAGGTTTTGGGGATTAGGAGATGACATCTGGGTGGTGGGGGTTGGGTATTCAGTCCACCACAAGGAGATTAGAGTTAGAATCCAGCTCTGTCATTTACTGGCTATAAGTGAATTTGGGCAGGTCACTACTCCACTTGAAATGTTTTCTGTTGCATGCGTAGATCAGTGAGCCCCCAACACACATCCACACAGTCCTGTTTTTGAGGTCTAGGTGAAACGATATAGATGAAGAGACCTGATAAGCTTTCATACATTGTATTTGATTTTGATTCTAGCTTAAAGCAAAGAAAGGGATTTATTTGTTTTTCTTTGTGTTAGTCAGCAGGTCTTTGAAAGTACTTGGGTGACTGGGCGTGGTGGCTCACGCCTGTAATCCTAGCACTTTGCAAGGCCGAGGCAGGCAGATCACCTGAGGTCAGGAGTTCGAGACCAGCCTGGCCAACATGGTGAAACCGGTCTCTACTAAAAATACAAAAATTAGCCGGGCATGATGGCGGGCGCCTGTAATCCCAGCAACCCAGGAGGCTAAGGCGGCAGAATTGCTGGAACCCGGGAGGCGGAGGCTGCAGTGAGCCAAGATCGTGCCACTGTACTCTAGCCTGGGCAAGACCCTGTCTCAAAAAAAAAAAAAAGAAAGTACTTGGGTGAGGTTAATTCAAAACCAGAATTTAGTTCTATTGACCTGGATTTGTCCTCCTTTAAAAAAAAAACGAATTTTATTAATTTCTTCACATACTTTTGTTAATCTGATTTTAGCTAGAAACCGTTTTAGGAAACTTAATGTAACAAATATTTGCTGAGCAACTATACTGTGCCCAGCATTTGGGCAGATGCTGGGGGGAGAACGGTGGAGAGGCAAGCCTGCTGCCTGCCCGCCGGAAGTTTACACTCCAGTGGCAGGATAGGAATTGTGCTGGGGACACATCACAGACTTTGCAAGGCGTTGGGGGAAGTTCTTCTGGCAAAAATGCATAACCCAAGGCTGAGGAGGCGTTAGATGGCAGGGTGGTGCCAACAGAAGGAACAGCAGCCTCCAAAGGCCCCGAGGCGAGAGAGGGTGGCACTGCCATGGAGCCAAAGGAAAGTTAGTGTGGCTGGAGCTGAGGGAGGGCTGTGGAGACGCAAGACAGGGACCTGAGCAGGGCCTAGAGGGCCTCAGCACGGAGCAAAAAAAAAGGGATGAAATCCAGCCGGATTCTCTGGACTTGTCATGACTCTGGTCAGCAACATCCCTCATGTGTCCTGTTCCCTAGAACCTCTTCCAGGAGAAGAATATTTAAAGACTTTGACCACCCGGGCAGCCACAGAAAGGCAGCGTCCAGAATCTCCCTCCCATTCCTGCTAGAAGTCCAGGGTGGCCCTGCTGTGGTAAGGCCAAGGTCAAGTCAGAGCAGAGTTACTGAGACTCCACAGTGAGGGACAATCCTGTTAGTTTTGAGTTGCAGGGAATTTCTTGAGTTGGGGCACTGAAGATTTTCTGCATATTTGGAGCAAAATGCAGCTGAAATAGAATTTGTGACCATTTAACCATTTCCTGCCAAATGATGTATGTTTCGTTTGTGTGGATTATCTCCTCTTGCTAAAGATTTACATATGTACATCTGTCAGGTGTGATCAGGTGGAAAGTAGAAGAGGAACTGTGTGATTCTCCTCCCTTGATCTCCTCTTCCCCCTCAGAAATGGCTCCAACATACTAGGCATGGAAAATGTGTTGCCTTTGGCTTGAGATGAATGACATCCATGAAAGTTCACGCAATAATGTACCTTTTGACACAACTTTAGAAGCTGGGCATGGTGGCATGTGCCTGTGGTCCCAGCTACTCAGGAGGCCAAGACGGGAGGATCCTTGGGCCCAGGGGTCCGGTCTGGGCAACATAGTGAGACCCATCTCTTAAAAGTATAAACATTAAATAAGAGGGGATGCTCTTCTACTGAGAGAGGGGACCCGTGGGACTGAGGACAGCGTTCTCACATTCTTACTTCAGGTAAGGCAGGTTGCCTAACCAATTGTTCATCACTTTTCTCGTAAGTTCCTCGCATATGACAGCATCTTCCTTCTCTGTTTTTCTAGGCTATTCAGCTTGACCCTGAAGAAACTCGTCATGCTAAAAGAAATGGACAAAGATCTTAACTCAGTGGTCATTGCTGTGAAGCTGCAGGTGAGCGGGGCAAGACTGTTTGTTCAGGGCCCAGGGAAGCTGGATAACCATTTGTCCACTGCTGGGGCTTCAGAAACACCACTGGGACCACCTCTGTCTTCCTCCTCTCAGCACAGCAAGGTGCACAGTGGAAAGATGACAGAGCCCACGGGACCTTCTGAGCCCAGCTCTGCCTCTTGGTTAAGACACTCAGTTTCTTCAAACCTTTCTTTGTCTGAAGAACAGAAATGGTTTTTCCTACACATACTGTGAGGATCAAGTGATATAGACCTAAAGTGTTTATTGTAAACTACTCAGAAATTACTAGGCTGGCTAGCGTTGGTTTCGATATTAGTCCCAGGATTGCTAGATCCAGGTAGATGCAAGTCTTATTGATATTATTTAAAATTCTACTTTGGAAAAAAAATTTTTACTTTGCAACTAATCTTTAGGAAACTACCACTTAGAGAGTTAATGGTGTAGTATCAAAGGAAAATAGTCCACAACTGGCTGGTCACAATGGCTCATACCTGTAATCCCAGCACTTTGGGAGGCCAAGGTGAGAGGATTGTTCAAGCCCAGGAGTTCAAGACCATCCTGGGCAACACAGCAAGACCCCATCTTTACCAAAAATAAAAACTATCTGGGCATGGTGGCATATGCCTGCAGTCCCAGCTATTTGGGAGGCTGAGGCAGGAGGATTGCCTAAGCCCAGGAGTTCAAGTTTACAATGAGTTATGATCACGCCACTGCACTCCACTCTGGGCAACAGAATGAGACCTTGTTTCTAAAAATAAAAAATAAAAATAAATAAAAAAGTTCACAGTTGTCTGTAAAGGTGGTTAAAATGCTCCTCTTTTTTCCAACTATGTATCACTTTGCGTCTGGATTTTTTTCATATACTCAACCAAAGTAATGTTTTGCAAAACATTGAGTCCAAAATAGGAGTGAGAATCTAATTGTTTTCTATTAAGTCATTCATTAAAAAGATTTACAGAAATGTAAAACTATGCCATCTCCCTCATACACTGCTGTTGGGAATGTCAAATAATGCAGCCACTGTGTTGTTTTGTTTTGCTTTGTTTTTATTTTAGAGACAAGGTCTTGATGTGTTGCCCAGGCTGCTCTCAAACTCCTGGCCTCAAGCAATCTTCCTGCCTTGACCTCCCAGTGCTGGGATTATAGGCTTGTGCCACCATGCCTGGTTCTCAAAAGGTTAAAGACAGAGTAACCATATGACTTAGCAATTCTACTCCTAGGTATGTCCCCAAGAGAAATGAAAACACACAAAATCTAACATGCAAATATTCGTAACAGAATTATTCACAAGCTAAAAAGTAGAAACAATTCAAGTCCATCAACTGATCAATGGATAAATAAAATGTGGTCTAGTCATACAGCTTCGGAATACTATTTGGCAATAAAAAAGAATGAAGTACATCCATGCTCCAGATGGATGAACCTTGAAAACATGATGCTAAGTGAAAGAAGCAAGACACAAAAGACCACATATTGTATGATTCCATTTATATGAAATAGGCAGATCCGTAGGGTCAGAAAATAGATTGTAGTTGCCAGGGGTTAGGGGTGGGGGTGGGCAGACTGGGGAGGGTGATAATTAAAGAATATGAGGTTTCTTTGTTGAATGATGAGAATGTTCTGACACTGACTGTGGTGATGGTTGCACAGCGCTGAACATACTGAAAGCCATTGAATTGTACACTTTAAATGGGTGAATTGTGTGGTATTTGAATTATATCCCAGTAAAGCTGTAATTTTTTAAAAAAACTATGTTTTCAACCTAAATTATTTTTGTTTGGGGAACATAGATTTTTCATTTTAAAACTTTGTATGTAAACACATAATAGGTTTATTGTTAATTTTAAATGGATTAATATTTTTAAATATCTGTTTTAATTCATAATATGGTGACTATTGATAGATAAACCTACATAAACAAAATATTGATAGATATACCTACATACACAAAAGCTATTTGGGATTCTTTATAAGAGTGTAAAAAGGGCCAGGCGTGGTGACTCACACCTGTAATCCCAGCACTTTGGGAGGCTGAGGCGGGTGGATCGCGAGGTCAGGAGATCGAGACCATCCTGGCTAACATGGTGAAACCCCATCTCTACTAAAAATACAAAAAATTAGCCAAGCATGGTGGCGGGCACCTGTAGTCCCAGCTACTTGGGAGGCTGAGGCAGGAGAATGGCGTGAACCCAGGAGTCGGAGCTTGCAGTGAGCCGAGATCGCACCACTGCACTCCAGCCTGGGTGACAGAGTGAGACTCTGTCTCAAAAAAAAAAAAAAAAAGAGAGTGTAAAAAGGTCCTGAGGCCAAAAATTTGAGAATTATTATAGTAGAAAGAAAGAAACAATAAACAAAATAAGAAAATTATATATAGGCATTCCTGAAAAATTTTGTTTTATTTTTTGAGATGGAGTTTTTCTCTTGTTGCCCAGGCTGGAGTGCAATGGCGTGATCTCAGCTCACTGCATGCTCTGCCTCCCGGGTTCAAATGATTCTCCTGCCTCAGCCTCCCAAGTTACTGGGATTACAGGCATGCACCACCACACCTCATAATTTTTGTATTTTTAGTAGACATGGGGTTTCACCATGTTGGTCAGGCTGGTCTCGAACTCCTGACCTCAAGTGATCCACCCACCTTGGCCTCCCAAAGTGCTGGGATTACAGGTGTGAGCCACCACACCCAGCCACATTCCTTAAAAACCTAATCCATTTCTGAAAATATGTTGGATGGCAGAAGCCTGTATTTTATTATTTAAGTGGGAAAAATAAGAAATAAAGAATATCACAACACTATAATTGTGGTGTGTAAATTACTCATATTTTGAGTAGGAAGACTAAAAGACGAGCCTATCAAAAATAATAACTATGGGCCAGGCGCGGTGGCTCACGCCTGTAATCCCAACTCTTTGGGAGGCCAAGGCGGCTGGGTCACCTGAGGTCAGGAGTTTGAGACCAGCCTGACCAACATGATGAAACCCTGTCTCCACTAAAAATACAAAATTAGCCAGGCGTGGTGGCACATGCCTATAATCCAAGCTACTCAGGAGGCTGAGGCTGGAGAATCGCTTGAACCCGTGAGGCAGAGGTTGCAGTGAGCCAAGATGGCACCACTGTACTCCGGAGTAGCCTTGGCAACAGAGTGAGACTCCATCTCAAAAAAAAAAAAAAAAGAGGGAGGGGGGATGAAGTGTAGAGTTTTTATTGGTTTTCTCTTTGCTTCTTTGTTTTTTGTTTTTGCAATCAGAGTTAAGTTACCATTCAGTTTAAAATAATGGGTTATAAGATGTTATTTGCAAGCCTCACGGTAACTGCAAATCAAAAAACCCTAAAGCAGATAGATACACAAAAAATAAAAAGCAAGAAATTAAAAACATACCATCAGAGAAAATGACTTCTACAAAAAGAAAGACAAGAAGGAAAGAAGGAAGGAAGACCACAAAACAACCAGAAAACAAATAATAAAATGGCAATAGTAAGTCCTTACTTATCAATAATAACATTGTAAATGGACAAAATTCTGCAATCAAAAGACATGGAGTAGTTGAATGCATTAAAAAACAAGACCCAGCTGGGCACAGTGGCTCATGCCTGTAATCCCAGCACTTTGGGAGGCCAAGGCGGGCAAATCATGAGGTCAGGAGTTCGAGACCAGCCTGGCCAACACAGTGAAACCCCATCTCTACTAAAAATACAAAAAATTAGCTGGGTGTGGTGGTGCACGCCTGTAATCCCAGCTACTCGGGAGGCTGAGGCAGGAGAATCGCTGGAATCTGGGAGGCGGAGGTTGCAGTGAGCCCAGATTGCACCACTGCACTCCAACCCAGGCAATTATGCGAGACTCCGTCTCAAAAAAACAAACAAACAAAAAGACCCCGCTAGGCACAGTGACTCATGCCTATAATCCCAGCACTTTGGGAGGCTGAGGCGAGAGTATTGCTTGAGCCCAGGGGTTTGAGACCATCTTGGGCAACATAGTGGGACCTTGCATCTACAAAGAATTTGAAAAATTAGCTGGGTGTGGTGGTGTGCACCTGTAGAGTCATCTACTCACAAGTCTGAGTTAGGAGGATCACTTGAGCTCAGGAGGTTAAGGCTAAAGTGAGCTATGATTGTGCCAGCACACTCCACCTTGGGCAACAGAGTGAGACACTGTCTCAGAAAAACAAAAATGAAAACATGATCCAAACATCTATTGCCTACGAGAATCACACTTGACCTGTAAAGACACATAGGGACTAAAAATAAAGGGTTGGAAAAATATACTCTATGCAAATGGAAACAAACAAACAAAACAAGAGTAGGAGTAGCTATACTTATATCAGACAAAATAGATTTCAAGACAAAAATTGTAAAAATTGACAAGTTCATTATATAATGATAAAGGGGTCAACTCAGCAAGAGGATATAACAATTGTAAATATATATGCACCTAACACTGGAGCACCTAGATATATAAAGCAAATATCATTAGAGCTAAAGAGAGTGTTAGACCCCATGACAACAATAGCTAGAGACTAACACCACACTTTCAGCATTGGAAAGATCATCCAGACAAAATAAAGGAACATCAGACTTAACCGCACTATAGACCAAATGGACCGAATAGATATTTACAGAGCATTTCTTCCAATGGCTGCAGAATACACTTTTTTTTTTTTCTTAGCATGTGGATCATTCTCAAGGATAGGCCATATGTGAGGTTACAAAACAAGTCTTAAAACATTCAAAAAAAAAAGTTGAGGCCAGACGTGATGACTCACGCCTGTAATCCCAGCACTTTGGGAGGCCAAGGTGGGTGGGTCGTGAGGTCAGGAGATCAAGAGCATCCTGGCCAACATGGTGACAGCCCGTCTGTCCTAAAAATACAAAAATTATCTGGGCGTGGTGGCAGGCACCTGTAGTCTCAGCTACTCAGGAGGCTGAGGCAGGAGAATCGCTTGAACCCTAGAGGTGGAGGTTGCAGTGAGCGGAGATAGTGCCACTGCACTCCAGCCTGGACGACAGAGTGAGACTCTGTCTCAAAAAGAAAAAAAGGTGAAATAATATCAAGCATCTTCCCTGACCATAATGGAATAAAACTAGAAATCAATAACAAGGAATTTTGAAAGCAATAGGCACACATGGAATTAAACAGTATGCTCCTAAATGACCAGTGGGTCAATGAATAGATTAAAAATGAAATTGAAATTTTCTTGAAACAAATGATAATGGAAACACAATATATCAAAACCTATGGGATACAGCAAAAGCAGTACCAAGAGGGAAGTTCATAGCTTTAAGTGCCTACATCAAAAAGGAAGAAAAACTTCAAATAAACAACCTAATGATGCTTCTCAAAGAACTAGAAAAGCAAGAGCAAACCAAACCCAAAATTAGTAGAAGAAAAGAAATAATGAACATCATAGCAGAAATAAATGAATTAAAAAAAAAAAAGATCAACAAAACAAAATGTTTTGTGTGTTTGTTTGTTTTTTTTTTTTTGAGACGGAGTTTTACTCTTGTTGCCCATGCTGGAGTACAGTGGTGCAGTCTCAGCTCATTGCAACCTCTGTCTCCCAGGTTCAAGCGATTCTCCTGCCTCAGTCTCCCGAGCAGTTGGGATTACAGGCACGTACCACCATGGTGGCTAATTTTTGTATTTTTAGTAGAGACGAGGTTTCACCTTATTGGCCAGGCTGATCTTGAACTCCCAACCTCAGGTGATCTGCTCGCCTTGGCCTTCAGTGCTGGGATTACAGATGTGAGCCATCACACCCAGCCAAAGAGTTGTTTTTTGAGAAGACAAAATGGATAAACCTTTAGCCAGACCAACTAAGAAAAAAAGAGAGAAGACACAAATAAATCAGAGATGAAAAAAGAGGTGACTGACACTGCAGAAATTCAAAGGATCATTAGTGGCTGCTATGAGCAGCTATATACCAATAAACTGGAAAACCTAGAAGAAATGGATAAATTCCTGGAAAGATACAACCTTCCAAGATTGAACCATGAAGAAATTCAAAACCTGAATAGACCAATAACAAAAAATGAGCTAGATGCCATTAACAAAGTCTTCCAGCAAAGAAAAGCCCAGGCCTTGATAGCTTCACTCCAGCCTGTGCAACAGAGTGAGACTGTGTCTCAAAATAATAATAAAACACTAGTAACCTAATTTTAAAAATATATTAATATTAATATTGGATATTTTAATGTGCTATAATGTTACTTTAGTATTAAATATAAATGGTTTTGCTTCTATACTGCAAAAGAAGATATACTCTTATATAGATAAGCAAATGATACAAAAGTATATTAAAAATAATTTTGAAATTGGACCCTGGTTGGTAGTGCCCCAGGCACCTGGAAGAAGCAAATACTGGAACCCATGAAAGCTAAACCCTTGGGGAAGGGTAGGAAAGATGAGGACAGTAGCGCACCATGCTTGAAGGGGCTGGGCTGGGCCGGGCCTGGCTGCGATCCCGTGACACACTGCACTCCGCATCCTGCTACCTGCACACGCAGATTCCTTCTAGCGAGTTTGAAATTCAGATAGTGAATTTGGGATAGAAAGTTTTACAGGTATTTAGAGCACATACTTGGGTGGTGAGAGTTCATATATAATGAGGCTACTGCTGTTGGAAGGTGATGTCCTATAGTGACAATAAATAAGATAAAGGGGACGGAGAGGGCTGGGGTGGAGGAAGTTAACGGATTCCCTACGGTGGTCACGGTAGACCTGGTTGACATTTACCCAAAGACTTTGAGGGAGGTGAGGGCCGTGCAGGTATCTGGAAGAAGAGCCTTCCAGGCAGAGGGAAGACCCAGGACCAGGCCCTCAGGCCTTGATAGTCTGTGAATATATGCTCTGAGCTGAGAAATCTTAAAAGAACCCTAAGCACTGATTACTTTTTTCAACTTTTATTTTGGAAAAATCTCAAACATGTGCAAAAGTAGACAGAGTAGTTTACAATACCCTCGAACCCCTTATTAAGCTGCAATGGTTATCAACTCATGGCCAGTCTCGTTTCATCTGTGTCCCCACTTGTTTCCCTTCACCAGTGTTATTTTGAGGCAATCCATACATCATAGCATTTCACCCACAAATATGTCAATATGTGTTTCAAAAATGTAGGCAGTATTTTTAAACAAAACCGTGACACCATTATCACACCTTGGCCAGACGCAGTGGCTCACGCCTATAATGCCAGCACTTTGGGAGGCCAAGGGGAGCGGATAACTTGAGATCAGGAGTTCAAGGCCAGCCTGGCCAACGTGATAAAACCTCATCTCTACTAAAAATACAAAAATTAGCTGGGCGTGATGGCATGCACCTGTAATCCCAGCTACTCAGGAGGCTCAGGCAAGAGAGTCACTTGAACCTGGGAGGTGGAGACTGCAGTGAGCCAAGATCACACCACTGTACTCCAGCCTAGTCGACAGAGCAAGACTCTGTCTAAAATAACAAAACAAAAACCTTAATATCACAAAATCAGTGTTCAAATTTCCAGTTGTGGCATGAATCTCATAAATGGGTGGGTCTTGTGGGAGAGAGTGGCTGTCGGTTTTGCTTTTTATAGTTTATTTGACGCATTCGGTCTTCAGTTGCCACTATAGCACTCGAGCTTCTGGGTGTCCTGAGGCCCTGGCCTGTGTACGGGCTGACTGTGTGCTTCTGCTGATGTTATGTTATTTTTGTTGTTTTTTGAGACAGAGTCTTGCTCTGTTGCCCAGGCTGGAGTGCAGTGATACAATCTTGGCTTATTGCAACCTCTGCCTTCTAGGCTCAAATGATTCTCCCACTTCAGCCTCCTGAGTAGCTGGGATTACAAGTGCCCGCCACTATGCCTGGCTAATTTTTGTATTTTTTGTAAGACGAGGTTTCCCAGTGTTGCCCAGGCTGGTCTCGAACTCCTGAGCTCAGGTGATCCGCCCACCTCAGCCTCCCAAAGTGCTGGGATTACAGGCGCCACCACAGCCA
Source organism: Hylobates moloch (assembly GCF_009828535.3). NCBI lineage: Eukaryota > Metazoa > Chordata > Mammalia > Primates > Hylobatidae > Hylobates > Hylobates moloch. The sequence continues at coordinate 85,352,120 of NW_026652280.1, forward strand.
GCCTTCTGCTGATTTTATACCCAGCCTTCTCCCTGTGGCCGTTACCCATAGGCAGCATCGCTATAGAATGACATAACCAACAGGGCTCCACTTCCTTGGTCTCATTTTGGCCTCATGAGTGGCCGAGGCATTTTTCCATGTGTGGAATTTTCCCCTAAGGGATACTACCATTTCAACAGAAACAGCTCCCAGCATAATCACAGCTTTGCCGAAGACACGTGAGAGATGAGCAGCTCAAAAATTTGTCATTAATTATAAACAGGGATGGGTGTGGGGCTCAAATCTGTAATCCCAGCACTTTGGGAGGCCATGGCAAGAGGATCCCTTGAGCCCAGGAGTTCAAGACCAACCTGGGCAATGTAGTGATACCCCGTCTTTACAAATAAAAAATAAAAATAGTAAAAATAGTGTTTCAATGAACAGCTCCTTGTTTACAGATTTGCTTCCTTTTAGAACTCATTCCCAGCCCAGCGTGGTGGCCTATAATCCTAGCACTTTGGGAGGCTGAAGTGGGAAGATCATTTGAGCTCAGAAGTTAAAGACCAGCCTGGGCAACATAGTGACACCTCGTCTTTTTATTTAAAGAAAAAAAAAAAAAGAAAAAGAAAAAAATCATTCCCTCCAAGGTCAAGGGATCAAGGGGGAAAAAAGAAAATAATGTATAAAAATCATGCCCTTAGAATTTATTTTTTTGGATTACAATTTTTGAATGGAAATGTTTCTTTATTGCCAGGCTACTTTCTAAAAGGGTTATTGCAATTTACTTTGCTTCAACAATGAATGAATTTGGAAATCCTACCACGTCCTTACCAACTGTGGATGTTGTGGGTTTTTTTATTATTGGTATTAATTTTAAAACTGATTTTTTTAAGACAAATTTATTCAACACCGTTTATTTGTGTGCTGGGAATCATATTGAACAAGACATGTCTTTGTCTCATGGATCTCGAAGTTCAGTGAGATTCAGTAACTGGCAGTAAGAGGGCTGTCTAACCCAAATACTAGGTTTGGAGGTGGGGAGGTTAAAGAGGAAGTTCTGGAAAAAAAAAATTCAGCTGAGACCTGAAAGATGAGTTGGTTACTTGTGTTCAGAAGCCAAAAAAGTGTCCAAGAAGAGGAGAAAAGCACATGAAAAGGCCCAGAGACAAGACAGTATGCCTGGGGAGTCAGAGGGAGGATCACTTGAAGTCAGGAGTTCGAGGCCAGCCTGGCCAACATGGCAGTAAGAGGGCTGTGTAACCCAAATATTAGGTTTGGAGAGCAGGGAGGTTAAAAAGGAAGTTCCTGGGAGAAAAAAAAGGAACAGTGGGCAGGGAGGGTCATACACACCCTGGGGGCTGACACTACCGGCCTCTTCCCCAGGAGTGCTGGGAACTCACGGACATTAACAAATCATTTTGCTGTGATAACCTTTTATGCACCCTGCAGCATCATACATGTAAAATCAGACTTATGGTAGAGGCTTGATTCAAATAAGTACAGTAAAGACTCATGAAATATTTGGACTGGTAAGAATGTTTGGGCCGGGTGCAGTGACTCACGCCTGTAATCCCAGCACTTTGGGAGGCTGAAGTGAGCTGATCATCTGAGGTCAGGAGTTCAAGGCCAGCACATGGTGAAACCCTGTCTCTACTAAAAATACAAAAAAATTAGCCAGGCATTGTGGCAGGTGCCTGTAGTCCCAGCTTCTTAGGAGGCTGAGGCAGGAGAATCGCTTGAACCCAGGAGGCGGAGGTTGCAGTGAGCCGAGATCACACCGCTGCAGTCCAGCCTGGGCGACAGAATGAGACTCATCTCAAAAAAAAAAATTTAATTTTTTTTTTTTTTTAAAGAATGCTTGTAGAGTTTAGAAGTTGTTTGCAAACATAGTATTTCTTTTGGTCTGATTTTTGGTGACACAGCTTTGACAGATTTTTTTTTTCTTTTTATTATTAATATTATTTGAGACAGGGTCTCCCTCTGTCACCCAGGCTGGAGTGCAGTGGCAGGATCATGACTCACTGCAGGCTCGAACTCCCGGGCTCAAGTGATCCTCGCACCTCAGCCTCTTGAGTAGCTGGGACTACAGGCATGTGTACCACCATACCCAGTAAATTTTTTTATTTTTTGTCGAAACAGGAGTCTCACTATGTTGCCCCAGGCTGGTCTCAAACTCCTAAGTCCAAGCAGTCCTTCTGCCTCAGCCTCCCAAACTGCTGGGATTAATGGCATGAGCCACTGCACCTGGCCAAACAGACTTTTCTTCTGGGTTTCAGGGTTCAAAAAGAATTCTTCGCTCCAACGAGATCGTCCTTCCAGCTAGTGGACTGGTGGAAACAGAGCTCCAATTAACCTTCTCCCTTCAGGTGAGACTCTCCTAATCTTAGGCCCCTAACATGTTATATCCTGGCTAGTCGCCAGACAGTCCTCTAACCCAGAGACTTTTATCCCAGAGCCCCCATTCCCCAACTTGGGCAGGAATGAATAAAAGTCACCTGGAGGTGTATGGCTGGCCTGGAGGGCCAAAGCAACCCTTTAGCCAGCCACGGTAAGGGTGTGGAAACCTGGGTAGGCACCGTGGCCCCTTCCCTTCCTCTGCCTTGGCTAACACTGTTAGCCATCTGCTACACCACATCACATCTCCTTAGTGATCCTCGCACACCCCATGGACCACGCCACCTTCAGCTCCACATCGGGATCTCCATCCTTCCCCTCTACTCCGTATCCCTCCTAGTCGGTGTCCCTCTCATCATAATTCCAGTAATTCCATGCCCGAATTGAAACACACGGAGAAAACACCTGATAAAGTGGCAAGGGAAGAGACAGTTTTCTGAACAGGTGTGGACCCCAGAGCTGTGGCATGGAAGCCAGGCATCAAGCCGAGTCAGCTCCACCAGCAGCAACTTCATGGCTCTCCTTTCAACCCTGACTGCCCCCTTTTAGAGACAGGAAGAATTGAAGCACAGAAAGACTATGTCCTCTAGAACCCCTCAAGGACCAGCTGCTCATTAACCATGCTCGACTCTGTTTTGTATTTCGTAGTACCCTCATTTCCTTAAGCGAGATGCCAACAAGCTGCAGATCATGCTTCAAAGGAGAAAACGTTACAAGAATCGGACCATCTTGGGCTATAAGACCTTGGCTGTGGGACTCATCAACATGGCAGAGGTGAGAGGAACACAGTCTCCAGACTGTTGGCCTTTGAGTCACAGAGCCCAAGGGAGACCCCAGCCCAGCCAGTTGAGCCTTCCAGATGATTTTCCCAGCCTGCTGGCTAGGTGCTTAATTCTGTTTTACAAGTTAATTATTCGCTGGAAATTCAGAGTATACTTGTTTTTATCAAGTACTTTCTCCTTCATGAAAAGTTTTAATTTTTAAAAAGGTAAAACTCAAAAAATTACATAAAATTTCAAACTTTCAGAAAAGTTGCAAGAATAGTACAAAGAATTCCCATATGTGGATTCATCCAAGTTCTTTAACATATCACCACATTTCTTATGCTTTCCTCATAGATATATTGATAGGTATTATTTTCTGAGCCATCTGAGAGTAGGTTGCAGGCACTATGCCCCATTACACGTTAATACTGCACCATGTTAATTTCCTTAACATGAGAATACTCTGCTGCCTAAACTCCCTGCCACCATCAAGATCAGGACACTAACGTTGAGATAAGATTGCCGTCTAACCCACAGTCCCTGTTCGGATTGTGCTGAGTGTCTCAGTGATACCCTTTATGGGCCTGGGATCTGATCTAGGATTACATGCCGCATATCACTGTGTCCTTCATCCCCTTCAGTCTGCAGCAGCCCCTAGGTTTTCCTTACCTTTCGTGACCTTGACATTTTTTGAGCGCACAGGCTGGTTACTTTTTTGAATACTCCTCAGTCCAGGTTTGCCTGATGTTGCCTCAAGATTAGATTCTACCTGTGTATTTCTGGCAGCATTACCACAGAAGTACTCTGTTCTCAGTGCAGCTTAGGCAGCACCTGATGGCAATTGGTTCCCTTCCTGGGGATATTAACTTTTAATTTTTTTTATCTTTACTTTTTTTTTTTTGAGACGGAGTCTTGCTCTGTCGCCAGGCTGGAGTGCAGTGGCACAGTCTTGGCTCACTGAAACCCCCGCCTCCTGGGTTCAAGTCATTCTCCTGCCTTAGCCTCCTGAGTCGCTGGGACTACGGGCATGCACCACCATGCCCAGCTAATTTTTTTTTTTTTTTTTTTTTTTGTATTTTTAGTAGAGACGGGGTTTCACCATGTTGGCCAGGATGGTCTCAGTCTCCTGACCTTGTGATCCACCCACCTTGGCCTCCCAAAGTGCTAGGATTACAGGCGTGAGCCACTGCACCCGGCGTTTACTTTTTTTTGTTGTTTTTTTTTAGAGACGAGGTCTTGCTCTGTTGTCCAGGCTGGTCTCAAACTCCCAGGCTCAAGCAATCCTCCCTCCTTGGCCTCCCAAAGTGCTGGGATTACAGGCATGAGCCTCTGTGCCGGCCTGATATTATCACTTGGTTGACAGGGAGTCTGCAGGGTTTTTCCACCACAAAGTTAATTAATAAGCATTTTGTACTTACTGGAAAAAATATTTTCGAGGCAATAAATATATTATGGGGAGAAAAAGATAGGTAACTATCTTTTTCCTTATCACATTCCACCCACTAGTTTTAGCATCTATTCATGATTCTTGGCTGAATTGGTCATCACTATACTTTGATGCTTACCAGACAGTGGATTTCTAATCCCACCATTCCTTACATATTTATTAACTGGCTTTATTTATTTATTTATTTATTTATTTATTTTTGAGACAGAGTCTCACTTCATCACCCAGGCTGGAGTGCGCTGGCACAATCTCGGCTCACTGCAACCTCTACCTCCCGGGTTCCAGCGATTCTCCTGCGTCAACCTCCAGAGTAGCTGGGATTACAGGGGCCCGCCACCATGCCCAGCTAATTTTCTTGTGTTTTTAGTAGAGATGGGGTTTCACCTTGTTGTCCAGGCTGGTCTTGAACTCCTGGCCTCAAGTGATCCGCCTGCTTTGGCCTCCCAAAGTGCTGGGATTACAGGTGTGAGCCACTGCTCCCGGCCTCATTAATTGGCTTTCTTTAGTAAGATAGTGCTTTTCCTTTGCTCTCATTTATTTGTGTCAGTTATGGACCGTGGATTCCTGTTTTATTTGATGGGGCTGCATCTGTACTACATTTTTTTATTTTGATGCACAAACTTATCAGATTTGGCCCATGGGAGCCCCTTCATGCCGGCTTCGAGTCCTTAGTACTATGTCTCATCATTCTTTACATCCTGCCATACTTTCTGGTACAAAACATTTCAGGCTCATCTTGTACTTTCCCTGACCCAGCTCCCAGAATGAGCAGATTCTCCAAGGAGCCCTGGTTCTTTTCAGTGGAGAATGGTGTTCAGAAACCAAGATCTGGGTACCAGGAGTGCCCATGTCCCCAGCTGGGTGTCATCCACTCCCACTGAGCAGACAGAGCTGAGAAAGATCTGTCTGTATGCACACATGTGCTCGTGTCTACACACACATCACAGCTCCTTTCAGGTCTAGGTCCAGATCTATCTAACCGTGAGCACACATCGATAATTTCAGTTCTAACCCAATGCCTTTTTATAGCTTTTCTTTCTCCATGTTTCTAATTCCCTTTTGGAATAGTAAGAAGTCAGGCTGTGGGCCGGGCGCAGTGGCTCACGCCTGTAATCCCAGCACTTTGGGAGGCTGAGGCAGGCGGATCACGAGGTCAGGAGATTGAAACCATCCTGGCTAACACGGTGAAACCCCATCTCTACTAAAAATACAAAAAATTAGCCAGGCGTGGTGGTGGGCGCAGCTACTCGGGAGGCTGAGGCAGGAGAATGGCGTGAACCTAGGAGGCGGAGCTTGCAGTGAGCCAAGATCGCGCCACTGCACTCCAGCCTGGGTGACCAAGCGAGACTCCATCTCAAAAAAAAAAAAAAGAAGTCAGGCTGTGATTATTCTCAATGCATGTACTCACTGGTGCAGCTCCCTGTGTGCCAGGCAGTTCCTCTCAATCCTAACGGGAAGAAGAAAGCAGCCACTAATCTGTTTTTAAAATTATTTCTGTACTTTAGTAAATTAAATAGGAACAATTCTGTGGCCATGATAGAAAATTTGAGATAGTCCCAGCCCGTCTTTCTGTCCTGCTCAGTCAGTGTTTGTGTCAGTGTGGAGACAGGGGGCAGTGAATTCCCACCGGCACCCACTGCCCCTGCTACGCCAGGCTCTGCCATTCCCTGTAGACTGGGCTCCTTTTCCTCATTGCCAGTGACAGGCGACCACCACCTATAGGCCTGGCCTCACCCAGACTCAAGAGCGAGTTTCTCTGTGAAGGACTTACACTAACATTAGTCCTAGAGATTAGCAACCATTTCTTTCTTTCCTTCTTTCCTTCCTTCCTTCCTTCCTTCCTTCCTTCCTTCCTTCCTTCCTTCCTTTCTTCCTTCCTTCCTTCTTTCTTTCCTTTCCTTCCTTTCCTTTCCCTCCCTCCCTCCCTCCATCTTCCTTCCTTCCTTCCTTCCTTCCTTCCTTCTCTCTCTCTCTCCCTTTCTTTCTTCCTTCTTTCTTTTTCTTTTCTTTCTTCTTCTTTTTTTTTTTTTCGAGATAGAGTCTCACTCTGTCACCCAGGCTGGAATGCAGTGGTGCAATCACAGCTCACTACAGCCTTGACTTCCTGGGCTCAGGTGATTCTCCCATCTCAGCCTCCTGAGTAGCTGCAACTACAGGCATGCACCACCATACCCAGCTGATTTTTTTATTTTTAGTAGAGACAGGGTTTCACCATGTTGCTCAGGCTGGTCTCAAACTCCTGGACTCAAGCAATCTGCCCACCTCAGCCTCCCAACGTGCTGGGATTGCAGGAACAGGCTACTGTGCCTGGCCGAGCAAGCATTTTCTTTTCTTTTCTTTTTTTTTTTTTTTTTTTTAGACGGAGTGTTGCTCTGTGACCCAGGCTGGAGTGCAATGGCACGATCACAACTCACTGCAACCTCTGCCTCCTGGGGTCAAGCGATTCTCCTGCCTCGGCCTCCTGAGTAGCTAGGACTGTAGGTGCCCACCACCACGCCTGGCTAATTTTTTGTATTTTTAGTAGAGACAGGGTTTCACTGTGTTAGCCAGGATGGTCTTGATCTCCTGACCTTGTGATCCGCCTGCTTCAGCCTCCCAAAGTGCTGGGATTACAGGTGTGAGCCACCGCACCCAGCCTGAGCAGCCATTTTCAATCGTTATTGTTATCTTTTTTTTTTTTTTTTTTTTTTTGAGACGGAGTCTGGCTCTGTCACCCAGGCTGGAGTGCCGTGGCGCGATCTCGGCTCACTGCAAGCTCCGCCTCCCGGGTTCACGCCATTCTCCTGCCTCAGCCTCTCCGAGTAGCTGGGACTACAGGCGCCCGCCACCACGCCCGGCTAATTTTTTTTGTATTTTTAGTAGAGACGGGGTTTCACCGTGGTCTCGATCTCCTGACCTCGTGATCCGCCCGCCTCGGCCTCCCAAAGTGCTGGGATTACAAGCGTGAGCCACCGCACCCAGCCTGAGCAGCCATTTTCAATCGTTATTGTTATCTTTAAGCACATGGCCCTGACCAGCACTTCTGGGGATAATTTTAAAGTTAAGACCTTAGGCCAAGTGCAGTGGCTCATGCCTGTAATCCCAGCACTTTGGGAGGCCAAGGCAGGAGGATTGCTTGAGCCCAGGAGTTCAAGATCAGCCTGGGCAACATAGTGAGACCCCATCTCTACATAAAATTTAAAAATTATCCAGGCATGGTGGTATGTGCCTGTGGTCCCAGCAACTGAGGCTGAGACGGGAGGATCACTTGAGCCTAGGAGGTCGAGACTGTAGTGAGCCGTGATCACACCAGTGCGTGCCAGCCTGGGTGACAGAGTGAGATCGTCTTTAAATAATAAAAAACAGGCTGGGTGCAGTGGCTCACACTTGTAATCCCAGCACTTGGGAGGCCGAGGCGGGCAGATCACGAGGTCAGGAGTTTGAGACCAGCCTGGCCAACATAGCGAAACCCTGTCTCTACTAAAAATGCAAAAAATATTAGCTGAGCGTGGTGGCAGACGCCTGTAATCCCAGCTACTTGGGAGGCCGAGACAGGAGAATTGCTTGAACCTGGGAGGCAGAGGTTGTAGTGAGCCGAGATCACGCCACTGCACTCCAGCCTGGGCGACAGTGAGAGACTCTGTCTCAAAAAAAAAAAAAAATAATAATAATAATAATAATAATAAACTAAGTAAGACCGTGAAGCAGTAGGACAGTAGGCATGGATTTGAAAGTAAGGAAGAAAACATATCAGCAGAATGCCATTGCCACTGGGGGGCTTGTGCGTTCCTTGGCTGTGTTTCTCCAGGTGCCTCTGTAGTAACACGCCTCCACCACCTCCCCTGGCTCCTAGGTGATGCAGCATCCTAATGAAGGCGCACTGGTGCTTGGCCTACACAGCAATGTGAAGGATGTCTCTGTGCCTGTGGCAGAAATAAAGATCTACTCCCTGTCCAGCCAGCCCATTGACCATGAAGGAATCAAATCCAAGCTCTCTGGTAAGATGCATGCAGCATCTGGAGACCCTACGAAGAGGGAGCCCATCCTGGGAAAGCTGAACAAGACAGTGCCCAAGATGTTCCTGGGCAAGAGACCTTTAGAGACCCCTGAAAGTAAAATGTGGCTTTGGCCCTGGCCCTCCCCTCCACCCTGGCTGTGTTTCCACCCAAAGAGAACCATTGATTCCAGCCCATCGAAGTCTCTTAGGTCAGATCTTCCCATTGCAAGATTATCTTACTCGGGTGTCTGTTGCAGATCGTTCTCCTGATATTGACAATTATTCTGAGGAAGAGGAAGAGAGTTTCTCATCAGAACAGGAAGGCAGCGATGATCCATTGCATGGGCAGGTAACTTTCCGTGGTCCCTCACATGGCGTGTCCAAGAAGCTCCTGGGGTTTCCCACACTCATTCTGTCCCTGTACCCACTTAGGACTTGTTCTACGAAGACGAAGATCTCCGGAAAGTGAAGAAGACCCGGAGGAAACTAACTTCAACCTCTGCCATCACAAGGGTGAGCCTCAAAGGTCTGGGGAGTGGTTGGCTAAGATTTTCAGTCTGGGGGTAGGTTGGCAGCAGCATATTCAGGCCTAGTGGAGGCTTCTTAAAATCAACACAGGGTCATCCCTTCAACAATTCCGATGCACGCTGTATATCCTCACCACCGCCCAATTAGACTCACTGTTGTTGGGAACCACAGTTACTGATAAGAGTGTTATATCCTTCGGGTTATCGTCAGATAGAAAAAAGGAGGAGAACCCTTCTTGTAGAATTCAGAACAGATAGTGGTCTGTCAGGGAACAGACCGCCTCCCACCCACTCCAGTGGCTGCTTCATGTCACATGCTGTCCTCTGCAAGGAGAAAGCCAGCTCCCTCTAGGAGGAGCACTAGTTTTAATCATGTGCTGAACTTATGCAGAGATAATAGGCTAGTCGTGGGGTGCTCCTATGACCCTGGGCTTGCTAAGCTTTAATTACATCAGATATCATTCCTGCCTTAACGGATCCATAACCTTGGAGACCAGGTGCCTTTTGATACTTTTCCTCCATAAGACTTCCTCAAGAGTCACTGTTTTGATGACATTTGAGTCCTGAACTGAGAAGCTAAAAACCTGAATTCCTAGGTGGTCTTTGACAGATTCTGGAGTGCCTGCATGAAGTGTGGGAGGGCCAGAAGTGCTGGGAGCATTTCCGAAGGGGAATTCACAGCTCCATTTCCCCAGAGGCATCCTGATTCTCCCCAGTGCAGAGCTAGCCTAGGGACCAACCCCCTGAGAGCCGAGATGCCCACCCCTTCAGGGATGAAACGGAGGCCAGATGCTGTGACCTCTTCCATCACACTGAGGTGTCACTGGACTTCAGGTAAATCCGTGAGACTGTGACCTGGATTTCCCATCCAGTCAGCAACTAGGGAGCGGGAGGACTTTTTCCTTGTCTTCAGGTATCCACCTCTTGATTGGTGCTCCAAATGCTCCCCATAAGGTATGTCACCAGTGCCCCAAATGCTTGACCTCCATTGCACTCTGGAAATAGGGAGTGGCGGTAGGATCTCTCTCTAGTCAGCCCCTGCTGCTGAGTCTTTCTTTTTCCTGCTCTGTAACCAGAAAGCGGCCCTATTTTCTTCCCAGCGGGTGCCCCCAGAGCTTCATAAGTCACCTCTTCCTATGTGGGGTCTCCTCCTTGTCATGACCCTGGCACACGACCGGAGTTCAGTGCTCCTGCTAATGTTCACTCCCCCTGAGGTGTTTTTTTAAGCTGCAGGCACTTTCCAGTTCTATCCCAGAGACTTAGTGACCTCCCTTAGTGCCTATCTCCTCTGTACATGCGCATTCTTCTCTCCCACCAAGAACACAGATGTATTTGACCTTCTCTGAACATGTCTCGTGCTGCTCTGTCACTGGGAGCTTGACTTTTTTTCTCTGCTGTGAATGCCCTTTCTGCCCTTTCTTTGAAGACCTGTCAGCCTCGCAAGTTCATTGTTTTCATCCCCAGATGGCGAGTCTGTCATTCAGGCAGGAAGTACATATAACCACAAGCTAAGCATCGTGCCCAGAGACAGAGAGATAAGGCCCAGTCCATGCCATCAAGTGCACAGCGTCTAGTGACACCACACATTTCAACAAATAATTACAGCCCAGTAGGACAGGTGCCATAAGACAGAGCTTTGCAATGACACCAAGGGACTGTGGCCACCTGTCCCAGGAGTGCCAGGACAGCTTCCCAGATGAGATGCTGAGAGATGGGTTTTTTGAAATAAAACTTCACCGAGTGGATTGGGGGAAAATTTTTATTCAAGGCAGAAAATACCCTGTATAAAGGCCCAGTACAGTGCTGTGGCTCACGCCTATAATCCCAGCACTTTAGGAAGCCGAGGCAGGCGCATCATGAGGTCAGGAGATCGAGACCATCCTGGCCAACATGGTGAAACCCTGTCTCTCCTAAAAATACAAAAATTAGCTTGGTGTGGTGGCATGTGCCTGTAATCCAAGCTACTCAGGAGGCTGAGGCAGGAGAGTCACTTGAACCAGGGAGGCAGAGGTTGCAGTGATCCGAGATCACCCCACTGCACTCCAGCCTGGCGACAGAGCAAGACTGTATCTCAAAAAAAAAAAAAGGCCCAGTACAACAGCATGCAGTTTTTCCCAGGAACTCGAAGCAGTGAGTTTCCACTTGACTATGGGGTGTGAAGGGTCAAATAGAGAGATAAGGCTAGAAACAGGCAGACCCAGGCTTCGGACACGTACAGGCCTGACCGCTGAGCTCTGTTCAAGTAGTGGAGGCCAATGAAGACTTCTAGTCAGAGGGTAGCATGAGCAGGTTTGCACTCAGAAGGACCACTGTGGGCTGTGGAGGGAACAAGACCAGAAACAGGCGGGCAGGGTATGAGATGTCAGCTGAAGGCTGTTGCTATGATCCCAGAGAGGCGAGGAGAAAGGCCTGACTGGAAACAGGGGTGTCACAGATGGAAAAGGGAGGATCTGGGGTAGCTAGAATGGGCCTGCAGGGAGAACGAGGAGAGACTCCAGGCGTAGATGTGGGTTCAGGTGTGTTGGCGACATCAGTAAGAGGATCGGAGTGCAAAGAGAAGACGCTGCATTCCACCGTGGAGGTGGTAAGGCTGAGGTGCCCGCACTGTGCATGCGCACGTAGGAGTCAGCAGTGGGCACTGTGAATCCGAAGGGCAAGAGAAAGAGATGAGCTGGAGACCCATATTTGGGAGGTGTTGGGGTACAGGGGGGTGGAGGACCTGGGGATAGACATTCCTTCTCCCTGCAGCTGCACCCAAGGCCCAGGAGCTACACTGGAATTTGGCCTGTCTTCCTGACAGGCTTTGAGTGCCAAGGGCAGAGACCAAGTCCTCCAGTCTTCGTGTCCTCCCATAGCTCGTCATGAAAGTGGGCTCTGGTGGGTGTTTATTGACTTGAGTTGACCCCAAGTGGACGTTGCTGAGAACTATCGTGCGATTTGTCCCTACAGCAACCTAACATCAAACAGAAGTTTGTGGCCCTCCTGAAGCGGTTTAAAGTTTCAGATGAGGTATGGCCTCTTACTCCCAAGGTTAATGGTGAGTAGAATTCCCCGGGTTTCACCCAGTATCCGTGGAGTACACTCTATTGCCACTGAGTGTCAGGATTCCAGGATTAATATTCCTGCTCCCCGTGGCATACCTGGTAGAGCCCTAAGGGAGAGGGTAGCTAAGAAGGACTTAAGCGAGCGGAGGAGAGAAAGAGGCTATGCACACAACGCAGGACAGCACATCTACACCCGACCCTTGGTGATGCCCAAGCCTCTGGCGTGCAATACAGGGACAGACCCGGCGGATGCTGCTGCGGTTGTCACTTAATTTCCCCTCTTATCCCACGGGAACATCAGTGAGCAGCAGCTTGTGAGGTGGAAATGTCCTGGGTGGTCAGCCCTGGAATAACCAGGAATGGGCCGCTGAGAGAGGAGCAGTCTTTTCCCTGGGCTCCGGGAGGGGCCCGTTTCCACAGGCCTCTCAGTGGGCTAACAGAGGGATAAAGATGAAAATTATTGAGAGCGATTGCTTTGCCTTCCTGTGGGCTGTAAGGAGGGTAAGAAGAGCCCACACGGGCGTTGGGCCTTGGGATTCCTCAGCTGTCCCTCCTGGCACAGCTTCACAGTGTGGAGTGGTGGCAGGAACTTGGGGGGAAGGTGGCCTCACCATGTCCCCGCCCTCAGACTGGATCGTGGAAATGACGTGAAGGTTACTCCAGCCAGTGTGAAGCTCTGGCGTGTCCCTTAAGCAGGACTATAAGGGTGGCCCAAGAGAAAGGAGCTGCTCGTCGACCAAAATTGTTAATAGGGATGACCCTAAATTCAGAGACTCTTTTTTCCCTGCAGGTGGGCTTTGGGCTGGAGCATGTGTCCCGCGAGCAGATCCGGGAGGTGGAAGAGGACTTGGATGAATTGTATGACAGTCTGGAAATGTACAACCCCAGCGACAGTGGCCCTGAGATGGAGGAGACAGAAAGCATCCTCAGCACTCCAAAGCCCAAGCTCAAGTGAGCCCCCCTCTCTGTAGCTGGCCTCCGGACTCTCCTTCCTGGTCATAGCAGTCTCCTGGCCCCTCCCTCGCTGTCCCCTCTATTACCAGGGAATCTTGATCCTTCATCCTTTCTGAACCTCTGGCTCTCTTGGAGAAGGTCACTGTTTTGCCTCTCACTGAAAGAAGTCCTATAGGACTCTCAGGAAGTACCCTCTCTCCTGACCCACCCCGCCTCTTCACCCTGCACTTCCCTGCTCACCGGGCGTTCTGGACACCCGTAGCTTGTTGACCCGCCCTGAATGCCAGCTCCACTCAGCTCTCCCAGCGTGCTGTTCTGAGCCCTGGCAGCACTGACCTTGGCTGTGCTCTTCACCGCAGGCCTTTCTTTGAGGGGATGTCGCAGTCCAGCTCCCAGACGGAGATTGGCAGCCTCAACAGCAAGGGCAGCCTTGGAAAAGACACCACCAGCCCTGTGAGCGCGACCGCGGCTGCGGGGCGGGGCGGGACCGTGGCATGTCAGGGCTTGGCGCTCCAGCCCTCTGCATCTCTGATCAGGGCTCATGTTGTGACCTTAGAAAAGTGGCCCCATTGGCTGGGCACGGTGGATCACGACTGTTACCCTAGCACTTTGGGAGGTGGAGTTGGGCACATTATGAGGTCAAGAGATCGAGAGCATCCTGGCCAACATGGTGACACCCCATCTCTACTAAAAATACAAAAATTACCTGGGCCTGGTGGTATGCACCTGTAGTCCCAGCTACTCAGGAGCCTGAGGCAGGAGAATCACTTGAAGCCAGGAGGCAGAGGTTGCAGCGAGCCAAGATTGAGCCACTGCACTCCAGCCTGGCGACAGAGCGAGACTCCCTCAAAAAAAAAAAAAAGAAAGAAAGAAAATGGCCTCATCTTGTTTCAGCCTCAGTTTTCCTCCCCTCAGTCTGGCTGGGAGCTTAGCTCTTTTGGGTCATTGCTGTGTCAGGCCGGGTTGTTCCTTTTGGTCTGTTTCTGCCATGGCCCAGAGACTTCCCTCTCAGAACACATACAGTCTCCCCCTCTGCTGGGCGCGGTGACTCAGATGTATAATCCCAGCCCTTTGGGAGGCCAAGGCGGGTGGATCACTTGAGCCCAGGAGTTCGAAACCAGCCTGAGCAACATGGCGAAAGCCCGTCTCTACGAAAAATGCAAAAGTTAGCCAGGCATGGTGGTGCACGTCTGTAGACCCAGCTACTCGGGAGGCTGAGGCGGGAGGATCCCTTGAGCCCAAGAGGCAGAGGCTGCAGTGAGCTGTGATCGCATCACTGCTCTCCAGCCTAGGTGACAGAACAAGACCTTATCTCAACAAACAAAAACCTCTCCCTTCGTGTCTGTTCTGTGGTAGCTGAGAGTGTGGCATGGAGTGGGCGTTTGGCCAGTGGTGAGTGGCCCTGCACCAGGCTGGGGAAGGAGCAGGTATGGAGAGGAGGGGAGCCACTGAGATGTGCTCAGGAGGCCCTAGTAGGCTTTATTGGGCCAAGAATCCATAGAGGGGAGCAGTGCCCCGAGAAAATTTATAATTCAGTCAAGAGGTTCCCATTTTTCCTGGTGAGCAAGGGGAAAAGGGGGCATGTACTGTAGCAGCCGGAGCCATGACCTGGGCCTTGCTCCACCCCTCCTAGAAAGGCCCTGCTCCCTCAGCAGATCACAGGCAGGGGTGGGTGTGAGCCTGAAGTGACCTCAGGCCCTAGGAAGCTGCTCTTCCTTCCTTTACAATGGAAGGCAAGTGAGCGTTGTCGCGATGTGAGTGCCCAGCTTAGGATTTGCCCTCCAAAGCCCAGTGTCTTTTCTGTAGATCAAAGAAACAAATCCTTCAAGTCCTCCTGTTCACCTGCTTTACTGGCAGATGAAGCCTAGTCATGGTTCACCAGGGGGAATACCAAACTCGCCCTGCAGATCGGTAGTAATTGTGCGGACATGATAGGAAACAGGAGAGGCCTCTACCGCTGAAAAGCACGGGTCTGAAAGGGCAGGTGCCTGTCCTGGAAATCACCTTCTCTTGGGGCATCCCCTGGCTGCCCTTCTGCGTGCTGCCACCAGGTGGGGCTCTCTCCCAGCTCACCGCTCTTCCTGCTTAGGACAGCGCCCCACGTGATGTTAGTGAGGCAATGAGTGGGAAACTGCAGCCCAAATAGACTCCTCCCTGGGAGAAACCCCAGGCCTGCCCCTGCAGACCCTGCACCCTAGACGCTGTTCCAGGCCGGGTTCACGGGGATCCAAGAACTGAGGAGACCTCGCTTTAAAAAAAAAAAAAGCCCTTTCTAAATTTATTTTTTATTTTATTTTATTTGAGTCGGAGTTTCGCTCTTATCGCCCAGGCAGGAGTGCAATGGAGTGATCTTGGCTCACTGCAACCTCCACCTCCTGGGTGCCAGTGATTCTCCTGCCTCAGCCTCCCGAGTAGCTGGGACTGCAGGCGCGTGCCACCCACACCCGGCTAATTTTTGTATTTTTAGTAGAGATGGGGTTTCACCATGTTGGCCAGGCTGGTCTCAAACTCCTGACAGGTGATCCACCCGCCTCAGCTTCCCAAAGTGCTGGGATTAGAGGATTGAGCCTCTGTGCCTGGCCTTTTTTTTTTTTTTTTTTTTTTTTGAGATAGGGTCTCGCTGTAGTCCCCAGGCTGGAGTGCAGTGTGTACCCAGCCACCTCATTTTCTTTAGTGTTAGTGTTTAGGACGTGGCTTGGAGCTGCTTTTCCTCACATAGAACTGCTGAATGGCCCTGCTGAATTGACACCATCCACGTGGGCAAACCCGACCCCTGGCCATGAGAGCCAAATTCCCTCTTAACTATATGGGGTGACCCTAGAAAGATACCTGGGAGCTGGCTGAGGGAGGACTCTTTCTCAGTGTTCCAGGAATGTAGAGCAAGTGCCCTAATGTAACAAAATGTAACTAAATTACTGAGACAGTGCCCCAAAAGCAGTAAGCAGAACACCTAACGCTGTGGATGTTCAATAAATGTTAGTTACCTGACTTATAAAACTTACAGAAAAAATTACCTAGACACTCTGAGCCTCGATGCCTCATCTGTAGGGTTGTGGTGTCGGTATAGGAGCCCATTTGGCTCAAAAGCCAATTGAGGGCGGACACGGTGGCTCACATCTGTAATCCCAGCACTTTGGGAGGCCGAGGTGGGTGGATCACTTGAGGTCAGGAGTTCGAGACCAGCCTGGCCAACATGGCAAAACCCTGTTTCTACAAAAAATACAAAATTAGCCAGGCGTGGTGGTGCACACCTGTAATCCCAGCTACTCGCGAGGCTAAGGCAGAGAATTGCTTGAACCTGGGAAGCAGAGCTTGCATTGAGCCAAGATTCCGCCGCTGCACTCCAGCCTGGGTAACAGAGCAAGACTCCATCTCAAAAAAAAAAAAAAAAAGCCAGTTGAGTGTCAGCCTTTATAATATGATGGCCTAAGGGCCCCTGTCAGAGCAAAAACACATTTGGCAAGCCCTACACAGGGTAGGGCTTCTGAGTTTGAGTCTTGACTCCACCACTCCACTGACTGTGATCTTGGGCATGTTACCACGCCTTTGCTTCCTCATCTACGAGGTACATGTTAAAGCTCATGCCTCCCAAGGTAGTGAGGAGATGAAACAGGATCATGCACATCAGACTGCCGCGTGGGGTGTGCCTGACTGACTGACTGCACACGGAGCACTGCTCATTGCTCACCGACTACTATTGCTTTTATTATTATAATTCGTTAGTGCCATTTCAGTTGTGGACTCCTAAAATTGATAGAATCTAGATGTCTTTTTAGTGAGTCCTTCAAATTCCGGTTCCCTTGGCCACGTTTCAGACTCACTTTGCTGGTTCTGTGCTGATATTTCTATTTTGAAGAGCCCCATATGTCTGGATGTGGGTGTGAAACTTTGGAATCCTTTGGTATGAAAGGCGCTTTGGGAACAGCAGAACAAGGCTGTGCTCTTAAATGGAGAACTTCTTCTGAATGGATTAGGAAAAACCACGAGATTGTGCACATGTAGGCAGGCGTGCACACACCACCTCAACTTGTGTCCTCTCTTCCCTGGTTTCCTAGCACTGTTATTTGTTTATTTTTCTTGATGTTGCTTTTTGTTCCCCACATTTTAGAGGATTCAGTTTATCGCTAGAACCAGAAAGAATTTCTGCTGATACAAATTATTCCAGTTGTTGAATTTTCCCAAGGCTTGAGCACACAATGGCAACATAATTTGGTTCTCCAAGCTGATAACAATGAGCCCTGACAGTGCTTCAGTTACGGCAGCCACAGATGCAGACTTCCAGCCAGGACTGCCTGCTGCCAAGTCGCTATTTCCACAGCACTATAAATAATGGCATTAGAGCCTAGTCCTTCATGAAATGATAGCCTACACATTACCCACTCTTGCCCCCTTCTCTCTGACACGGGCCTACACTCTTACCCTTCAGCAGCTGACATTGTCCATGAGCACAGTGGTGCAGACTTCTGGGACCTCTAGTGATGCCTCGTCCACATCCCATGCCAAACACTTGGTCAGACACAGCTGGAGTCCTGCTGGTGTTCCAGCATCTTTTGGGGGAAAAAGCCCTTTAGTGTTTATAGAAGCAGGAAGAGAAATGTGGTGAAGTTGGGAATTTGTCCCCAGGAGGATTGTCTGGGACATCTGGAAGAGCCAGTAAATAGCTAGCAGGTGTCCTCTAAGCCCAATCCAAGTTAAAGATATCATCAGGAGATGGATATGCTAATTACCTTGATTTAATCATTTCACAGTGTATCCATACATCAAAACATGTTGTATACTGTAAATATATACAATTTTTATTTGTCAATTATAGCTTAATAAAGCTGGGGGGAGGAAGATCTTACTAAATGTTGCAGCTTTGACAAGGAAGCAATGCTGTAGCTGTCATATGGCTTAACAACAAGGCGTGCTACTTCAAAACCTCCCAGCAGACCTGTGTTATCACCCAGTTCATTCTCTTTAAAACACATTTAATTAATTTGTCATATTGAGATCAAAAATGGAGTGAAATTATCTTTAGTCTCAGGTCTAACCAGAGCTTTTCTGTGATTCTAGATTCTATTAACGTTGGCCGAGGCTGGGCGTGGTGGCTCACACCTGTAATCCCAGCACTTTGGGAGGCTGAGGCAGGCGGATCACTTGAGGTCAGGAGTTCAAGACCAGCCTGGTCAATCGACATAGTAAAACCTGTCTCTGCTAAAAATACAAAAATTATGCAGGCATGGTGGCAGACACTTGTAATCCCAGCTAATCAGGAAGCTGAGGCAGGAAAATCACTTGAACCCGGGAGGCAGAGGTTGCAGTGAGCCAAGATCACACCACTACACCCCAGCCTGGGCAATAGAGTGAGATTCAGTCTCAAAAAAACAACAGCAACAACAACATTGGCTGATCATATAGATAAGGTGAAAATGAGCTAGCTCTGCAATCTGGAAGCAACTTGTTCTGTGGCTGTGAGCCATTACACAAGCCAAACCGTCTGAAGATCTGGGGTCCCAGGGTCTGGCTCAGGCATGCTGAGTTAGTCCTGCAAATGGCCTGGAGCAGGGGTTCTCAACTGGGGATGATTTTGCCTCCCAGACATATGGCAATGATTGGAGACATTTTTGTTTGTCACAAATTAGGGAGTGGAGAGTTGCCACTACCAGCACCTAGTGAGTAGAGGCCAGGGATGCTGCCAGAGATCCCATAGTACACAGGACAGGCCCCCACAATAAAGAATGACCCAGCCCCAAATGTCAGTCGTGCCAAGGTGGAGGAACCCTGGTTTAGAGTGTGACATAGGGAGCCTGCTGTGGTGATCCTTGTTCCATAGTTTACCAGGTGACCCTGAACTTACTAGCCTGATGCTTCTCAGTATTATATGATTGACTCAGAGAAAGGACTTTGTGTCATTGGGAGGAAGTGGGATATCATTTATACTTTCTGCCTCCTGTGGTTCCCTACAAGAAACAAAAAGATTCACTAAAGCCAGTACCTTCCCTGCATCTAAGACCTACAACCCACAAGTCACTGCTGGTGACTTTGAGTTGCTGTCTGCACAGCAAGAAGCAATATTAACAAATACGAAAATCTGGTTGTGTGTCTATATTTGCAAAGGAAATTTTTAATATTTATGAGAAATGCTAATAAGAGTTGGGGTCAAATGGAGAATTAATTTACACCTAAATGACTTAACATTGGGTGTCTTTCTGCTTAGTATATCCTGTTAGAGGGTTTTCTGGATGTTGCCACCAGGCAAAAAGCATTTGGCTACCATGGATGTCTTTAGTCTCAAAATCAAAGACCTGAACCTAGCATACTCCTTTCTCTGGCAAGCAAAGGAGGCCTCCCCTCTATGTCCTTCCTGGGCAAGGGTATTCACTGGATCCAGGGTCAAAGACTTCATGGATGCAATAGCAAAGCCATCTAAATTTTGAGCTTCTCTTGCCTAGTGACATCTCGTGGAGTCAGAATTTCTGGGTTCTGAATCTCCGTGTTATTGACTTGATGACAAAGATAACTGATCCCTCCAAAACCTGGTTTTCACAGAAATGTACCCCCCCCCCCCACATCACATAAGATAAAAGCCCTGAAGATTTTATGAGGTTTGAGGTTAAATGAAAGTATTTTAAGCTTCATAGGGACCTAGTAAAACAAACTAAAGTGGTAGTTATTTGGATCAGTGATAACTAATTCTTATAATTTTTGCAGATGGAATTGGCTGCTCTAGAAAAAGTTAAATCTACTTGGATTAAAAACCAAGATGACAGCTTGACTGAAACAGACACTCTGGTATGTATGGGTCAGTTTCCTGTTTCAGCTGTTTCAAATAGTGTTTGTCCCTTTAGAAATAAAGGCAGAAGGACCTTCAGGACCACCGTAGAAATTTCACCTAAATCTACAGGCTTATGAATGTCCTGCACTCTCTTTCTCCTGAAATCCTTACCCGTGGAATGCAACCTACTAGCTGGTGTAGACACCAGGTTGCTCTCAAACTTAGTATACCAGAAATGTCCTCATTCTGCCCTTTAATAAGAGCTGACCAAATGCTAGTTGGGGAAACTTCTCACCATCTGTCACCAGCGTTCTCCCTGGAAAATCATCCCTTCCTCATTGGATGTTGCTCTTTCCGTGGCCAGGCAACCCACAACATTCAGTCTCTGACTGGTACTGGTCCATGTTCTAAGAGGTGCTGGAGCTGCCCAGGAGTGCAGGCCTAAGCCCCGGTGAAGTGGAATTGAGTTGGTTGGGATGCCCAGTTTTTTTACAGGTCAAATTGCAGAAAC
Organism: Hylobates moloch; assembly: GCF_009828535.3. NCBI lineage: Eukaryota > Metazoa > Chordata > Mammalia > Primates > Hylobatidae > Hylobates > Hylobates moloch. The sequence goes on from NW_026652280.1 coordinate 85,372,473, forward strand.
ATTTACTGTGCACCTGCTTGTGCTGGGCACTGAAGATGCAAACGTGAGCGAGCCACAGTTTGCATCCCCTGTACCTCTCTGTGGAGGCCACAGAGAGGTACAGGGGATGCAAACTGGGGAAGCGACATCTGAGCTGGGCTTTGCAGGTTACATCAAAGTTCATCCCGTGGGACCAGAGGCAGGACCCTTGTGGGGAAGGAGCAGAGAACTTTACGGAATGCCATCTAGGGACGAGCCTCACGGTGGGACCTGCTGGGAGTTGACTAGAATCTGTGAAAGAATTATTTTAGCCTTATGTTTTCTATAGAAATAAGACTACATTAAAGATACTATATATTTAGGCTTGATTCAAGATTAATTTGAAACTCACTACCCTAACTTATATTTTCTAGTTCACCAGTAATCTGAATAATCCGGCTTCCACTGTGGCCCCACCGTAGTCCATGCTGCACGCACGTGGCAAGTACAGTGTAGCCTTTTCAAAATTAAATTCCAATTGTGTCACTTCCTGATTAAAACTCTTCAGTGACTGGCCAAATCTCAGCAATTTAATGTTGAGTGAGTAAAAGAAGCTGAATGCCAAAAAATGCACGCCATAGGATTCCAGTTCTGTGAAACTCACAAACAGGCAAAACTAATCCATGAGGGTGATGTGAGCATACGTGTTACCCAGGGGAGATGGAGGGGCATAGGGAGCCCTCAGGAGTGCTGGAACGTTCTGTCTTGATCTGGTTAATGGTCACCTGGGGGCATATTTGCATAAAAATTAAAGTTGACTATTCTAGATTTGTGCTTCTTACTTTATAGAAGTTATGCCCTCAGTAAACATTTTGAAAACATAAAGTCCAGGCAGAGGCAGGGAAGTAGGCAGGTATGCGGCCTGCATTGGTAGCAGAGTCCTCCCTGAGGGCTGGAGCATTAGGGAGGTAGTGGGCCCAGGGAGGAGGCATGGGAGATTAATTTAGAAAGGTGGCCCAGGCTGGGTCATGGCGGGCCTCAAAGGCCCCACTAAAGAATCAGACTTGGCCAGGTGTGGTGGCTCACACCTGTAATCCCAGTACTTTTGGGAGGCTGAGGCAGGCATATTGTTTGAGCCTAGGATTCAAGACCAGCCTGGGCAACATGGAAAAACCCCTGTCTCTACAAAAAAATAAATAAATAAATAAATAAATAAATAGTAATACAAAAAAATTAGCCAGGCATGCTGGCATGCACCTGTACTTGGAAGGCTGAGGTAAGATAACCACTTGAGCCCAGGAGTTCAAGGCTGCAGCGAGCTGAGACCATGCCACTGCACTCCAGGCTGTGCAAGAGAACAAGACCCTGTCTAAAAAAATTTAAAAGGATGTCAGGAATTAGGCTGGGGGCGGTGGCTCATGCCTGTAATCTCAGCACTTTGGGAGGCCGAGGCGGGCGGATCACGAGGTCAGGAGATCGAGACCATCCTGGCTAACACGTCTCTACTAAAAATACAAAAACTTAGCCAGGCGTGGTGGCGGGTGCCTGTAGTCCCAGCTACTCAGGAGGCTGAGGCAGGAGAATGGCGTGAACCTGGGAGGCAGAGCTTGCAATGAGCCGAGATCACGCCACTGCACTCCAGCCTGGGTGACAGAGCAAGACTCCGTCTCAAAAATAAATTAAATAAATAAATAAATAAATAAATAAATAAATAAATAAAATAAAAAAGGATGTCGGGAATTCGAGACCAGCCTGACCAACATGGAGAAACCCCGTCTCTACTAAAAAATAAATACAAAATTAGCCAGGTATGGTGGCACATGCTTGTAATCCCAGCTAGTCGGGAGGCTGAAGCAGGAGAATTGCTTGAACTTGGGAGGCAGAGGTTGCGGTGAGCCAAGGTTGCGCTAAGTTTGCGCCACTGCACTCCAACCTAGGCAACAAGAGCGAAAGTCATCTCAAAAAAAAAAAAAAAAAAGGTGATCTGAGGAAAGGCAAAGGCCTGGGCTCAGAAGGTGGGATAGAGAGGGTGGATGTGAGAGTGTGACCAGAGTGGGGACAGACAGCGGTGGCATGGGGATGAGGAAGGAAGGGAGAATCTCAACGGAGATGCAGGTGGCTTTGGCCAAGGTAAGGAATGGGGCTATGGCCCTCCCTGGTCTTCTAGACCAGATAAGGTCCGGTCAGGGCACCAGGGAGATGCATCTAGGGGTCCCCTCTTCACTCCTGGAGACAGCAGATCATCAGTCCACTCTTCGTGTGCCAGCAGGTCATTTGTAACTGGTTATTTACTGGATTGCAGCATATGGTGCCCATACGGGGTGTACTCGTCACCCGTGAACAGTGGCGATTTTCCTTCGGCTGAGGCAGGGGCTTTAGGACCACTTGCTTTTGGGAAAAGAGAATGAGTAACTCTCTCCTCAGGATGGTGATGGGGCCTGGTCAGTCCAAGGAGGCTCCTGGGTGGTCACTGAGTGGGAGGTCATCTTCACTGTTTCCTCTCCTCCATGGTAGGAAATCACTGACCAGGACATGTTTGGAGATGCCAGCACGAGTCTGGTTGTGCCGGAGAAAGTCAAAACTCCCATGAAGTCCAGCAAAACAGATCTCCAGGGCTCTGCCTCCCCCAGGTACTGCAGATGGAAAGGAAGCAGAGGGTACAGCCTGCAGCTGTGCTTAGCGTGGGCTTCGGAGCTGAGGGAAAGCGGGGCTGGCAGCAGCTTTGGGGTTGGAGGGGCTATTTCACCACCCTTTTTCCACCTCCCTGGCAGCAAAGTGGAGGGGGTGCACACACCCCGGCAGAAGAGGAGCACGCCCCTGAAGGAGCGGCAGCTCTCCAAGCCCCTAAGTGAGAGGACCAACAGTTCCGACAGCGAGCGCTCCCCAGATCTGGGCCACAGCACGCAGGTACTTCTGGGTGCCCCCAAAACACCAGGACCCTCTGAGATTCCCTGAACTTCAGGCTCTGTTTTGTTGGCTTCCTTGGACAGTTAGTTGGAGAGAAGAGGAATACTTGGAAATGCTCTGAACAAAAACTCTTGAAGAAAGACTAAATTAGAGAGGTCTCCTATATTCCTTGCTTACTGCCAGCGTGGAACTGGCTTCCACGCTGACCTCTGGGGCGCAGGCAGGGGAGCCAGAAACGCAGTGCGGTCCTGGCCTGTCATGGCTGTGAGTGTCGATTCCACACCACCAGTGTCTCTGCCTTCATCAGACATCAGTCTGGAGATTGTGCCGTGAATCCGCTGTTGCAGAGGACAGCAGCCTCTGGACCTCATGGGACACCCTGACCTGAGCTCCCGACCTGAGTATTGCTATGGTTGGTCATCGTGCTTTCAAGCCGGGAAGCCAACAGTATTAAACTGTTTCAATGGAAGGACCTGAGAGTGGGCTGGAGAAGAAGTCAGAAGAACTGGTCCTCGGGAATTGTGTTCTCCTTTTGAAGGCCTGTGGTGTCAGAGATCTGGGACAGGGATTTTCCCAGCACACCTTACACAGTTCCAGTTCTGCTAGGGTTAAACAGCCAGCCTGTTCATTCCCCTGATAACTTATCAAGTGCATTGTCAGTGTGGCCTCCTGAGCTCCATGCTATTACATGGCTGAAAATGAACTTGAGACTAGAATAGCCCAGTGCCTGGGGTGAGGTATTGTCCTTCTTGTTAATCACTGCTCCTGAAATACCTTTTGTTCCCTCAGACAGCAGGTCCCCACACAGCACTCGCTGCCACTCTCATTATTTCTCTCCCTACTGCCCTCGTTTCTGTTTCTCTGAGCACCTGGTGGCTGCCCTCTGCCTCTCCCTTCCTGGTTCTTATACTGCTGCTCCTCCTGCCACCCACACCGTTTCCCATCCGCGAGGCTTGCTGCACCTCCATCCTCTCCACCTGCCCTGGCAGGACAACCGCTGTGGCTTTGTTCCTCATCTCCACGTGTCCTCTAGGGACTCGCTTTGCTGCTGCTTTCTCCTCCTTTCCATCTTGGTCTGGCCAGTGGGAGACTGAGTCTCCCTCCCAAAGTCCTCATATCTGTTCTCTCTAACACCCCTGCTCCAGAGACTCCCCATGCACCAATCCAGCAGCCCTGTCCTCAGGCTCCCTGGGGCCTCCCTAACAAGAGACACTTTCTTTTGTTCCTGCAGATTCCAAGAAAGGTGGTGTATGACCAGCTGAATCAGATCCTGGTGTCAGATGCAGCCCTCCCAGAAAATGTCATCCTGGTGAACACCACTGACTGGCAGGGCCAGGTAAGTGCTGAAACTGCGAGGCCATGTGGGGTCCTGGAGGGCAGGCGATGCCCGGTTGCATTGTCAGTGTGGCCTCCATGCTATTGGGTGGGGAGGTGGGAAACTCACCCCTCCATCCGCCCCTGCCTGCTCTGAACTGAGCCCAGAACTCTGAGTTCTAGTCCAACTTCTGTCATTGTCCAACTTGCAGGATCTTAAATCACTAAGTTTGCTGCACCTCAGCTTCCTCATATGTTAAAAAACAAACAAAAAGCAACAGTAATTCCTCCAGGGCACCACATGCATCAGGCAGCATAGCGGAACGGAGGCCCTTGGAGAAGCACCTGGCTATAACCTCCGGGGCTGCCCTGTGAAGGCAGGTCAGCAGGGCAGAGCATCCCTGCATGCTCCCTCACCGCTGTCCACCTGGCCTAGACACTGGTGCCGGGGACACCTGGAGTGTCCTAGCATGTGAAACCCCCTAAGGCTTCCCATCTCTCACACTCTGCGTGTCTCGTGGGTCGGCCCCACCCTCTCCTTACTGGCAGTCCGGAGACCTGGCTGCCTTTGCCCAGCTTCGGTCTGAACTGCAGAGGACAGGGGCCCTGCAGCTCGGTCTGGGTCTCGCTTGCCTCTTGGCCCTAGTGAAGGAGTGGTGTGTTCTCACCTGTGTCCCTGCTCTCCTCCCTCCCCATCCCAGTATGTGGCTGAGCTGCTCCAGGACCAGCGGAAGCCTGTGGTGTGCACCTGCTCCACTGTGGAGGTCCAGGCCGTGCTGTCCGCCCTGCTCACCCGGATCCAGCGCTAGTAAGGGCTCTGGCCTCCCTTCTCCTGCCCTTAGAGATTCCCTCTGACCTCATCTTCCTACCCTGAATTCTAAGCAATGATAGACCCTCCCAGCCTCATCAGACCAAGAATCTGCAGAGGGGCGTATATGTTTAGGGGGGTGGCGGCAGCAGGCTGTAGGGCTCAAGGCCCCTGCAGACCCCAGAGGATCGGGGGTGGAAATATCAATTCCTGTGCTCCCTGCCTCCCTGCCTGGACTCCCACCATGCCTTGACTTGCTTCATCCTCTTAAACCCATGATGAAGGAGAGGACACACAGGTTTTAAAAAGATCTTTTATTCCTTCCATCTGCAACATGCTGCTAGACACTCAAGAGTCAGTGCTTTCCCCACCCTCAGGGCCTTCTTAAAAGGCCCAAGTCCCTTGCCCTTGTGAAAGAGAACTATGGATTCCAGGCCTGGGGGCACGCACCCTGCGGGCATCCCAGGCACACTGCTGAGTCCTACATTAGCCTCAGCTATTCTGTCTGCTTCATGGGCAATGCCCTCTGACCCTGGATTTTTCTCTTGATTGTGAAAGCACTGTGGCTTATTCCCTGTATGATCCTCTCTGTTTTATTTTGTGGATTGGTTTGCTTTTCCCCTGTGGGTTGTTGAGATCACAGAAAGTCAGCTCTGGGCCTCCCCCTGGGCAGGATCCTGGCACCCCCTGAGCACTGCTATGACGCTCCCCTTCCTCCCCAGCTGCAACTGCAACTCTTCCATGCCGAGGCCCGTGAAGGTGGCTGCTGTGGGAGGCCAGAGCTACCTGAGCTCCATCCTCAGGTTCTTTGTCAAGTCCCTGGCCAACAAGACCTCCGACTGGCTTGGCTATATGCGCTTCCTCATCATCCCCCTCGGTAAAGACGGGAGGCACCAGGAGGGCGTTGGGCATGATGGTTCCGTAGACAGATGCCTCATCTGGAACAGGACGGTGGCATTGGGGCCTAGGAAGGGACAGTCAAGGAGACCAAGGCCGTGGCCAGGGACAGCTGCTCCCACACTGTCTCATCTCCTGATGAATTCACCACCTCTGGTTTTCCATCTACCAGGTTCTCACCCTGTGGCCAAATACTTGGGGTCAGTCGACAGTAAATACAGTAGTTCCTTCCTGGATTCTGGTTGGAGAGATCTGTTCAGTCGCTCGGAGCCACCAGTGTCAGGTAATGGCCCCGTGTAAGGAGCTTACTCCCACCCCCGGGATCCACAGGTGCCAGCCTGGCTGCAGAAGGAGGCTGAGGTCATGCTGCTTTCCTCCCTGCAGCTCTCACCTTCCCAGTCACTCTGCCCATTCATTTTTCCATTAGTGTTTATTAAGCGGAGGCTCACTGTGCACAGCCCCTCCACTCTGCCAGTTTTCAGCCTCTGCTATTTGCTCTGCTCCTGTTCATCTGGAAGGAACGAGGGCCATGCTGGCATAGTGGCCAGGGCATCTCTAGTTGTAGAGATGAAATACAAGGAGCAGAGAATAGCAGTCGAGTGACAAAGCAGTCACTTGATAAATGAATAACACCACACCAACCAGGTGCTTTCTTGAATATCAAATAAAGGTGTCAGGGGTCAAGGGTACGGTGGCTCACACCTGTAATCCCAGCACTTTAGGAGGCCAAGGTGGGTGGATCACTTGAGCCCAGGAGTTCAAGACCAGCCTGGGCAACATAGCAAGACCCTGTGTCTACAAAAATACAAAAATTAGCTGGGCATGGTGGTGTGTGCCTGTAGTCCCAGCTACTTGGGAGGCTGAGGTGGGAGAATTGCTTGAGACCAGAAGGTTGAGGCTGCAGTGTGATCATGCCACTGCACTCCAGCCGGGGCAGCGGAGTGAAACTCTGTCTCAAAAATAAAATAAAAATAAAAAAATAAAGGTGGCAGGGATCAGAATGAGGTTGAGCTCTTCCAGGCTCAGAGGTAGTGAGGGCCTGGCGCAGCTGAGAAGGAGGTGATGGCAAAGGTCCGTGGGGTGAGGCTCCTCCAGGCCACCAGACGGGTATGTGCAAGGACAGGCAGGAGCAAGTGGACATGAGAAGAAGGGTGTGAGTGGCCCAAGAAAGAGCAGGGCTTCGAGGAACTGCAAAGATTGGAAGGGAGAGGACCATCCTTGGGCTCATGATTCCTTCAAACCAGAAGGACCGTAGAGCCCCATCCTTCACTCAACTCCTAGAGTCTGACGGGTTTCAGGAAGGGAGCCCTCTCCGAGAGGGTCTGCAGGTTTGCCAGCTGAAGTCAGTAGGCAGTTAGTGATGTCTTGGCTTTTCTGCAGAGCAACTGGACGTGGCAGGGCGGGTGATGCAGTACGTCAACGGGGCAGCCATGACACACCAGCTTCCTGTGGCCGAAGCCATGCTGACTTGCCGCCATAAGTTGTAAGTTTGACTTTGAGGGGTTTCTTAAAAATAGGTTGGGTGGGTTAGAGGAATCTTAAGTCTTCCTTGCTTTTTCACATTTTCCTTCTCAACATGCTATATTCCTTCATAGGAACCCAAAAGGATATGAGTGGTTTTTACCACCACCTCCCCAGCACTCCTTCCTTGCCCAGGGCCTCCCACCCATAGGAGCCTGAGTTCATCAGTTTCCTTTCCTGCCCTTCAGTATAAAGCAGCCCATCCTCGTAGCTGGAACTCAGACGTGGGAAGCAGGGAGCATAGCTTACATGATCAGGTTATTTGCCCTCATTTTGTGAGCTCCACATGCACAGCAAGTCCCAGACCTTCCCCATGCTGCCCCAGGATGTGATGAGCAGAGGCAGCCCAGCATCCTGGACTCTGCTGCAGCCACAGTGAAATAGGAAAGGTCCATTCCCCAGCACTCTCCTACTAACTATGAAGCTCTCCTGTGTCTCCCAACAGCCCTGATGAAGACTCCTATCAGAAGTTTATTCCCTTCATTGGCGTGAGTACTGACTCCCTCTGCTTCGCACCTGACCTGTTCTCCTGGTCTTCCTGTTCCCCCTTACACAGGAAAACAAAAGATTCATCTAGAACAGTGGTTCTCCAAACACTGGAGATTTTGCCTCCAGGGACTACCTGGCAGTGTCTGGAGACGTGTTTGGTTGTTATACTGGGGGTACCCAGTGGGTGGAGGCCAGGGATGCCGCTGGTCATCCTCCAGTGCACGGGAGGTCCCGCAGCAGAGAATGGCTTGGCCCCAAGTGTCAGTAGTGCAGAGGTGGAGAAACTCTGGGCCGAGACGTGGATTGGGCTGTCCCTTTTAGTGTCCGCCTTTTCCAAATCATGAACTGTTCCTGGGTCCCTCACTGGTGTCTCCTGTTTATTACACCAGGCCCTGACCTCGCTGCCTTCGCCCAGGGAGTGATGTCCAGACGTGGCTCACGGGAAAGGGAGCTGCTTTGGCAGTAGTGGAAGGCAGCATTCAGAAAAGTCTGAAAACAGATACTTCTGTCTTCATGGTTGGATAGGCCACTGAGAGGAAGGCTTTCTTCTTTCCTTTTCTATTTAGCCAAGGAGAAATCTCTATACTAGTAAACTTTGAAAGTCAAGGAAGAACCCCGTGGATGTCTCATGGCAGGTGCACTGCCGGCTATCTGTTCATCAGCAGCTGGGCCACAGGCTCAGCCTGACCTAGGGAGTGGTCTGGGGGAGCTGTGCAGCCCTGCCAGAGGCCGGAGCATGGCACCGGAGCAGGACTGAAAACTCTGATTTCCACTTACAAGAGCTTTGCATTTCCCTTCCAAACCAGCTTCTTTTTTTATTTTTTATTTTTTTATGAGATGGAGTCTGACTCTGTTGTCCATGCTGGAGTGCAATGGCACAATCTCAGCTCACTGCAACCTCTGCCTCCTGGGTTCAAGTGATCCTCCTGCCTCAGCCTCCTGAGTAGCTGGGACCATAGGTACATGCCACCACGCCTGGCAAATTTTTTTTTTTTTTTTTTTGAGACAGAGTCACTCTCTTGCCAGGTTGGAATGCAGTGGCATGATCTCAACTCACTGCAACCTCTGCCTCCCAGGTTCAAGTGATTCTTCTGCCTCAGCCTCCCGAGTAGCTGGGATTACAGGCGCATGCCACCACACCCAGCTAATTTTTGTATTTCTAGTAGAGATGGGGTTTCACCATGTTGGCCAGGATGGTCTCGATCTCTTGACCTCGTGATCCGGCTTCCTTGGCCTCCCAAAGTGCTGGGATTACAGGTGTGAGCCACCGTGCACAGCACACCCAGGTACTTTTTGTATTTTTTTGCTGAGATGGCATTTCGCCATGGTGCCCAGGCTGGTCTCAAACTCTTGGACTCAAGAGATCCACCTGCCTCGGCCTCCCAAAGTGCTGGGATTACAGGCCTGAGCCACTGTGCCTGGCCAGCTTGTATCTTTTTTTGTAATTTCCCTGAGGCTCCCTCATAGCTTGTAGACAGGGAGGGGCTCATGTAGATGAGGGGGCCTAGCTCCCTGCTCTCCCTGGTCTCTGCACATCCAAGATGTGGATGTCTTGAGTGACCTCAGGAGACATCTGAGCTGGGGAAATCCAGCAGCCCCTTCTCATGCCTTGCAGAGCCTCCTGTCCTGCAGTCTAGCCAGTCCCCGGTTAGCCCCTGGGCTGCTCCCATAGCCACATTACAGGCCCCAAGACCATGGCCCATAGCCATGGCTGGTGGTTTGACACATCTTCGTGGAGCTGTGAGTTGCTGCTCACTCAGGCCTCGCAACTGAGAGAGAGAGAGAGATAACAAATTTAAAACAAATTAAAAACCAAAAGAGCTAGCAACCTCATCAAATGCCAGGCGAACAAGGGGAGAAGGGGAGTTGTATCCAGGAAGCCCCAGAGTGGCAATTTGTTCCTCTCCGGGAATCAAAAGAAGGGAGCATAGAGAATCGGGACAGACTTCAGCGAACACAGCTTTGCTGTAGCGGCAGCCGCCAGGCAACCACCTGCAGGCCTGTGTGGTAGACTTCGCCCCACCAGGGTCCAGCCCTCTGGACTCCCAGCCCAGCTGCCTCTTTGCCTGGGACTGGGCCCAGGTGATAGGGCCCAGGACTTTACCTGTCACTTCAGACCACAGCCTGGATGCTCACCTAGTCTGTGGCTGTGTTCTTTTCTAGCCACTGGAGGGCCCAGGCTGTCCTTTCCAGAATTCTCTATGGAGAATTGAAAATTCATAAGGAATCCCCCCACCCCCATTCAGTACACCTCCAGATTCCAGGAAGACCAGAGAGGAGAGGGCTGGTGTCCACACCTTAGCACGTCCACTTGGCCTTTAGACTCTCCCACCTGGCAGAGACAGAGCCATCTTCCTAGGCCCTCTGCCCATAGGACCTTAGAGAAACGGCATCAGGACATCACAGTGGTTCCTGCCTTCAGCCCTTTATCCCCAGAGAAGAGCTGCAAAGTCTCGCATGCCCCACCTCATTGTTGCAACTGGGTTTTGTTTTGTTTTTTTTTTGTTTCTACAGCTGGGCTGCTCCAGATTTGCAAAGATTCTTTTATTTACTTACTTATTTATTTATTTAATGTATTTATTTATTTTGAGATAGAGTCTTGCTCTGTCGCCCAGGCTGGAGTGCAGTGGCGCGATCTCAGCTCACTGCAACCTCCGCCTCCCGGGTTCAAGCGATTCTCCTGCCTCAGCCTCCCAAAGTGCTGGGATTACAGGCGTGAGCCACCACACCCGGCCCAGATTTGCAAAGTTTTTAAAGCCGACAATAAAATAATGTGTAGTGATGGCTCTTGTGCCACCCGTCTGTTTCTGGTTGGATCAGAACATGCCTGCTTTAACAGGAGGATCTAATGAGTGCCTCTTCTCTCCTTGCAGGTGGTGAAGGTGGGTCTGGTTGAAGACTCTCCCTCCACAGCAGGTGAGCCTGGGGCTCCCTTGTTCTGTGGAGTAAGGCTGGTGCCCTCCCTGTCTTCCCTCTAGTCCAGCAGGCCAAAAGTTAAGCTCTGGATGCCCTGAGGGAAGTCAGAGCTTGAGCAGGAAGCCTGTGGGCGCCTTCACTCCCCTGCTGCAGTGGTGGCTGGGGGAGGTGGGAGGAGCCTGGGGCCAAAGGAGAAAAGCAGGCCACGGGATGGGAGGAACCCCAGCTCCTTGCCACTACCAAGTCAGGGATAGCTTCCTCTGGCCAACTGTGTTTGTCGTTTGTCCCCTGACAGGCGATGGGGACGATTCTCCTGTGGTCAGCCTTACTGTGCCCTCCACGTCACCACCCTCCAGCTCGGGCCTGAGCCGAGACGCCACAGCCACCCCTCCCTCCTCCCCATCCATGAGCAGCGCCCTGGCCATCATGGGGTAAGGCTCCTGCCCATACCTGTCCTGCCATGCCCTCCATCAGGCCCACCCGGCTGATTACAGTGACAGGCACATGGGCTTAGAAGGTAGCCACAGGAAGCCGGGCATGGTAGTGCACACCTGTGGTCCTAGCTACTCAGGCTGAGGCAAGAGGATTGCTTGAGCCCAGGAGTTTGAGGCTGCAGTGAGCCATGGCTGCGCCACTGCACTGTAGCCTGTGTGACAGCAAGACCCTGTCTCTCAAAAAAAAAAACCCAAAACACTAAAGTTAGAATTCAGAGACATATCACTAGCCGGCCTGGTCACTGGTCATGGGAGGACACTTTCTGCCCTGTTTCACAGTATTGGGTTGAATGAGACAATGTTGGCAGAGAGGCCTGTAAAGTGCTGTGCAAGTGTCTTGTTATGGGACCTCCCAGGTGTTGTTATGGGACCTCCCAGCATGGCACTTGGGGAATAAAACACGTGGGTTTGAGTGGTTCTGTCTTGTCTCTCCACTGCCTTAGCTTAGACAAGTTACTGAACTTCAATTTCATCTAATGAAGAGAGGTGAAGTGGCCACCTCACAGGACTGTGGAGCAGGTTACATAAGAACATGGAAACTAGGCCTCATCCTGTAGTTCCAGCCATTCCGGAGGCCAAGGCTGGAGGATCGCTTGAGCCCAGGAGTTCAAAGCTAGGCCTGGGCCACGTAGTGACGTGGATTGGGCTGTCCTTTCTAGTGTCCTCCTTTTTTCTTCTTTTTTAGGGACGTGGATTGTCTCCTTTGGTGACAGTCAGAGGGCCTCTCTAAAGGAAACAATCCACGTCTCTAAAAAAGAAGAGAAAAAGAACATGCGTGTCAGCGCCTGGCACAGTGAAGCGGCCCTGCTGAGGCGCTAGAGCTGGAGCCGGAGCGGGAACAAGCAGCGGAGCTTGGGTTCAGGGTGAATCTCTGAGACCACTGGAAGCGGTGATATAGCAGGAGGCCGTGTCTTTAGGATCTCAAGTGTCTACAGCTTAGATCAAGGGTCCAGGAGCAAGGGGCAGAGAGAGGGTGGAGGGGTGGGCTGAGGTGAGGAGAGCAGGCGTGGTCGGTGCTGGGAAGGAGCAGCCTGCCTTCCCTTCCCCCATTTCGCTGCCTTCCACCTTCACCTCTTCCCTTTCCTTGTAGCAACAGCGAGGATGGCATTGGCCGGTGGCTTCCCCCAAAGTGCCAGTAATGTGTTGGGTGGCACGAGGTCTGCCCCAGAGCTAGAATCCCAGTCCCTGGTCTCCCTCACCTCCTCGGTGCTCTCTGCTCCTCGGGGCACTTCCCTCCAGGGTCTTCTGGAGGGAACAGTAGAGGAAAGGAGGAAGTACCCACGTGGCCAAGTTCTGCCCTGGGGACCTCAGGTTCCTGGCCTCTTGGAGGCGTTTTCTCTCATCTCACCCCACAGTGGAAGGGTTCCTGTCCAGCATGGATGTGGGGAGCCTTGGCACCAACCCTTCCCTCCACCTCCTTTCCCTTCCAAGTTAATCTTGTTTTTTAATGGAACCTCCGAAATGAGGCAGAAAGAGAAAAGTCAGATGACTTTCCTAGCCTGTGTACCTATTGTGTCTGACACCTCCTTTCAAGACACATCAGCCCTTTTCCCGGGAGCTAAAATTATCGCTGAGCTAAGAGTGCCATGAAAAGGAGAAAGCTGCAGGTCGGGCGGCACCAGCCGCTGTCCTGAGGCTGCACTGGAGCCGCCCGCAGGGGCTTCTGCCAGGCTCAGGTCTTCTCTCCAGCTCGAGGCTCAGTTTGGCCCAGGCTTTGCCTGCTGGGTGTGTGTGTGTGTGTGTGTGTGTGTGTGTGTGTGTGTGTGTGTGTGTGTGTGTGTGTGTGTGTGTGTGTGTGTGTGTGTGTGTGTGTGTGTGTTACATGTGTGTGCATGCATGCACTTAGGTACACACACACACTTCCTTCATAAAGCTTCCTTCTCTGCTGCCCTTGTCATCCTGCGAAGCTTTTATTTGGTTTCCTTTTCGTGACTTGGGCCTTTATTCTCCCCGGCTTTGTTCTCAGATCAGCCTGATTCTCCTCTCCTACATGAACTGCTCTGTGTGACTGGAGGGAACAGAGCCACAGCCTTCCTCAGCCTGCCCTCCCAGGGGCTGGCGTGGCCCCTACCCCATCAGGCCTATGTAGTTGGGAGCTGAAGGCAGAGCTGACCTCTCCTTTTTGTTCCCTTTCCTCAGGAGCCCCAATAGCCCATATGGGGACGTGATTGGCCTCCAGGTGGACTACTGGCTGGGCCACCCCGGGGAGCGGAGGAGGGAAGGCGACAAGAGGGACGCCAGCTCGAAGAACACCCTCAAGAGTGTCTTCCGCTCGGTGCAGGTGTCCCGCCTGCCCCATAGTGGGGAGGCCCAGCTTTCTGGCACCATGGCCATGACTGTGGTCACCAAAGAAAAGAACAAGAAAGGTAAGTACCCCCACGGCCAGGGAAGACCAGGGGCCACCAGGCCTCCCATCTCCTCTCTCAGGGCCTGGGAATAAATCTGCTTTGGGGATATTTGGGATGAAGAAGCATCCCATGGTCTGGCGTGGGGTGCAGAGGGGGCAGTCCCACCTCCCCTCGAGGGACAAGGCCATTCCTCTGTCATGCAGGAAACCGAGGCTGCAGAGAGTCGCTTGGTCACTCTCTGCTGAGCTCCAGTACTTTAGGGGCTGAGGCAGCTGCTACTGTGTAATGAAGGGGGCCTTTCTGGCTACTGCTATCCGGGATGGACTGCAGACAGGGAGAGGCCTCTCTATACCACAGCTCTGGGTCCCTGTGACGCAGGAGTGGAGCACTTGCACCCAGCCCTGGAGGCCGCTCCAAAGAGGCCTCATGAGCAAAAGGACATGGTTGTGTTTTCAGGATTAAGGGGCATACAGTCCATTCTGGATAGAAAGGGTAGCTTAAGGAGCTGGAGGGGAGTTGGAGCTGGCCCGGCTCCTGTGCGTGGGAGTGAGGCAGGAACCCCCATGGCTGGGCCAGTGCTGCAGCAGTGCCTGCCACCGTTGGTGCCAGCTGGGGACTCGCAACTGGTAGTACACCTGCAGCGCTGGCATGACCCTGACCCTGCCTCCTTTGGGTGCTCCAAAGCAGCTGTGCCTATTTCTGTGTGTGACTCCCCTCTGCAGAGTTCCCCTGGGGGGTGAGGCAGGGGGCTGTGCCAGGCCCACAGCCAAAACCCACGGCCTGCAGCACGGAAACTTGCAAGGGGCGGCTGCCTGTTCAGCAGTGCCCTCCCTGTCCTTGCTTCCTTTCCGGAGTGGGAGTGGAACAGGGAGCACTCCCCGGCATCCCCAGGACAGCGTGAGGACAAACTCATGCTGCACTGGCCCCTGCATAGAGCATGCGCCTGATAGGGAGGCAGGTCCCTGCCCCACAGGCTGCCTAGAACGTTCCAGCTGGAAAGGACTTCGGAGACCATCTGGACCAAGGTCTTTGCTGAACAGGCGAAGATATTGAGCCCCAGGGGGAGGAGTGGGACCTTAGCCAAAGTCACCAGCCCAGTGCTGGGACCGGGTCAGGAACCTGAAGATCCTGACCCACAGCCCAGCGCCAGGGAGGAGGGGTTGGTTTGCAGATCACCTCCCCTCGCCACGGGAAGAAGGGGACAGTGGGCTGGGGAGGAGAGGGGTGGCGGCTTCCCCAGGGGCTGGGACACAGGTGGCCTTGCTTGCTTTCCAGTTCCCACCATCTTCCTGAGCAAGAAACCCCGAGAAAAGGAGGTGGATTCCAAGAGCCAGGTCATCGAAGGCATCAGCCGCCTCATCTGCTCAGCCAAGCAGCAGCAGACTATGCTGAGAGGTGCGAGGGCGGGCAGGGCTGGGAAGAGGGCAAGAAAGGGACTGGAGAGGGAGGCAGGCAATGGCCTTTCCCAAGGGGCCCTGGGGAGATGGCCTGAGCAGTCTGGTCACCCCTCCTCTCCTGTCACCCCCAGTGTCCATCGATGGGGTCGAGTGGAGTGACATCAAGTTCTTCCAGCTGGCAGCCCAGTGGCCCACCCATGTCAAGCACTTTCCAGTGGGACTCTTCAGTGGCAGCAAGGCCACCTGAGGCCCTGTCCCCCAGCCACTTTCTCTCCTGGCACTGCCACCAGCCTCACCGCCTGCGGGCAGGGGGAGGCCAGCAGGCCCGGGCCCAGCATCCCTTCCCTGGCACCAGGGTCTGCCTCTCACTCGCCCAGGTCCCGAAGGACACTGCCACAGGGACGCCTCCCCTCCCCTCCCCTCCCCTCCAGCCCACCCCTGCACAGCCCCTCCTGGTTCCCGCTTTTCCCCTTCTCCCTCCTGCTCCAGGCCTAAGGCGTGTTGGTTTTGCCTTCTGGTGCCCATAGTCCCCGGGACTGAGTCCTCCAGGCCTTCCTTCACCCGACTTCCAACCTCTTCCTTGTGGTATCAGTTTCCTTCCCGGAAATGAGAAAACTGGAATCCTGGTCCCCAACAGGAGAGCCTAGTCCTCCCCCGGCCCCTCCAGCCACCAGGGTGTCCTCTAAGATGCAGCTGCCAGATCCACTCACTCTGCTGCCTCCAGCAGGACCCAGGGCCACTTTCCACTCTTGTGGGGTTCTCCACCTGCCCCAGAGCTTCCCAAGGGAGGGTAAGGGGGCACCCTGAGCCCAGGGGACCCCTGCTCCACAGCTCACAGGGGCAGGAGGCAGCTCCCCCGCCTCCAGGACCCTGTTGCTATGGTGACGCAGTGTTTCTAGGACAGAGGGGCCTCCCAGTCTCCCCCCACCACCCGTGCACGACTTCCTCACCACCCCCAGGTTCCCTGCAGATGTCGTGTGTGTCCTGAGTGTTTCTTTGGTTCTTTGCATGCCAAGTCTCTTGGTTGTACCATGTGACACACCCTGTGCAATGGTCGCTGTCTTCGTGGCTTCCACCCTTGTTGATGATGCTCCTGCCTCTGCCTCCCAGCCCCTCACCCAGCACAGCTCTGCCTGGACTTGGAGAGATGGGAGGCAGACCCCCACCACCATACATGCTGTCTGTGGCCCCTCAGACATTCTGTTTCATCTCCCATTCATCTCCCTCCTCCTACTGTGTCAGTTTTTCTGCCTTTCCCTGCTCTGTTCTTCCCCCTCCTTAGGCACCGGCCTGGGCCTAGACCCATCCTCCCAGCCAGGTTTCCCTCCAGCAGGCTCCCTCCCTCCCTGTCACCTCCCTCTCACCAACCCGGGGTCTGAGCCCCTCAGTCCTGACCGTCCACGTTCTCAGGAGTGGTTGAGGACACAGGGCCCCAGCCCAGCCCTCCGCGCCCCCCAGCCCGGCCCTCCATGCCCCACAGCCCCTTTGGAGCTTTTCTCTTGTCCTCTCACTCCTCCCCAGAAGTTTTTGCACAGAACTTCATTTTGAAAGTGTTTTTCTCATTCTCCATACCTCCCCCAAGCTCTCCTCCAGCCCTTCCCAGGGCTCAGCCCTGCTGTCCTGAGTGTCTCCTGGGCCAGAGAGAGGAGATGGGGGTGGGAGGGACTGAGTTGATGTTGGGTTTTTCATTCAATAAACTGGTGATTTCTTACCGACTGCCTTGGGCTTCTGTGCCCCCTCACTGTGCCACAGGAGCTGCCCAACCCCTTTTCCACAGTTCAGCCCAACTCCAGTGAAAATCTACCAGGAATGCAGGTGGAAAGAAGCGTACTCCCATGTTCTCAATCATGGAAACAGGCATGAAGGTGTCTCACCTGGCATGAGGCAGGCAGAGGTCGGAAACAGGAAAGATGTCATTTCCACACCAAAAGCCCATTTTTCCCCAGGACCCACCATCCCCAAATCCACCTCCCAAGGCAGTGACGTGTTGAATGTGGCTTCCCCATCTTCTGATCAAAGGTCAGAACTTAGCTTCTCTCCCCTGCTCCACGTTGGTGAAGTCTGAGCCAGTGGGGTCTTTGCCTCTGCAGGTGGAGGGAATAGGGCTGAGGTACATCTGTGGAGTTCCTTTTCCTGCCTGCCCTTGACTTAGAGATGGAAAGCAGTGGTAGCCACTGTTCCCTGGGCACCCGGTTTTTCCACTGGCTTCCAAGACAGGCCTGCACACACAGCCTCCCCCATGAAGAAGTGCCCAGAGGTGGCCAGGCGCAGTGGCTCATGCCTGTAATCCCAGAACTTTGGGAGGCCAAGGCAGGCATTTTGCCCGAACTCAGCAGTTTGAGACCAGCCTGGGCAATGTGGCGAAACCCCGTCTCTACTAAAAAATATTAAAAATTGGCTGGGTGCAGTGGCTCACACCTGTAATCCCAGCACTTTGGGAGGCTGAGGTGGGTGGATCATGTGATCAAGACCATCCTGGCCATGGCTGGGTGCCGTGGCTCAAGCCTGTAATCCTAGTACTTTGGGAGGCCAAGGTGGGCGGATCACGAGGTCAGGAGTTTGAGACCATCCTGGCCAACATAGTGAAACCTGTCTCTACTAAAAATACAAAAAAATTGGCCGGGCGCGGTGGCTCAAGCCTGTAATCCCAGCACTTTGGGAGGCCGAGGCGGGCGGATCACAAGGTCAGGAGATCGAGACCATCCTGGCTAACACGGTGAAACCCCGTCTCTACTAAAAAAATACAAAAAATTAGCTGGGCGCGTTGGCAGGTGCCTGTAGTCCCAGCTACTTGGGAGGCTGAGGCAGGAGAATGGCGTGAACCCGGGAGGCAGAGCTTGCAGTGAGCCAAGATCGCGCCACTGCACTCCAGCCTGGGGGAGAGAGCAAGACTCCGTCTCAAAAAAAAATAAAATAAAATAAAATAAAAATACAAAAAAATTAGCAGGGCGTGGTGGCGGGCGCCTGTAGTCCCAGCTACTTGGGAGGCTGAGGCAGGAGAATGGCGTGAACCCGGGAGGCGGAGCTTGCAGTGAGCCGAGATGGTGCCACTGCACTCCAGCCTGGGGGACAGAGCCAGACTCTGTCTCAAAAAAAAAAAAGACCATCCTGGCCAACATGGTGAAACCCTGTCTCTACTAAAAATACAAAAATTAGCTTAGTGTGGTGGCACGTGCCTGTAATCCCAGCTACTCGGGAGGCTGAGGCAGGAGAATCACTTGAACTCAGGAGGTGGAGGTTGCAGTGAGCCGAGATCGCGCCACTGTACTCCAGCCTGGCGACACAGTGAGACTCCGTCTCAAAAAAAAAAAAAAAAAAAATTTGCCGGGCGTTGTGGTGTGTGCCTGTAATCTCAGCTATTCAGGAGGCTGAGGCACAAGAATCACCTGAACCCGGGAGGCGGAGGTTGCAGTGAGCTGAGATCATGCCACCGCACTCCAGCCTGGACAACAGAATGAGACTCTGTCTCAAAAGAAAAGAAGTGTCCAGAAGTAAAGGCTTGCAGGAGAGGCAGCGCGTGGCATCCTTGCCCTGCAGGTATAGCCCCAGAGGAGTGGATGGCCATCCAGAGCCTGCTGTCACTGGCCTCAGTCTTGAGTTCCCCGAGCCCTGTGCCCAGACGACCTCACATAGAGAGGCTCAGGGACCCAGCTGTGTGGCCCTGCACAAACTCTCTGAGCCTAGAAAATGAAAATCATACCTGCCTTCTAAATGAGGTGATAGCGGCGCTGGTGAGAGGAAAGGCCAGGAGAAGCAAATCATACCTGTGTGACCTGGACCAGGGCGTGAGTGTGGCTGCAGAGCAGGGTGAAGTGCCCACGAGGCCTTCCCGGAGCACAGCCAGGCGAGGGCTGCAGGGCAGGAGCTGTGCAGAGCTGGGGGCCAGGGAGTTCCAGTGGAGGGGGTGGGACAAGTAGACTTGGACCCCAGCTTCTGGCCCTCTTAGGTTCTGGCTTAGACCTAGGAGAGAGGGTGAAGGGTGAACTCTCAGCCCATCTGCATCTGACACCATATCCTCAGCCTCCCCTTCTGTGGCAATAAATGCCCCACCCTGCTCCCATCCTCGGGGCCCATCCCTCCTCACTCTTTAAGGGCTTTTCTCCTACAGTCGCCCTCTCTCCTGCACCGCGGGTTCTCCCCTCTGCCAGGACTTTCCACCCACTTACATGCATCCCAAGTGGGTATAGCTCAATATTAAAGACCAGAGACTTCCAGATTCCCTTCAGCTGCCATGGCTTGTCTCTGCTCCCCTTAGAGCAAAACTCTTCCAAAGAGCTGTATGTGTTCCCCGTCTCCACTTCTGCCCACTCCCTTCCAGTTTTTTCCTCACAATCCCACCAAAAGTTTCCTTTCCACAGTTGCCAGTGACCTAGGTTGCCCAGTCCTATCAGTAGCGTTGGATGCAAATAATCACCCGCTGGAGTCTTTCCACCTGGCCTGTGGACAGCTCTGTGCTCTCCTCTCACCTCCCTGGCCTCTCCTTCTTGGCCTCCCTTGCTACGGTGTCCTCAGCTTCCCAGCCGCGAAACCCTGGAGGACTCGGGGCTCCAGCCTCTAATGTAGCCTCCTCTCTCCCCACACTCAGCCCTAAAGGGAGCTCACTCGGCCCCATGGTGTGAAATGTGCTCCCCTGGGGAGACTTCCCTCCTAATAAATGCAAACTCCGTTCTTCAGTTCCGAGGCCGAAAACTGGGGAATCCTCCTCAATTCCTGTTTCTCTTGTACCCACCATCTAATCCATAAGCAAATCCTCCAGGCTTACCCTGACAGTGCCTCGCCCCTTCCTCTACTGCGATTATCTCTTGTCTGGATATTGCAATAGGCTCCTAATTATCCCTGCTCCCACCCTCTTCTCCCTGTAGCCTGTTCTCCACTCAATAGCCAGAGATTTTTCAGAGCTGAGCAGATCATGTTGGATTGCTGATCCAAACTGTGCAGAGTGTCCCACCTACCTAGGTGTGTAAGCTGAAGCCTCACCTGTGAGGGTCTGACACATGGTCTGATCTCCCAGGAGCTGCTGAATCTTAATTCCTCTTACACTTCCTCACTGGCCTCTCAACATTCCTCAAATACCACTCAGCCTCAGAGCCTTTGCACAGACCTTTGGTGCTGTCCATCCTGCTGCTGCCCTCAGGCCCATGTGACTTGCTCCCTCATTCAGGTCTTGGCTGAAATGTCACCTCAGGAGGCCTTCCCTTCTCCAACCCCTCTTTTTTTTTTCTTACTCATATTTCTCACTCCTTGGCATTAATTATTCATTTGTCTCTCCCACAAGAATGCAAGCTCCAAGAAAAGAGGAAATGTTTTTCCCTGTTGTATCCTTGGCACCCAGAATACTGCTTGGCCCATCACAGGTGCACAATACATATTCGTTTACAGAATGAAGTTCCCTCTTGCTGCTGGAATTGGGTCCCAAATCCAGATGTGCTACTCGAGACATTTTAACTGATGCCTTAGCCCAAAGACACCTGGGTTTTCTCATAGGCTCAGAAGTAAGAAGATAGACTCCTACCCCGAGCAAAGAGGAGGAAACCAGCTGTGTAGGGGCAGTTTGGAGCACAAGGCAACTCAGGTGGAAGGTGCTGACTCAGACCCTGAAGCAGCTGTGCCCAGTTACCAGGAGTTAAGGCTGGACCAGAGCAGAGCTGCCCAAGGTCCGCCAGAGACTAAAGGCAAAGGGATGGCCTTTTGGTGCAGAAAGTGGAAGAGCCTCTATCTAACCTGCATGCCAACTCCAGACTGGTTTTATTTTTAAGTAAACTATTTTATTTTAGAATACCTTTAGATTTACAGGAAAGTTGCAAAAATAGTAGAAAGAGTGGCTATATACCGCCCTGCCAGTTTCCCCTACTGTCAACATGTTACATTCATGTGCATTTGTCATAACTAGTGAGTCAATCGTGATGCACGATTATTAACTAAAGTCCCTATTTTGGCCGGGCGCGATGGTTCACTCATAATCGCAGCACTTGGGGAGGCTGAGGCAGGTGGATCATCTGAGGTCAGGAGTTCAAGACCAGCCTAGCCAATGTGGTGAAACCCTGTCTCTACTAAAAATACAAAAATTAGCCGGGCATGGTGGCGGGCACCTGTAATCGCAGCTACTTGGGAGGCTGAGGCAAGAAAATCGCTTGAACTTGGGAGGCGGAGGTTGCAGTGAGCCAAGATTGCACCACTGCACTCCAACCTGGGCGACAGAGTGAGACTCTGTCTCAAATAAATAAATAAATGTCCCTATTTTATGCATGTCCTTAGTTTTTCCCTAATGTCTTTTCTCCATTTCAGACTCCCACCCAGAATGCCACACTACGCTTGGTCATTCTGTCTTCTTTTTTGTTGTTGATTTTAGAGACCAGGTCTTGCTCTGTCGCCCAGGCTGGAGTGCAGTGGTGCCATCTTAGTTCACTGCAGCCTGGAACTCCTGGGCTCAAGCCATCCTCCCACCTCAGGCTTCTGGGTATCTGGGACTACAGACATGTGTCACTACACCTGGCTCTTTGTTTTGTTTTGTTTTCTTTCTTTTTTTGATAGAGATAGGGTCTTGAACTGACCTCAGTTATCAATCCTACCTTGGCCTCCCAAAGTGCTAGGATTACAAGTGTGAACCAACATATCCGGCCCATTCTGCCTTCTTAGGATCCTTTGGGCTGTGACATTTTCTTAGACTTTTTGATCTCTATTTTTGATGACCTTGACAGTTTTGAGGAGTATTGGTCAGGCATTTTGTAGAATGTCCCTCAGTTGGGGATTGTCTGATGTTCTTCTTGTGGCTGGACGGAGGTTATAGGTTGTGGGGAGGAAGACCTCAAAGGTGAATGTCCTTCTCAGCGCAGCCTGTCAAGGGCACATGCCATCAACATGACATCTCTGATGAGGTTGACCTGGGCTCCTCACTGTAAAGTCCCACACACCTGCTCCCATGCTATTCTCTTTGGAAGGAAGTCGCTGGTGCAGCCCACACTCGGGTGAGGCGTTGATTATCCCTACATGCATCATCTGGGATTCTCCTGTACAGGAGGTTTCAGACTAATCTTTAAACTGTTTCGCCACCCCTTTCACCTGCTGTGTCCAAGGACTGATAGCATTAATAGCTGTCACTGTCACCTACAGGGCATTTCCTTTGAGCCAGGCTGCTGCTGAGTGCCTTACATGGTTTATTTCATCGAGTCCTTAAAGCAGCCCTCCCTGTGAAATCAATTCTGCTGATGCTTCCTTTTGCAAAGGAGGAAACCAAAGGTCAGAGCCTCTCCTCCCAACTCTAGAGCCTCCCATCTAACCACTTATGTTGCGACCTGAACACTCACAGTCATCCCAGACTTCACACGGCCAAAGCAAGACTCCTGATTTCCCTTGATCTTCCCCAGTCGGTAATGGCACCAGCATCCATCCTGTTACTCCAGCCAGAAACCCAGACTCATCCTGCGCCACCCCTCCCAATCCATCAACAACTCTTGTCCATGCTGCCTCCCAAACACTGTTTCCAACTGTAAGCCAGGGCACCTTCCTCGCATAGAGTCCTTTGTCGTCCTGTCCTCCCAGTGCCCTCTGAATAGAGGCCAACCACCGTCCACCAGGCCTGTGGTCTGGCTCACTACCTTCACTTCTAGTTGCTTTCCCCCTGCCATGCTCACCACCCTTGAGCCACACCTGACCTTTCAGTGCTCACATCCCTCTCCCAACCCCAGAGTAAGCTCCTTTTCCTTTAAGATGTGGCCTTTGTATCACCTCCTCCAAGAGCCTTCCCCAACCACCCCACCCAAAGCCTGGTTGTTAGCCTCTGTCTCTTCAGTCATAGAGTTCACTATTACCTGCAGCAAATGTCTCTGTACCGCATTCGAATGAGAGCTCCAGGAGGACAAAGACCCAAGCCGCCGGACTCATTGTTGCAGTACCCAGCACCCTGGCATGCGGCGGACCCTCGATAAAGGTTGGTTCAACGTGTGAGTGAGGGTTAAGTCACTTGTCCAATGCACACAGATCGGCTGAGAAGAGGTCAGGTTTCTAAACCCCATCATCTGACTCAGGCCATATCTCAGGGCCCTACTCAGATCCCATCTTCCCAACCATTCATACATCTGGCTTTTATTAACTTCCTACTAGTTTGTGTCCTAGGTACAGCATGAACCTAGGTTGGGTCCCAACATATACAGGAACTCTAAGGCCAGTAGGGGAGACAAACAGACCATCACCACACAGCGTGACAGGTTGCACTGGTGCACACAGGAGGGATGTCCACCCTGCAGGAAGAGGTGTCCAAGAAGATGTCCCAAAAGGAATGACACCTGAGTGGCATCCTGAAGACATCTGACAAGGATGGATGTTCTGGGCATAGGAAGTAGCATATGTCAAAAGCAGAGATAAGGGAGAATGTGGCCGATGCCAAGAACCACACAGGGCTCAGTACAGCTGGAGACGATGGGGATGATGAGTGCCAATGGGGCAGGAGTGGAGGAAGAGTCTAGGCCCTGAGGAGCCTTGTAGCTGTTACTGTTACTACTGTGAGCCGGAGCAAGGATTGCACACTCTGTCCTGAGAGACAGGGGAGCTGGCAAAGGGACCTAGGCAGAGAAGTGAGACGATGTATTTTAGAAAGATCTTAATACAACACGCCGGGAGAAACAAGACCTGCTCTGCAGACCAGCAGATGAGCTTGAAGGCTGCAGCAGCCATTTAGAAAAGATGTGATGAGGACATCGTAAAGGTGGAAGGGTTGGAGGGAAATAGATAAATCTGAGAGTGACTTAAGAGGTTGAATTAACAGGTTTTGGTAGCTGGTTAGAAAACAAGAGTTGAGGCCGGGCATGGCGGCTCACGCCTGTAATCCCAGCACTCTGGGAGGCCGAGGCAGACAGACCACTTGAGGTCAGGAGTTTGAGACCAGTCTGGCCAACATGGTGAAACCCTGTCTCTACTAAAAATACAAACATTAGCTGGGCATAGTGGCGGGCACCTGTAATCCCAGCTACTTGGGAAGCTGAGCCACGAGAATCACTTGAACCTGAAAGGCAGAGGTTGCGGTGTGCCGAGATCGCGCCACTGCACTCCAGCCTGGGCGGGCGACAAAGTGAGACTCCATCTCAAAAAAAGAGGCCTGGCATGGTGGCTCATGCCTTTAATCCCAGCACCTTGGGAGGCCGAGGCGGGCAGATACCTGAGGTCAGGAGTTCAAAACCAGCCTGACCAACATGGTGAAACCCCGTCTCTACTAAAAATATAAAATTAGCCGGGCATGGTGGCGCATGCCTGTAATCCCAGCTACTCAGGAGGCTGAAGCAGGAAAATCACTTGAACCCTGGTAGCAGAGGTTACAGTGAGCCGAGACCACGCCATTGCCCTCCAGCCTGGGCAACAAAAGTGAAACTCCATCTCAAAAAAAAGAAAACAGAGTTGAAAGAGAGTCCAGGACAGACTGACTGCCCTGTGTGAACATCCCTGCAGGAGATTTGGACAGGACTTAGTGCTATTCCAACTGGAAATGGAATATATGGCTCTGGGTAGAGCTCAGGGTACTGATCTGGGCCAGAGATGGAGATGTGGGCCTCCCCACCATGTGGGAGAGCTGACGTTGGGGAAAGGTGAGCTCATCCCTCGCTGGGCTGATCTCCTTCCTGATCACATGGGCACCTGCTGTCCACACCACAAAGCTCATGCTTGCTTCCGTTCAGTCTCTGCCGCCTCATTTGTGGCTCACCTTCATTCTGAGTGCATCTCTGTCCAACAACACTGCAGGCAGAAGCTGCCCCGTATTTCTCATTCTTTTTCCATACCTTGCACTCACTAGCACAGGGTCTGTTGAATACTAAGCTTGATGGTGATGAGAATAAACAACCACTAGGAGTAGTTTCTGTTATGTACAAGGCCTAATGTTAAGCCTTTATGCCTTTTTTTGTTTGTTTGTTTTGAGATGGAGTCTCGCTCTGTTGCCCAGACTGGAGTGCAGTGGCGCGATCTCGGCTAACTGCAAGCTCCGCCTCCCGGGTTCACACCATTCTCCTGCCTCAGCCTCCCGAGTAGCTGGGACTGCAGGCGCCCGCCACCGCACCAGGCTAATTTCTTTTTTTTGTATTTTTAGTAAAGACGGGGTTTCACCGTGGTCTCAATCTCCTGACCTTGTGATCCACCTGCCTCGGCCTCCCAAAGTGCTGGGATTACAGGTGTGAGCCACTGCGCCTGGCCGCCTTTATGCCTTTTTTGTTTGTTTGTTTTTGTTTTTTGAGACGGAGTCTTGCTCTGTCCCCCAGGCTGGAGTGCAGTGGCGCGATCTTGGCTCACTGCAACCTCCGCCTCCCGGGTTCACGCCATTCTCCTGCCTCAGCCTCCCAAGCCACCACGCCCGGCTAATTTTTTGTATTTTTAGTAGAGATGGGGTTTCACAGTGTTAGCCAGGATGGTCTCGATCTCCTGACCTCGTGATTCCCCCACCTCGGCCTCCCAAAGTGCTGGGATTACAGGCGTGAGCCACCGCGCCCAGCCCCTTTATGCCATTTTATTGCATTCTCTGGATGACCCAACAAAGTAGGTAGTAGGAACCCTGCTTTACAGATGAGGAAGCAGGTAAAATAACAGCCCATGCCTAAAAAGTGACACCACTAGCAAATGGAGAAACGCGGCTTTGAACTTAGCTGTGTCTGACCCCAAGGCCTGCGGTCCCTCCACTGAGCAGGGTAGGATCCATCTACCCTGGCTGGGAGGTCACAAGGAAGAGAGGGTGCAGATTTGCCATATGGCCACAGGACAGGAACCAGGAGCCTCTGGGGACAGCTTTGAGTGGACTGATTCTTGGCTCGGTGGCAGAAAGAACCAACAACTAGGGGTGTTGACAAGGGCCCCTCAGGAAGCTCAGGAAGCTGGGGAGACACGGTCTTTAAGGAGCCTCCCATCTTGAGCACTTATGGGTGAATGTGCTGACTTTTTTTTTTTTTTTTGAGACAGAGTCTCGCTCTGTCGCCCAGGCTGGAGTGCAGTGGCACGATCTCGGCTCACTGCAACCTCCGCCTCTCAGGTTCAAGCAATTCTGCCTCAGCCTCCCAAGTAGCTGGGACTACAGGCAAGAGCTACCACACCTGGCTAATTTTTTGTATTTTTAGTAGAGACGGGGTTTCACCATGTTGGCCAGGCTAGTCTCAAACTCCTGACCTCAAGTGATCCACCCATCTCGGCCTCCCAAAGTGCTGGGATTACAGACGTGGGCCACTGTGCCCGGCCTTATCTGCTGACATTTCGAGTGGGATGATAGCCTTGGCAAAAGTGCCCCAGCCACTTCAGAGAAAGGGAGGGAATCTAGCCAAAAGAAAAAGAATAATTTAAGAAAGCAGATTTCAGTGGGACGAGGGCTTCCGAGGATCTAAAGGGATGGAGTAGGAGAAGTGGGAGTGATTTTCAGGGAGGAAACAGTAATATTAAAAGTAGCAAGAACAACTTCCCAGGCATGGGATGACAGGGGGCTGCTGAGCACTGTGGAAAGAGCATAAGGAGCTGAATCACCACTGGGCATGGATTTCTTCCTTTATTCTCCATTTACTCAGTGCCCATCAGCAGCCTGGCATGAGATCAGCAGCTGCTGGGGGAGCATAGGAGAGTGCAGGATGAAGTAATAGTCTCTTCCTTTGGGAGACACACAGTGCAATCCTCAGAGACAAGATAAAAAGCCAAGTGGCTGAAAGGGCCGAACACATGCGAGGCTAAGCGATAAGAGCATGAGAACCAGCAGGGAAGGCCCAGCCTTCCCCCACCAGCACACCAGGCGGAGCAGCCAGCGCCTAAGGAGAATCACAAAGGAACCACTGAAGCCTGCAGACGGTGAGCAGAACAATCGGAGCGAGGAACCTGCACAAGTCACAAAGGGTGATTGAGAAGTGTTCTCTCCATTTACCGGGAAAAAGGTGATAAAATAAATGTGCTCCTTGGCCGGGCGCAGTGGCTCACGCCTGTAATCCCAACACTTTGGGAGGCCGAGGCGAGCCGATCACCTGAGGTCAGGAGTTTGAGACCAGCCTGGCCAACATGGTAAAACTCCATCTCTACTAAAAATACAAAAAATTAGCCAGGTGTGGTGGCAGGCGCCTGTAATCCCAGCTACTCCGGAGGCTGAGGCAGGAGAATGGCGTGAACCTGGGAGGCGGAGGTTGCAGTGAGCCGAAATCACGCCACTGCGCTCCTGCCTGGGGAACACAGCAAGGCTCTGTCTCAAAACCAACAAACAAACAAAAAAGCCCACTGAGCCCGGTGCGGCCGCCTTTCACTTCTCTGAGCCTCAGTTTCTTCACCTGCAAAGCAGAGACACTGAAACAGCACTTTCAATCCAGGGTGCACAGCACAGGCACCACTTAAGTTTTAAAGACACAAGAGGCGGCTGGGCTCCGTGGCTCACACCTGTAATCCCAGCACTTTGTGAGGCTGAGGTGGGACGATCGCTTGATCCCAGTAGTTCAAGAACTACTAGGGGGACAGCTCATCTCTACAAAAAATAAAAATTAGCTGGGCATGGTGAGCACCTTCCTGTAGTCCCAGCTACTCAAGAGGCTGAGGCAGGAGGATCACTTGAGCCCAGGAGTTCAAGGCTGCAGTGAACTATGATTGTGGCACTCCACTGCACCCTGGGTGACAGTGGGACCTCGTCTCTTAAAAAAAAAAAAAAAAAGTCCACTTTGGGAGGCCGAGGTGGGCGGATCATGGTAAATGGTAAAAATAATGGTAAAACTCTATCTCTACTAAAAACACAAAAATTAGCCAGGTGTGGTGGCATGCGCCTGTAGTCCCAGCTACTCGGGAGGCTGAGGCAGAAGAATCGTTTGAACCCAGGAGGCGGAGGTTGCAGTGAGCCAAGATTGCACTACTGCACTCCAGCCTGGGCGACAGAGCATGACTCCATCTCAAAAAAAAAAAAAAAAAAGTCCCAAGAGGTGCCCAGGATTCACCCTGGCACCACCAAATCTCAATCTCTAGAGGGAAAGCCTTCTAAGAAAGTTATTTCTCAAAAGATTTTGAAACCCAGTGTCATGAAGAAGAACAAAAGTGCCTTGCGCTCCATATTCTGTTTCCTCCAGTCATGGTCGGATGTAGTCTCTATGCACAGAGGCAGACTTACCAAAGTGCAATCAGTGCAACATATATGTATGTATATATTTTGAGACAGGGTCTGGCTCTGCCACCCAGGCTGGAGTTCAGTGGCATGATGTTATCTCTGCTCACTGCAACCTCCACCTCCTGGTTTGAGCCATCCTCCCACCTCAGCCTCCTGAGTTGCTAGGACTACAGGTACACACCACCATGCCTAGCTAATTTTTGTATTTTTGTAGAGATGGGGTTTCACCATGTTGCCCAGGCTAGTCTTGAACTTATGAGCTCAAGCAATCTGCCTGCCTCGGCCTGACAAAGTGCTAGGATTACAGGTATGAGCCATTGAGCCCAGCCCAACCAGTGGCAATATATCTGGAAAATAAGGCCAATGTGAGGGCTGAAGGACCACAGATCCCAAACGCAAAAGACTCCAACCTCAGGGGCCCTGGAGGAAAACTGACCAGCTGAAATGGACAAGGATAAACACAAGCTCAGCACTGATGCAAATAACATAATCAATGGACGTAAGAAACAACAGAAGGTGCTTCCGGAGACGGGGGCTGGATGGCTGAGGACAGCAGTCACAGAGATAACTACATTTCATTGTAACTTGCTTGTTTGCCTTTTTTTTTTTAAGGTTTTATTTATTTATTTATTTATTTTTTTTGAGACAGAATCTGTCTCTGTCACCCAGGCTGGAGTACAGTGGTGCCATCTCAGCTCACTGCAACCTCTGCCTCCCAGGTTCAAGCGATTCTCTTGCCTCAGCCTCTCCAGTAGCTGGGACTACAGGCGTGCGCCACCACGCACAGCTAATTTTTGTATTTTTAGTAGAGGCGGGGTTTCACTATGTTGGTCAAGCTGGTCTCAAACTCCTGACCTCAGATGATCCACCTGCCTCAGCCTCCCAAAGTGCTGAGATTACAGGTGTGAGCCACTGAGCCCAGTCTTTGTATGTCTTTTGAATGTTGCACAAATGAAAGTATTAGCTACATGCCAGTCACAGTGTCTCATGCCTGTAATCCCAGCACTTTGGGAGGCCGAGATGGAGGACCACTTGAGACCAGCCTGGGCAACATATCGAGACCCTGTCTCTAAGAAAATAAATTGGAAAAAAAAAAGCCAGGTATAGTGGCATGCACTTGTAATCCTAGCTTCTTGGGAGGCTATGATGGGAAGATTTTGTGAGCCCAAGAGTTTGAAGTTACAGGCTGGGCCGAGGCCAAGGTGGGTGGATCACCTGAGGTCAGGAATTTGAGACTATCCTGGCCAACATGGTGAAACCCCATATCTACTAAAAATACAAAAAATTAGCTAGGTGTGGTGGTGGGTGCTATAATCTCAGCCACTGGGGAGGTTGAGGCAGGAGAATCGCTTGAACCCTAGAGGCAGAGGTTGCAGTGAGCCAAGATCGTGCCACTACACTCCAGCCTGGGAGACAGACTCCATTCAAAAAGAAAAAAAGGAGTTTGAGGTTACAGTGAGCTATGATCACACCACTGCACACCAGCTTGGATGATAAAGTAAGAACCTGTCTCTTAAAAAAAATCATTGGCAGAGCACAGGTTTGAGAAGAACCTGGTTGGATGTAACTGAGATGTGTAAAATAGAGGGTCTTCACTTGTGTCAAAGGCAGCCTGATTTGCAGCTTTTTTGTGTGTGGACAGGTGGCATCCTTATTATGGGGGGACTGTCCCTCTGATCTGTGCAGTTCATTCCTTGTCTCTGGTCACTGGGCCTTGGGCTGATCACCACCTTCTGAGCAGGACCCAGACTGACAAGCTAGACTACACCTAGAAAGGAGAAATTGGGATGGGGAAGGGTCAGGAAACTGCGGTAGGACTGAGTGAAGGGACCAGGGGCAGCCCAGGGAAGAGATGAGACCACGCGGGGCACCATCGCTGTCTCCAAATACCTTAACTGACACAACGGAGCAGCAGCCTTCTTTCTGAAGACAGAGCTAGCGCTGTGGATGAGCACTGCAGGAAGGCACTTCGGGGTCTATCAGAGGAAATTTTTGCTAACCTTTCGAGTTGTCTCAGAGTCGAACGTAGTAAGCTACCTGTCACCGGATGTGCTTGAGCTAAGGGCGCTGAACCACCTCTGTCAGAGATGGTGCATCCCCCACCAGATGTGACCCCGGGATGCGGAGCCTGGGGTCAGATCTGCGAGCCAGATAACAGCGGCACTCACTTCTCGGGTCTTCGTGAGCATTAAGTCAATGAACCCAGGGCACCAAAGCGCGACACGCAGTAGGCGCTCAATTAGTGGCGCCTCGCTCTGTACTCCAGGAAGCCGAACCTTCTCCCTGCGCCTCAGTTTCTCCCGACGTCCTCGGTGGCGCCATGGCGCCACACTAGGTACCTTCGGGTTCGACCTCCCGAGCAGCTCTACACGCTGAGGCCCCGCGGCATTTTGCAGCCGAGGGCACCCCTCGGGACTGGCGGGCCCTGGGAACTGCGCCCCAGGCGGGTCCTCGCTCCGACCCCGCCTCGACGGCCCCGCCCCCGCCTCGATGGCCCCGCCCTGTCCCCCACCCGCTGGAGCCGGCCCGGCCCGCGCTCCTTTAAGGCAGCGAACGGGCCGAGAGAAGCGTGTTTCGCCCCCTCCGACGCCACCGAGGTAGCGGCTTCACCTTTAAGGCGGCGCTGGGGCTGCTGGGAAGGCCGGCGGGATGGAGGCGGCGGGACCAGCTCGCGGCTGCGGGTCCGGGTGAAGCGGGAGGCAGCCAGAGCCGGAGCCGGGCCCGAGCACCAAGCGCAGGTCGGCGCGGGCCGATTGGGCCGGGAGACCCGGTCAGGCTCTAAAGCGGGGGAGGAGGCTCCGGGTCGGCCTAGGGGAGGGGGTCGTCGTAGGCGCGGCCTGCGGGAGGATCGGGCCAGCCCTGGTGGGGGGCGCGGTCCCGGGTGGCCCGGGGCGGGGGCGCGGCCTTTTCAGGGGAGGCCGCAGGGCGTTGCGCTGGCCTAGGGGAGGGGTCGTCGTGGGCGTGGCCTAGAAGGACTGGGGGCCGCGTACTCAGCCCCTCTAGCGGGAGGGCCTCCGCAGGGTCGGCTCGTCGGGAGGATGGGCTCCGCGGCTTGGCCTGCTTGTTGGGGATGGGGCTGTCCGAGGGGCTGGGCCCGGATCGCCGGAGGGGCCAGGGTCTCCTGCACAGTAGTGAGCCCCCACGTTCCCCACACCTGTCCTGGTTAGGGGGTCCCTGGGGAAACCCGGACACTGAGCCGCCTAAGTCGGCCTAAGCCGGTGGTCTGCGGCCGAAGCACGATCCGGCTGCACCGCATTGCGTCTCCCAGGCCTAGACAAGCCGGGCGCGCCCTCTGTAGGCCAAGCGCGGGCACGGTGCGGGCTCCCGGCTGGGGGACCTGGGCACACGGGAGACTCAGGCGTCCGTGGACCGCCTGTTTACCTAATCCGGGGCGGACGGCGGTGTGGCCCCAGGCCCGGCGCCCGCCTGCCCGCACCCTCGTCCTCACAGACGCCACAACCATGGCCATGATGGTGCTTCCGCGGGAGGAGAAGCTGAGCCAGGATGAGATCGTGCTGGGCACCAAGGCCGTCATCCAGGGACTGGAGACTCTGCGTGGGGAGCATCGTGCCCTGCTGGCTCCTCTGGTTGCGCCTGAGGCCGGCGAAGCCGAGCCTGGCTCGCAGGAGCGCTGCATCCTCCTGCGTCGCTCCCTGGAAGCCATTGAGCTTGGGCTGGGGGAGGCCCAGGTAGGTCAGTCTGGGGTACTGAGGTGGGCGGTCACTGGAGGGATCGAGCCTTCAAGAGGAATCTGGTAATGTAGGAGAAGAATCTGAGCAGGGAACCGTCTGTTTCCTGGAGCCCCATGTTAGGACCCCAGTAAATACCTTTTGAAGAAATAAATGCACTTTGGCGACCCCAGCCCTGCCCTAAGAGACCATGATCACCCTCGCCCCCACGCAGAGCCCTATTTCCGGCTCCCCTCTACCTAAGGGAGACTGGATGGCATATGAGAACAGAAAGAAAATCCTTAAGGAAACACAGCCTCCCACCAATTCACTCTTCTATTCACTCGCCAACAGATGAATTATTGAGTGCCAGCCAGGGTGTTAGGTGGATACAGGGCCCAACAAAATAGACAAGATTCCTGCCCTATTAGAGACAAAAACACACATACAGAAATAATTGGTTGTTACAAATTGTGATGAGTTCTGCAAAGAAAAGAACAAGATTTTATGATCGCTCACAGCAGCGAGTCTTGTCTACTGGTCAGGCAAGACTTCTGTGAGGAAATGACAAACTGAAACCTGAGGGAAGAAATGAACCAGCCTCCAGGAAAGGGAGGCAGGGGAGAAGTTGCATGTGCAAAGGTCCTGGGGTAGGAAAGAGCTTGTGGTGGAGGAACTCGGGGAAGAACTGTGTGACTGGAGCTTCACGGAAGCGAGAGAGGGACAGAAGAGGCCTGGGAAGAAGCCAAGAGCCAGATCATGGCCTGGTTGGTTTGGGTTTTATTCTCAGGAAATCAGAAAGCCTCTGGAGGGCTTTAAGCAGGCAGGCAACACAGTCTGACTTGAGTTTCTAAAAACTCTCTCTGGCTGAGATGTGGAGAATAAACCTCAGTGGGTCGAGCATGGAATCACTCTCCAATGAGTGGTTAGGAAGCCACTGCTGGAATTCAAATGAGAGCTGGTGCTTGGAATTAAGGGGTGGCTATGACGGTGGAGAAAAGGGACCAGTTCTGGATGTTCTGGAGGTAGATCCAGCAAGACCTGGGGGTGGAATAAGGGAGAGAGAGGAAGGCAGCATCACTCCCAGGTTTGTGATTTAAGCAAATTAAGGGAGGAGAGGGCCTTGGTGGATCAGAACTTTGTTTTGGCCCCCTTTAATTGAGGCTGCCAGGATGATATGCAGTTGGAGATGTCCAGGAGCCATTGGGATGTACAAGGAGTTAGACTTGTTTTATTCCCCTCAGAGCTTGGCTGAGCCCCTGCCTGGCATGGGAACCGTGGGGAAGTTGTATCATTTTGGTTTCCTTGTCTCTAAAATAGGGATCATGCCATCTGCTGTGTACACTTCCAGGCTGTTGGGGGAATTTTTTTTTTTTTTAAAGCTAGTGGTTATGGAAACACCTGTCACTTAGGCATTTGCTAACCAACTAGAAAGTACAGGATCTCAGACAGCCTGGCCCTCTGCAAGGACATTCACTTCCTGCCAGTTGGCCGTCAGAGGCAGACAGGACCACTTAGGGGCCCCATGCCTGGTGGAGCACACGCACTCTCACAGAGCGGGGGAACAGTCTGCATGGAGGGCATGGGCAGCAAGGCCAAGTGTGAAGCTGGAGCAAAGCAGGAGGCGTGACTAGCTGGAGACACCACTGCAGAAAT
This sequence comes from Hylobates moloch, assembly GCF_009828535.3. Lineage (NCBI taxonomy): Eukaryota > Metazoa > Chordata > Mammalia > Primates > Hylobatidae > Hylobates > Hylobates moloch. Next base: position 85,405,930 of record NW_026652280.1, read on the forward strand.
GACCCTGGACCATGAAGGACCGGGAAAGGGTGGAGGCCAGGTGTGGTGGCTCATGCCTGTAATTCCAGCACTTTGGGAGGCCCAGGTGGGAAGACTGCTTAAATCCAGGAGTTCATGAGATCCTGTATCTACAAAAAAAAAAATTTTTTTTTTTTGAGAGTCTCACTCTGTTGCCCAGGCTGGAGTATAGTGGCACGATCTCAGCTCACTGCAGCCTCTGCCTCTCAGGTTCAAGTGATTCTCCTGCCTCAGCCTCCTGAGTAGCTGGGACTACAGGCACGAGCCACCACACCCAGCTAATTTTTGTATGTTTAGTAGAGATGGGGTTTCACCATGTTGGCCAGGATGGTCTCGATCTTCTGACCTCGTGATCTGCCCGCCTCAGCCTCCTGAAGTGCTAGGATTACAGGCGTGAGCCACCGTGCCTGGCCAAAAAATTTTTTAAATTAGCCAGGTGTGGTGGTGTGCACCTGTAGTCCCAGTTACTCAGGAGGCTGAGGTGGAGGGACCACTTGAGCCTGGAAGATAGAGGCTGCAGTGAGCTGTGACGGTGCCATAGCCCTTTGGCCCAGGTGACAGAGTGAGACATTGTCTCAAATTTAAAAAAAAAGAGAGCAAGAAGGGAGGTTGGACCCTAGGCAGGAAGGCAGGAAGAGACTGGAAACTAAGGAAAGGGGTTATAGAGGCTGGGGAGAGGGGTGGGGGTTGAGGCCAAGGCCTTTGGATACTTTTCCTGCCCCTGTGGCTCCTCATGCCCACTGAGCATTTGGGACACATGCCCCTTCCCTACCTGGGAGCTGCAGAAAGGCAGGGGATGCTGTGGCCTCCTCAGCAGAAGTGGGGATGGAGTCTTTGGGTGGCCCTTCAGCCATCTAGCAGAGTTCTGTGGGCAAGCGCTAGCCCTGGGGCAGGGAGCAGTAACCTAGTGGCTGTGGCAGCAGGGACTTGAGTACAACCCAGGGAGAGACGAAGGAAGGGGCTAGTATCTCAGGGAAAGCACAGCACCCCAACTAGCCCTTTTGGGGTTCTCCTGATCCCAGAAGGAAGGAACTGGGGACTCCCAAGCCTCCTGGGTTTGGGCTTTGCACTATGGTGTGTTTGGGGCCTTGAGGGGATTATCCCTTGACAAGGAGAGAAAAGACCTGCAGCTCCTCACTGTAGGGCCACGCCTGGCCCTTCACTGGGTCCCAGAGCCCAACTAGGCCCAGGCTACAGTCATAGGCGAGGGGGTCGACAGGGCTCTGACCCTTACCTGGGCTGGTTGCACAGGTGATCTTGGCATTGTCGAGCCACCTGGGGGCCGTAGAATCAGAGAAGCAGAAGCTGCGGGCGCAGGTGCGGCGCCTGGTACAGGAGAACCAGTGGCTGCGTGAAGAGCTGGCGGGGACACAGCAGAAGCTGCAGCGCAGTGAGCAGGCCGTGGCCCAGCTCGAGGAGGAGAAGCAGCACCTGCTGTTCATGAGCCAGATCCGAAAGTTGGATGAAGACACCTCCCCTAACGTGAGCTCCTGCCATGGTCACTGTTGCCCAGCAAGGGGGCCTGGGAGCAGGGAGGGGCAGCATGGAGCAGATTCGGCTCCACCCCAGCCCATGGACACCCCGGCTGCCCTGTGCCTCCTTCCCTGACGCTCATCCTGTCTTCCTCCCCAGGAGGAGAAGAGGGACGTCCCCAAAGACACACTGGATGACCTGTTCCCCAATGAGGATGAGCAGAGCCCAGGTACGGATGGGCAGTTCTGGAGTGGGGGAAGGAAAGGTTGTGTGAACTCTTGGTCCTTGGGACCGAGTGGCTGCCATGTTCCTTCCTGCCTCACTTCTGATCATGACATCCTAGTGTATTAGAGCTTTAAGAATGGTTGTACGTGCTGCTGCTTCTCACATCTCCCCAGCTCTGTGGGGAGCAGACATCACAGTTAAGAGCTGTGGAGTCCCAGCCTGGTTTCCAGTGCTGCTCTGCCACTAGCTCCCCTGACTCTTGGGAGAGTTCTCTTCCTCTCCGAGTCACCTCTGAGGGAGGCACATGCACACAGCCACAATGAGGCCAGTGCCTGCTTTGCTCGTGGTACTGGTTATGCATCGGGGCCTCCACTCTGTACACAGGGACACAGGCTCAGAGGTTAGGCAAATTGCCCCAGGACACACAGCCTGAAGTACTGGAGCTGGGCCTCTACCCACTCTTTCTATGGGGTAACTAGACCCACTCTATAAATGGGGAAACTGAGAAAGAGTGGTTAGTGACTTGCTCAGTGCCATGTGTCAAGTGGCTCAAAGGCACAGCTGGCATGTGCCATCCCAGCCCAGTGGGCAGATGGTACATCTGACCTCCTGCCCTTGGCCCTGCAGCCCCTAGCCCAGGAGGAGGGGATGTGTCTGGTCAGCATGGGGGCTACGAGATCCCGGCCCGGCTCCGCACCCTGCACAACCTGGTGATCCAATACGCCTCACAGGGCCGCTACGAGGTAGCTGTGCCACTCTGCAAACAGGCACTCGAAGACCTGGAGAAGACGTCAGGCCACGACCACCCTGATGTTGCCACCATGCTGAACATCCTGGCACTGGTCTATCGGTGAGGACTCTCTGGGGGTGCCCAAATTCTTCTGGAAGGCTTCATCCCTGGATCACTAACCCTTGGTGCCTGCTGTGGGCCAGGACTCGTGGCCCACCTGCGTGGAGCTGGGCTACAGATGCAAGTAAAACTGTCTAGTGTAAGAGAAAGGCTTGGCCAGAACTGGGGAGGGACTGCACATGAGGACTCCAGGGGTCCTGGGGAGTCCGCACAGCCTCTCCAGGCACCAAGGCTGGAGGAGGGGCTTTGCCAGAAAGTGAGTTTGCCCAAACACAAGAGGGCTAGAAAAGGTTCCCATGGCAAAAAGCCAGCATGAGCAAAGGCACTGGGACCTGGAGAGCGGGACACGCTAAAGGGGCAGCAGGAGAGCCATGTGGCGCCCAAGGACACTGGGCACCAGGCAGTCGATGGGACCCCAGCACCACGCACCCCAGCCAATTGTGAGAAAACTGCCTACAGCCCCTGGAGCTCAGAGAGCAGGAGCTGAGCAGGTCTCCCCACACTCTGGGTCTCACTCTGTCATACTCACTCAGTGAGTACAGGAGTGACCACAGGGATTGCAGACCACTGGGGAGGGCCTTGAGCTGGAGGACAGCCTGACCATGCTCCACCTGCTCCCAGGGATCAGAACAAGTACAAGGAGGCTGCCCACCTGCTCAATGATGCTCTGGCCATCCGGGAGAAAACACTGGGCAAGGACCACCCAGCCGTGAGTGAGGGTTGGGTGGGAGGTGGGGGCTGTGCCCTATCCCCTGCAGGTCCCAGAGTCCTGCAGGGCCTGGGTCACAAAGCTTCCGTTCTCCCACCTCCAGGTGGCTGCGACACTAAACAACCTGGCGGTCCTGTATGGCAAGAGGGGCAAGTACAAGGAGGCTGAGCCGTTGTGCAAGCGGGCACTGGAGATCCGGGAGAAGGTGGGAACAGGCAGGGCTGGGCAGGCCGGGGGTCTGGGAGGCAGGGGCCTGGGCAGCCCTGAGCCCAACCCCTGGCTCCCTCTCCCATCCCAGGTCCTGGGCAAGTTTCACCCAGATGTGGCCAAGCAGCTCAGCAACCTGGCCCTGCTGTGCCAGAACCAGGGCAAAGCCGAGGAGGTGGAATACTACTATCGGCGGGCGCTGGAGATCTATGCTACACGCCTCGGGCCCGATGACCCCAATGTGGCCAAGACCAAGAACAACCTGGTATCTTGGGGCTGGGAGGGGCTGGAGGATGGGAAGGAGGGATGCAGGGATGAGGTTGGGGAAGGAGAGAAAAAGGCTTGGCTGCATGCATCCTGCTCACTCTCTGGGTCTCCTGCTTCCAGGCTTCCTGCTACCTGAAGCAGGGCAAGTACCAGGATGCAGAGACCCTGTACAAGGAGATCCTCACCCGCGCTCATGAGAAAGAGTTTGGCTCTGTCAATGGTGAGTGCGTGGTCGCCACATGCCTCTAGCCCATCCATCCCAGGCCCGCCCTGCCATCAGCACCCAGGACAAATCCCTCAGCAGGGCAGGCCCTCAGGCTTTGGCCTGGCTGGTCCCCAGCCTCACCCTCAGATGGTGCCCAGCCACCTGTGCTCACGTTTGCACACATGAGCACACACCCAACTCATGTAGCCCCCTTGGCCTGCCAGTGCCTCACACACCTTTGCATCCCCCTTCTCCACTGGCGACTCTTGCTCACCTTGAGGGCCTGCTCCAGCATCTCCCACTCTGGGAAACCACCTCTGGCCCCGGATGGTCAGTCATCTCCTGCTCCTGAGTCCCTTGGAGCCTGGCCAATCATTCAGGCCTAGCACATGTCTTGGGCTGTGGCCTGAGGTGCAAGGGTCTGTTCTGCTCATCTCTTTGTCCAGAAGAGGGTCAGTAATGTTTTGGGTCTTATTCTTGTTCATTCATTCAATGAAGCCCAACTGTGGTCTCCCCTCCCCTGACCCCAGTCCTGTGTCCAGCCCAACCAGGTGAGACCTATATGGTAGGCTGGTAACAGTCCCCTTTCTCTCCCCAGGGGACAACAAACCCATCTGGATGCATGCAGAGGAGCGGGAGGAAAGCAAGGTAGCTCTGTGGGGCAGGCTGGGCGGTTGTCAGGGGAGGCTGGGATGTGCAGAGGGGGGCCTGCTCTCACTTCGTGTGACCATTCTTTCCTCCAGGATAAGCGCCGGGACAGCGCCCCCTATGGGGAATACGGCAGCTGGTACAAGGCCTGTAAAGTAGACAGGTGAGGGGGGCAGGGCTGGGCTGGGGAGCAGGGCACGACAGGGCGGGCTCCACATTCCATACTCTCACCCCCAACACACCCCTCCTCTGCTGCTCATCTGGCAAGGCCCAACTCACAGGTCACCTGTCCCAAGAAGGCTCTGTCTCCTAATTCTCAGCCTAATTCTCTTGCTCCAGGTCTCCCAGCTTTTGGTCCTGGTGACAACATCCCATGAGGGCCCTGGGGTGATTTCCCCAGGACAGAAGAGGCTGGGTGGGCCCAGCACAGGGCTTGACATGGGAGGGAATGGATTCTGGCTACCCCAGAGATCCATGCTTCCTCAGGGCCCCCTGTGGGCTGGGTGCCAGGATGGGCCCTGGGTCTGGGGGGAACATGGAGTTTGAGACTGTCCCATCCACAGCCCGACAGTCAACACCACCCTGCGCAGCTTGGGGGCCCTGTACCGGCGCCAGGGCAAGCTGGAAGCCGCGCACACGCTAGAGGACTGTGCCAGCCGTAACCGCAAGCAGGTGGGGCTCCATGCAGGAGGGGGTGGGCAGACACCTGTGTGGCCCTGGGTGTGGCCCAGTCACGGCTTGATATCCCTGCCCCTCCCTCAGGGTTTGGACCCTGCAAGCCAGACCAAGGTGGTGGAACTGCTGAAAGATGGCAGTGGCGGGCGGGGAGACCGCCGCGGCAGCCGAGACGTGGCCGGGGGTGCCGGGCCTCGGTCTGAGTCTGACCTTGAGGATGCGGGACCTACAGCTGAGTGGAATGGGGTGAGTTCGGGGGCTGGGCCGGGCCAGGCTGGGAGCCTAGGTGGCCAGCGGGGCCTAGAGGCGAGCCTGTCCACCTGCAGGATGGCAGTGGCTCCCTGCGGCGCAGCGGCTCCTTTGGGAAACTCCGGGACGCCCTGAGGCGCAGCAGTGAGATGCTGGTAAAGAAGCTGCAGGGGGGCAGCCCCCAGGAGCCCCCTAACCCCAGGTGAGCCCCCCACCAAGGTGAGCCTCAAGAACCACCCAGCAACCCCGGATGAGCTCCTGACCCAGAGTGTGCCCCACTGACCCCAGGCAACCTCCCTATCCCTCTCAGGCTCCACCACCCACCAGTCTGCTCCCTCCCCAGCCCCACCCTGCTCCCTGCCCCCGTCTCCCCTGAGTTCCTCCTTGGGCAAATCCCAGGCTGTCCTTTTCCCTCAGGATGAAGCGGGCCAGTTCCCTCAACTTCCTCAACAAAAGCGTGGAAGAGCCGACCCAGGTAAGGGCAGGCGGGTGTCTGGGCACTGGGCAGCTGCGGCCGGGGCTGCATGCGCGCTGCCAAGCTTCCCTCCAGCATGCCTCTTCATCCAGCAACAGTTCCTGGCTCTGTCTCAGGCCTACTTTGGGCTGGACAACGGGGAGACACATGAGGGGAACCCAGCCTCTCCTGGGGGTGGACATGTAAGTGATCAGTGCTAACACAGTCACCGTGGAGATGGGTGGGAGTGTCAGGGCACCAGGGCGTGGCCTTGGGTCAGAACTGCCATTGCCTCTGCCCAGCTCAGGGACTCCGGCTGCCTCTGCCGGGTCAGGCCCCTTCAGGCCAGGGCGGCACAGACTGGCAGCAGCACAGGGCTGAGCCACCTGCCCCCTCTGCCCACAGCCTGGAGGCACAGGTCTCTCTGACAGCCGCACTCTCAGCTCCAGCTCCATGGACCTCTCCCGACGAAGCTCCCTGGTGGGCTAATGCTGAAGGGGCAGCCAGTCACCAGAGCGCCCACCTGGCACACCCCCCTCACCCCAGCCCTGCGCATGGGCCTGCTGCTTGTCCCACCTGTCTCTCCCACAGCCCCTGTCTTTTCTGTTCAATCTCAGGGTAACCTTCTCCCTTGTCATCTCAGCCTGAGCCCTGGAGGCTGGGCCTGCCCACTCCAGCTCGATCCCTTATTTATTCCTTCCAGCAGGGCCCTCTTCCCTAGGTTCGGGGCCAGCAGGAGGTGCCGGCTGGAGTCTCCACCATAGACTCAGTGGCCTGGCCTCCCCAGACCCAAGAACACTAAGCACTCGCCGGCCCTTCGGCACCCTCGCCCTCCCTCCCGACTCAACCCGGCCGTTGCTTCTGTATATAGAGAAATAAGTTATTGGCCGCGCCCCTCCCTTCAGTCCACGGTACTACCCGGGCCTCCCCTCGTCCCTCTTCCAGTGGTACCGCCCAGGCCTTAATCACCCCCATTCCGTGCGGTGGTATCTCCCGGGCTCCACATTCTTGGGAGCGGCGCCTCCCAAGGGGGTCCTGGGACCTTCTCGCGCTCCTCCTGGCCTCTGAGGGATGCGTCCTACCCCCGCCATCGCCCCGTGCCCCAGGACGGAGGCCTTCCCTTAGTCCGTCCTCCCACCGCCGGGCCCTGCCCCGCATCCCGGCCTTATGCACTGCCCCTCCCACCCGGCCCCGCCCAGGCACGGCCCGACCCCGCCCCGGGCACCGCCCACCGAGCCATCCTGCCACGCCGCCTCCCACGCCTGCAGCTTCTCGCGAGGGGCGGCGACGGTCCCTGGTGGCAGGAGGGGCTCCCCCTGTTGCGGGTGAGGCGGCTGCTATTTTCAGATGTTGCTGTAGTAATAAAGACGGTTTGAATCTGAGCCGGGCTTGTTTTGAGACGGAGGTCGGGGTCCCCCAGCGTCTCTAGACTGGGGTGGAGCCGGGAAGGGTCGTGCGTGAGTGGGGGACAGTGTGTCTCGGTCAACCGCTGTCCGCGCAGCTGGGCCCAGATACTCTGCCCCACCCCGGAATTGTGTGGGGGCCCACAAGTCAGGCTTTCCCTAAAACACTCAGTTGTGGGGTTCTGGAGACCGCGGGCTCTTATGAGTTCTGCTCCTCACAAAGTTTTTGACCTTGAGTGAGTTTCCCGAGACTCAGTTTTTTCATCTATGAAATGCGGGTGATGACATGCGGCTGCGAGTTAGGAGTGCCCAGTACACGAAGAACCCTGGACAAATGAACTTTTACTAGTCTTACTAGAACCCACATTCTCATTTAATGTTCACAACGTGGGTATTGGGAGGGCAAGGATGACTGCCTCCGTCAGACAGATGTGAAACGTGCCAAGCCCAGCCCTAAATTGAGCTTTTTAAACACCGAGTCGCGGTCAGGCTTTCTAGCACTGTCCTCAAGCCTAAGTGCGTCCGGCGTGCAAACTACAAGCCCCAGAAGGCAATGCGCCAGCAGTGATGGGAGTGGGCGCGGAGGCGCGGGCTCCCCGACTACGCCTGCGCAGCGGGGCTGAGTTGGAGAATGTCTCAGACTACAAGTTCCGAGAATCAGCGCGGCGAGGCCTGAGAAGAGGACGTTTGCGCCTGCGCGTCGCGGGCGGGGCCTCTGGGGCGGAGTGGCCACCATCTTGGAACGGGAGGCGGAGCAGAGCCGACTGGGAGCGACCGAGCGGGCCGCCGCCGCCGCCATGAACCCCGAATAGTGAGTGAGCCCCGCCCGCGCCGTCCAGCGCAGCCTCGATCCCGAATACAGGGCCGTACGCTTACCGGGGTTGTCTAGCCCGTGTCAGGACTGTGCGGCGTCCCCACATCCGGGTCCGTCTTCCGCTGACCTCCCCCCCCCCCCCTCCGGGTTCTGCCCCTCCCCCCAGGGGCCCCGGGACCCCGGCTCAACACCCCGACCCCTCGCACCCGGGGCCCAGACGTGGCGACCCCGAGGGATAGCTCTTGGAGCCCGAGACACCGGTCCTACCAGGCCTTATCGGTCAGATGACCCCGCAGTCCCGGTCACTTCAGGCCTCAGTTTCCCCACCTGCTGCTTGACAAGTGTCCCGGAGTTTTGGAGCCCGTCTTGATAGTTTCTGGTCTCGGGTTCAGGCTCGGGCCCTTTAGGTCGGGCAGTGAATCCCTCTATCCTCTTTCTCCTGAAGCCCGGCTCCTGGGGCCGGCCCAGAAGCTAGCCAACTACGCGGGAGGCCCCGAAGCGCCGCTTGGGTCGCGTCTCCCGCAGGTCCTCTCTTCCGGGGCTGCCTCCTACCCTTTGCCTGGGTCGCGCTGTCCTGTCGCTCCCGGCGGTCCGTCCTTTCCCGCCCTCTCCTCGCTTTTGCTCAGGCCCCCAACGCCACCGTCACACCCCTTCCCTTGGCTGTCACACTGCCTGTGAAGTTTAGATGAATATGGAATTTGCTCTCCCCCTTCCAGTGGGATTCTCTGGTCCTCAAACTCTCCTCACTGTTGGTCACTCCCCCTGCGGGTAGGTGGCCCACATCTCATGCCCAGGACTAATAGTTTTCCCCAAGTATCAGTGATCTTCTTCCTCTTCTGCCACTTCCTTTTTCTCCTCCACATCCAGGTCTCAGATTTCCTTGGGGAAGGGTGAAGCTCTGAGCTGGATTGGGAGGGGAACAGAGAAGGGAACCAGCAGGCTCTCGAAGGGACTTTGGAGTCTGACAAACCTGGTTTGAGTCTTAAAGCGATAAACTGTGTAAGTTAGGGCAAGTCACTTCCCTTCTCTGGCCTCTGGTTTCCTCATTAGTTGACAGTGACAAAACTGACTTCATTGAACTGTTGTGAAGATTAAATGAGATGATGCATTTAAAGTACTTCACACAGGGTCCGTCCACAGGTTGGAACTCAATAATATTAAATGTGATTACCTTTTACCTTTTTTTTTTTTTTTTTTTTTTTTGAGACAGGGTCTCTCTCTGTCACCCAGGCTGGAGTGCAGTGGCGCGATCATGGCTCACTGCAGTCTCCAGCTCTTGGGCTGAAGCAGTCCTCCTGCCTTGTCCTCCTGAGTAGCTGGGAATACAGAGGCACACCACCGCACCTGGCACATTTTTAAATTTTTTTAAAGACAGGGTCTCGATATGTTTCCCAGCCTGATCTCAAACTCCTGGGCTTAAATGATCCTCGTGCCTCGGGCTCCCAAAGTGTTGGGATTACAGGTGTCAGCCACTGCACCCAGCCTCAAGTGCAATTTTCATTGCAACTTGACCACCTCTTCCTGGTGACTTTATAACAGGTTTTTTGTTGTTGTTGTTGTTGTTGTTGTCTCCAAAGAGATGGGGTTGGCCGGGTGCGGTGGCTCACACCTGTAATCCCAGCACTTTGGGAGGCCGAGGCGAGTGGATCACGAGGTCAGGAGATCGAGACCATCCTGGCCAACATGGTGAAACCCTGTCTCTACTAAAAATACAAAAATTAGCCAGGCATGGTGGCGCGTGCCTGTAATCCCAGCTACTCTGGAGGGTGAGACAAGAGAATCGCTTGAACCAGGGAGTTGGAGGTTGCAGTGAGCCGAGATCGTGCCACTGCACTCCAGCCTGGTGACAGAGTGAGACTCCGTCTCGAAAAAACAAAAGAAAAGAGAGACGGGGTCATGCTGCATCACCCAGGCTGGTCATGCACTCCTAGGCTCCAGGGATCCTCCTGCTTCAGCCTCCCCAGTAGCTGGGACCACAGGCACACACCACAGCACCCGGCCATCAAGTCTCTTTACGTGGGTTTTCCACTTAATAGGTTCTAGACTGGGCCCTGGCTTCTAATTCTGGGGCCTCCTCTGCCAAGCCAGGCACACCACAGGGCATGTACTGGGGATTCCCTAAATAGCCCCTACTGGACCAAACCATGAAGTCTCAGAAATCAGGGTAGGATACCCAGCTCTGTTGCCTTGGCAGGTCACATGCCTCTCTGTGTCTTGATTTCTTTCTCCATAAAGTGAGAATTTAGACTCAGCAAGCTGAGAGCCCTTTGGGCTAGCTGTTTGTGGAGGGAGGCATCAGCCCTCCCTGACCGGGACTGGTGGGAAGATCTGGTGAGCACCATAGTATTCTAAACCAAGGGATGGCCAGGTGTAGTGGCTTACCCCTGTAATCCCAGCACTTTCAGAGGCCAAGGCAGGTGAATCAATTGAACCCGTGAGTTTGAGACCAGCCTGGGCAACATAGTGAGACCCCATCCCTACAAAAAATGAAAACATTAGCCAGGGGCCAGGTGTGGTGGCCCACACCTGTAATCCCAGCACTTTGGGAGGCCAAGGCAAGTGGATCACCTGAGGTCAGGAGTTCGAGACCAGCCTGGCCAACATGGTGAAACCCTGTCTCTACTAAAAATACAAAACTTAGCCGGGCATGGTGGCAGGTGCCTGTAATCCCAGCTACTCGGGAGGCCGAGGCAGGAGAATTGCTTGAACCCGGCAGGCGGAGGTTGCAGTGAGCCAAGATCGTGCCATTGCACTCCAGCCTGGGCAACAAGAGTGAAACTCGGTCGGAAAAAAAAAAAAAAAAAAAGATTAGTTAAAAGTGGTGGTGGATGTGGACACCTGAAATCCCAGCTACTCGGGAGGCTGAGGTGGGAAGATCACTTTGAGCCCGCGAGGCAGAGGCTGCAATGAGCCGTGATCACTTCAGTGCACTGTAGCCTGGGTGACAGAGTGAGACCTTATTGCTAAAAAAAAAATAAAAATAAACCAAGGGATGCCTCATGGGGTGGGGGAATCCTGTAATTGTGACTCCAGGATGATGGTAGGTGGGCTCCCTGCCTCCCTTCACGCCTTCCCATCTTCTCTCTCCAGTGACTACCTGTTTAAGCTGCTTTTGATTGGCGACTCAGGCGTGGGCAAGTCGTGCCTGCTCCTGCGGTTTGCTGTGAGTAAGAAGCCTCCCATACCATCCACCTGGGGTCCTGACTGGCAGCTGGGGGGAGAAGGGACAACCCAGAGCACAGTAGTTTCAAGATCTGGGAACCAGGGGTGAAGCTGTAAGACCTGCCACCAGCACATCTGCCCTGAACAAGACAGGGCTGGCCAGCTGAGTGCTGGCAATTGGGGCTTGGTGGTTCGGAGACCCAGCTGGGGCAGGCAGCTGGAGGGAGGCTCTCCAAGTGGGCCTCACCTCATTCACTCCCGTCATTTCACTGGCCCCTGAACTTCCAGGATGACACATACACAGAGAGCTACATCAGCACCATCGGGGTGGACTTCAAGATCCGAACGATCGAGCTGGATGGCAAAACTATCAAACTTCAGATCGTGAGTGTCGCTCTTCCCAAAATCCCCGGTACAGAGGTATCCGCCTTGGGAGGGAAGGGACTCTGGGACTCTGGACCTCAGCTGACCTGCTCCTCTGCCTCCTGTCTCCTAGTGGGACACAGCGGGCCAGGAACGGTTCCGGACCATCACTTCCAGCTACTACCGGGGGGCTCATGGCATCATCGTGGTGTATGACGTCACTGACCAGGTACTCCTGGACTAGCCATCCTCAGCTTGGCCTCCTTAGCCTTAGGTCTTTGACTCTTCTTTTTCCTCCTTCCATCCTCTCTTTCCTGATGCTTCCTGGAAAGAACACTGTATTTGTCTGCTTGCAGGAACTAATTAGGAAAAAGAAAAAAAATAGGTGACTGTACTTGGACTCATTTCACAAGGAGGGAAACAGCCACAGAAATGGATCCTCCGAAGGCCCTGCTGCAGGTTCTGGCAGGACAAGGCCTCACACCTTCCCTCCCCGCCAAGCCAAACTTGCCACCTTATTGTAGACCTAGGCACCTGTGTGTTGTGGGAGTTTAGTCAGGCAGTTGGCTGCTATGCTGGGCCTGTGGCTTCCTGTGTGAAGACACGGTGCAGGGGGACAATTAGAGGGCCTTAGACAAAGAAGCGGGGAAGCTTGAGATCTGGGCCCAATGCGAGCAGAGATCCAGAAGCTCTGCCTCCAGCAGCAGCGTTAGAACCATGTGACTGGCAGTGGTGGTAGCAAGAGCTGGAAATGGTTCCATGAAACCTTATAGTTTACAGAACCTGGCCCAGCCCTCAGATTGCCTCTGATGCTCAGAAGAGGTCTGTGTTCCCATCGCACAGGTAAGGAGTTGGGCTCAGGATGGTGAGGTGACTTGCCGAGGGTCCTTCAGCTAGTCCGGTGGCAGAGGCAGAAAGCCTGGATGGCTCATTCCACCTGCTTTGTTTTTTTCTACCAAATGTTGTTGCTTAACAGGGCCAAGCCCTGGAGATAAGGAGCAAGCTTAAATCAGCTGTGGGCCGGGAAGAGTCCCTGTCTGAGGAGCAGCCGGGCTCTAGCTCACCAGGGACTCGATGTCCCCAGCTCTGGACGAGCTGTGAGGAAGCTACATACCACCTAGAGAGGTTACCAAGGCCCACCTGACTGCCGTATATCCAGTGACCTTATTTCAGCAGATTGACCTCTCGTGGCTTTGGACACTGTTCTCTTCTCTCTCCTTGAAAAGTGGACCGTCCCCAGCTCCTCAGTCTCCTGCAGCACTCGATTCTCTATTGTCAGTGTCTATTTGCTGGTCTGTCCAGTGCTGCCTCCCATCACCCTGTGTTTGGTGCTTCTCCACTGCCCTGGACTCTCCTCCTTACACTTGTGCATGGCTGTGGCCACTCTGTGGTTTGCTTCTGCCTTGTGTTCTGTGATTCCTGCATCTTAACAGCCGTGGCTGTGGCGTCCCTCCTCTGTCCATGTCTACGCTGGCACTTTGTGTCTGTATTAATCCTGATCTTCATGATCTTCTCTAGTAAACTAAATGGTGGGGTTTGTGTTTTCTAGATGAGGAAACTTGCTTGAAAAGGCGTTAAGTAACTTGCCGCTGGTCTCACAGGAAGGGCAAAGCCAGTTTTGGAGGACTCTTAGCTTTTGAGCACACCCTTTCCTACTCTCAAGCAGCCTCTGCAGAACTCAGATGTCCAGCGCTGGCCTATCTGTCCCCAAACCAGTGCCTCCATCCCCATTTTTAATATTTTTATTTATTTTAAGACGTGGGGTCTCACTCTGTCACCCAGACTGCAGTGCAGTGGTGTGATCATAGCTCATTGTAACCTCAACCTCCTGGGCTTAAGGGATCCTCCTGCCTCAGCCTCCTAAGTCACTGGGACTACAGACACACCACCATGCCCCAGCTGCATCCCCATCTTTGTGACACAATCCTTGTCAGCCTGACCAGAAAACTCTTCCCTCCCCCATCCAGTCAGTCTCAAGTCCCCTCTATTCTCTCCCCATCATCTTTCTCAAATCTGTCCCCTCATAATAATAGCAGTGATGAGGATAATAGCAGCTCTTGCCAATTAAGCACTTGTTATGAGACAAGCCTGCATTCATTCTCTTCATGCTCACAATCAGCCCTTCTGGGAGGTACTGTTTATAGAAATGAGGAAACTGAGGCTCAGAGTGGTCAGGTGACATACCTGGGGTCACACAGTAAATGGCTGAGCCAGGCCTTCAGCAGCGGTGGTCTGACTAAATCTTGTGTGCTTCCCTGGCTCGGTGCACGTTCTCTTCCCTGGGTTATTCCAACCATTCGCAGTTGGTCTCTATCTTGCTAGTCTGATCTGGCCTCTGCCTCCTGTCAAGACTAGCATAGGTGTGATTCTGTTGCTTCTGGCCTAAGAAACGCCCACTGGCTCCTGGTCTAAGTCAAAGACTTAGCCAGGCTAAGACAGTCTGTGCTCTGGCCTCTCCCCAATCCCCCCTCTTTCCTCCCTGCTTCTCCCTCTCACCTTTCTCCTCCCCCCTCCTCATTCCCCTCCCCCTCTCCCCTCCCTGTTGAGTGTCTGCATCCCAGCAACATTCCATTTCCTCCCATTCCCCAGAGACACCATGCCCCTCCCATTCAGTGACCTGGCACATGCTGGCTCCCCAGCTGGCACCTCTCCTGCACAAGGCCAGTTATCACCTGCAGGCTTAGGTCCACTGTTGCTCCCACCTCAAGCAGAGGTGGTCTGGGGGCTCCCCAGCCCCTGCCTTCTAACCTGTTTTGCCCTTGTGTGTGGCCTGGTCTATTCATCTAGTGTCCTGTGAACATGTTAGGGCCGGGCCCAAGTGTGATTTCCCCCTTTGTCCCCAGCACTTAGCACAGGACCCAACTTGGAACATGGCAGGAGGTCTAAGTTTGAGCCTGTGTGATATCACCAGGCCTCTGGCTCCTAAGCAGGAAAAGTGGCCCTAGCTTGAGCACTTTCCTGAAAGTCCTGCCTTTGTGTGTGGGGTAGGGGCGCAAGCTGCTGGGAGAGTCTGAAGCCGAGTAATGAGGCTGTTGGTGCCAAAAGTAGGATGAATTTTAGGCTGTTCCCAGGATTCTTGTCTCCCCACAGGCCAGGGCCGCCTCTGAGAGGACCCTCGACCTTCTGTGCTCCAAGGCTTCAAACCTCAAAGGGATTTTCAGGCCATGGTGGGAATTGTGACTTGCGGACCTGTTACTCTCTGTTCCTGTCTCCCTTCCGCCCTCTCTTTGCTTCTCACATGTGGTTAGGCCTGCAGGTGTCTCAGGGAGAGAGACAGCTGCAGGGAGCAGAGCTGGCAGGCCCAAGTTGGGGCAGCTGTTGAGGTGTTGGGGCAGTTGGCAGGCTGCTGGGGCTGTTCGGGGTCTTGGATGGAGGAGGGCAAGGAGGAAGGTTCAGCCTGGAGCAGAGGGCTTCCTCAACATCCCTGAACCCAGGACTCAAGGCACCCGGAGCTGTACTGTTCCCCTCAGAGAAGGTCTTGTTCTCCAGGCCTGGGGTAGGGGTGACAGGAGCAAAATAACTTTGGCCCCTGGCCCCCTTTAGGAATCCTACGCCAACGTGAAGCAGTGGCTGCAGGAGATTGACCGCTATGCCAGCGAGAACGTCAATAAGCTCCTGGTGGGCAACAAGAGCGACCTCACCACCAAGAAGGTGGTGGACAACACCACAGCCAAGGTAGCAGATGGGCCAGTCTGCCCAGGGTGGGGGCACTGGGGCCTGCTGCCCCTCACCCTGCTCTCCCCTCCTCTTCTCTCCTCTCCCTTGTCAGGAGTTTGCAGACTCTCTGGGCATCCCCTTCTTGGAGACGAGTGCCAAGAACGCCACCAATGTCGAGCAGGCATTCATGACCATGGCTGCTGAAATCAAAAAGCGGATGGGGCCTGGAGCAGCGTCTGGGGGCGAGCGGCCCAATCTCAAGATCGACAGCACCCCTGTAAAGCCGGCTGGCGGTGGCTGTTGCTAGGAGGGGCACATGGAGTGGGACAAGAGGGGGCACCTTCTCCAGATGATGTCCCTGGAGGGGGCAGGAGGTGCCTCCCTCTCCCTCTCCTGGGGCATTTGAGTCTGTGGCTTTGGGGTGTCCTGGGCTCCCCATCTCCCTCTGGCCCATCTGCCTGCTGCCCTGAGCCCCAGTTCTGTCAGGGTCCCTAAGGGAGGACACTCAGGACCTGTGGCCAGGCAGGGCGGAGGCCTGCTCTGCTGCTGCCTCTAGGTGACTTTCCAAGATGCCCCCCTACACACCTTTCTTTGGAACGAGGGCTCTTCTGTCGGTCTCCCTCCCACCCCCATGTATGCTGCACTGGGTTTCTCTCCTCCTTCTTCCTGCTGTCCTGCCCAAGAGCTGAGGGTCTCCCCGGCCTCTACTGCCCTGGCTGCAGTCAGTGCCCAGAGCCAGGAGTGTGGCCAGGGGATCCAGGACCTGGGATCCAGCGCCCTGGGCTGGACCTCAGGACAGGCATGGAGGCCACAGGGGCCCAGCAGCCCACCCTTTCCTCTCCCCACCGCCTCCTCTCCCCTCCCACACTCCCAGCTCGAGCCGTCCAGCTGCGGTGGGGTCTGAGTATATCTAGGGCGGGTGGGCGGGTAGCAGCGCTGGGCCTGTGTCTTGAGCCTGGAGGGAGTCTGCTTCTGCCGCCCTCTGCCCTGCCAGAGACAGACCCATGCGCTGCCTGCCCACCGTGCCCCTTTGTCCCCATGTGAGGTGGAGACGGAAGGCCCACCGTGCCAGAGGCTGGGCACCAGCCTTAACCCTCACTCTGCTAGCACCTCCTCCCTTTCCCCAAGGCAGCACATCTGGCTCACTCTCCCCTCGGTCTCTGGAGCCCACCAGGGAAGGCCCCCATCCCCTGCCGCTACTTCTCTGGGGAATGTGGGTTCCATCCAGGGTTGGGGGCCTCTCTGCTCACCCACTCTGCACCCAGGATCCTAGTCCCCTGCCCTCTGGCACAGCTGCTTCCTGCAAGAAAGCAAGTCTTCGGTCTCCCTGAGAAGCCATGTCCCTTGTGCTGTCTCTTGCCTGTCCCACCTGTGCCCTGCCCTCCAGCTTGTATTTAAGTCCCTGGGCTGCCCCTTGGGGTGCCCCCCGCTCCCAGGTTCCCCTCTGGTGTCATGTCAGGCATTTTGCAAGGAAAAGCCACTTGGGGAAAGATGGAAAAGGACAAAAAAAATTAATAAATTTCCATTGGCCCTCGGGTGAGCTGAGGGTTTTTGCAAGGAAGTTGTGGTGGCCAAGTGTGGTCTGTGGTCTAAGCCCAGCCTTGGGGTGGGGGGATGGAACTGGAACCCTGGGCTTGGTGGGGTGCACGGGGGTCCTGGCTTGGTTTCTGTGTCCTAAGGCTGCTGGCGAAAGCCCTTGACCCCGTTTCCTGGGGCCAGGAAAGCTGCTTGTGCTTCTGTGGTCTGTCCCCAAGGGCCCAGCACCGTTCTGTCAGGGAAAGAGGCGGGCGGCCTTCAGCTCATACCTGCCGTGCCCTCCCCAACTCCCGCGGGGCACACGGCAGAGGTGTGGGGTCGGGCAGCCAATGAGAGGGCCCCCACTGCACCTGGCCCGACCTCCTTCAGCGCCCCCCAAAACCCCGCTGCCCCCATTCAGCCCCTGTCCTAGCTTCACTGTGTGTCCCAGCCAGGTGCTTCTGCCGCCTCCGACAGTGACAAGTGCCTCGCACTTCAGCCTCTGCCCTGAGCGCCCGCCCGAGGGGGCCGAGTGCGACCGTGCTGGTGGCTGGAGTGCCTAGGGGTGCGGGGTGCTGGGGGGCGGCCGCGTCTATGCTGTCCGGAGGGTGAACGGCCGCGAGCTCGTCGGGGCTAGGGGTGGCGCCCGAGCCGGGCGGGCAGACGAGGGGCGCGCGGAGACCCAGCCCCGCCCGAGGCCGCTCGAGCGGCGGCCCCGCCCCCGGCTCCGCCCCGCCGGCTTCGCGGGCTGGAGAGCGAGGGAGCCGCGGGCGAGGGATCGCAGGATGAGCGATCGGGGCCCGGGCAGCCGGCAGCGGACGCGCCCCCCGAGCCCACCGGCCCGCGCCCCGCGCCCCCCACGGCCCCGCGGTCCCGGTCCCGGCCGCATCACCCACCTCCCCCGAGCCGCACGGGCCATGCCCGGCCGGCCCTAAGCGCGGGCCGGGGGGCGTCCCCTTGCGCTCGGGCCCCGCGCTGGCGCCCCCCGGGCCGCCGCCCGGCGCGGGGGCCATGGCGTTCACCTTCGCCGCGTTCTGCTACATGCTCACCCTGGTGCTGTGCGCCTCCCTCATCTTCTTTGTCATCTGGCACGTAAGGCCGGGCTGGGGCTGGGGGCGGGGTGGGGGGCAGGGGCCACGCGGAGCTGGAGGGACCCAGGGCGGGTGGTCTCAGAGCCCAGGGGAAACTTGCTATCCCCCAGCCGTCGGCTTGTCGGCTTCGCCCCTATTAACACCCCCCACGGTCGGCTTTCTTCCTGGGGCCCCCCTTCCTCCGCCGCCCCCGCCTGTCTGTGTGTATGTCAGTCGGTCCCTGACCCCCTCCTCTGCCCTCGTCCTCTGCCCCATGCAGCCCTTGAGGTGGGGAGTGGAATTTCTGGAATTTTTGCTCCTTTATCTTCTTCTACGTCCCCCCCCCCCCCCACACCATCCAGCCGCCTCCATTAGTCCGTCGGGCAGTTTGTCTGTCTGCTGCCCCCCCCTCCTTTGTGGGTTTTTCCAGCCAGAGTGATGGAGCTGGTTGCTATGGCAACTGCATCTGTTTACAGGACCCACAGATCTCAGAGCCCATTAACCCTTTGCCTTCCCCGCCCCCTCCCTGACCAAGCAGCAGTTGGCTCTCATCAGCTCCCAGAGACCTAGCCCCCACCACCGGCTCACCTTGGGTTTCCCTACCCCTCCTGTTGGGGGCTTCCCAGCCCCCCAGGTTTCCTCTCCATTTTCCAGCTTCCCTCCTCTTCCTGTTCCCCTTCCCCTTTGTCTCACATACCCCTTGGTCTGTCCCTCACCCTGGCCTAGCCTCACACCTGGTTCTTCAAAATGTCCATTCCTTATCCTGCATCCGACCCATCGCTTCCCCCAGGCTCCCTCCTCCTCCCCTCCCAGCCCCTCTCCTCCAGGGCCTCCTCTGCCTGGCTCCCTTCCCCTCACTACAGAACTATCAATCAGCCTCCAGCTGGTTGTTGGGGGGCCCCTGGCCCCACTTTACTGCCCTCCCTCCCCACCCCCACCCAAACCCCGTGCCTGTCTCTGTAACAGCCTGCCCAGCTCGGCCCTGGCCGGCTCAGCTCAGCATCCTCTGCTCACACCTCCCGCGCACACCTCCCTGATTGTCATTCCCTTTCGGGGGTCCTCTTATCCCTCCCTCGATCCCATTTCCCATAGCCCTTCCCTCCTTCCTCCCGGTGCCTCACCTGCTTCTTTCCCGGGCTCCCCACTTCCTCTCTCCTTTCTCTTCCTGGGACCTGCCGCCTGCTCCATGGTTCCCCCTGCGCTCCCTTTGCCATCCCCTGACACCTTGCTCTTTGACATCGGGATTCCATAGACTGACTGAACACCTACTGTGTGAGGAGTGAGCCCCCACAGGCACCTCAGCACTGTCACTCCCTGGCCTGGCTCTGCTCTCTCTCTGGGTCTTGGTTGCTTTGTGTTTCCCCCCCTCCCCCGCACCCCGAGTTACTCTATTTTTCTTTCTGTGGGGTAGGGGCAGGAGGGCTAGGGTTCTAAGGATTGGAGGGAGCTGGCGGCCACAGGCTAGGGAATGCAGAGCTGACCAGCTCCTGGGAGAAGGGCTCCTGGAATTCAAGAAGCCCCTTTTTGGGGCCTTCCCCACCCAGGGCCTTCCCACAGCCCCTGTAGGGTCCCTGTCCTCAGGGGATTCTCAGCAGTTTATCCACCACGCCTGCATTGATGCTTCCCAAAGATCAGGCTCTGGGTGGCTTTGAGGGGGTCAAGGATGAATAAAACCCAGACTTTGCCCTTGTGGAGTACTCAGGCTGGGAGGAAAGGCCCAAGCTTTGAAGAAATGTCTTTGTTCATTCAACAGATATTGATTGAGCACCTGTGTGAGGTACTCTTGTCCACTCAGCCATTTAGCTGGACAATCTTAGCAAGTCATTTGTCCCGAGTCTGGTTCCTCGCCGGCAAAGTGGGCCTGTGCACATCAGAACGCCTAGTGCGGTCTGCTGGGTGGTTGGGGGATAGGAGGTGTGGTCCTCAGTCCACAGCTGCTAAGAACTAGACTCTTACAGGGCAGGACCCCAGATCCCACTTCAGACCCTCAGCCCAGGCCCCAGTGTTCCTAGGCAACCCTGGCGGTGAGTGACGCGTGTCAGCTGTCACCATGGGGGATTGTTTGTTCCGGGGGGCTGAGTCAGCGCCAAGCAGGCTGGGGGGTGGGAGGCGCGACGCCCGCCGCCTGCTGGTGGTGCCAGCTCTGGGGCACAGACGGCACCCTTCTGCTCCCTGTGGACCCTGTTGCTGTGCGTGCCAAGCGGCGGCTGCCCAGAGTCAATGGGGAGCTGGGCAGGGGCGGGGGTGATCCAGATGGCCCCAGCTCCCTCCAGGAAGTCCATGTTCTTTCTCTCTGAGCCGTCTGGGGTCTGGGATGCGTGGGGGTGGTGGGCCTGCTGCCTCATCCTGGGGCTGGTGCTGACGGGAGGGGACCCCAGCAGGCTCCTCTGCCAGCCCATTTCCCCCAAGTCACCTGTCAGCTCCTTCCAGGCCCATCCCATCACCCCCTCAAACACTTGCTCCCCTGGAGAGTTTCCACCCATGAGGACACTGTCTGTCAGACACCCCAACACCTGAAGCCACCTTAGACTTCTGCCTTCACTTCTCGGCCATTTGAACCCTCTGGAGTCTGGCTCCTAAAGAGCTGTAGAATCCCATACATGCCTTCCGTCTCCACTACAACTCTCCTCACTCAGACCACCATCAGCCCTGCCCCTAACCCTCCAAACCGTCCCCTTGCTGGTCTGGCCTGAGTATGACACAGTGGTTAGGAATTTTAACTCTGGAGTCACACTGGGTTAGAATCCACTAACCAGCCGTGTGGCCCTGGACAAGTCACTTAACCTTCCCCAGTTTCCTCATCTGCAAAACAGACATGAAAATGAAACTAGTACCTAAGTCATTAGGTTGTAAGAATTAAATGAGTTAATCCACATACCGGCCAGCAGAAGCACCACTTAGATCTCAGCTGTGACTGTCATTGAGCTTGGATTTCCTGCCCCACCAATCCTGAGACGTGGACCAATCCTGACATGGACCTGACCACCCCACTCTGCTGCTGTGTACTCTTCAATGCCTCCCCCCAATATTTTTGTGTTAAAGTCCAAAATCCTGGTCTGGCCTCGCAGGGCACCCATGTCTGGCTCTGCTGAACTCTCCAACTCCTCTTCCACCACTCTCTTTTCTTCCTGCTCGCTGCGCCGTCATGCCAGCCCCATGAAACCCACAGCCTCCAGAATGTCTCCTGACCTTTCACCCCTCTGCCATTGCACCTTCTACTGCTTGGACTGCATTTCCCCCATTTGCTCACCAACACCTACTCCGGGTCGAGCCTGAACTCCCTCACCCCCCACACAGGCTTAAGCGCCCACCTCAGGTCCTCCCTATACCCCAAACCCTGATCACCTGGAAGGTAGAGTGATCATCCCTCTGGGCCTGGGTTCCTCCCGGGCAGGTGCTGCATCCCAGGCCTCTGGAGCCCCAGTGCTCCGCACAGGGCCTGAGACCTGGCAGGACAGACACGAGGCCATGTCTTGGGATGTTTTGGAAGGGGGTGTAGTGGACATGAGCCTGAACTGGGCATCCAGACGCTAGGGTTCCCTTCTGGGCTGTTGTAATGACCTTGGACTAGGCCCTGCCCCTCCCTGGGCCTCGGTTTCTCCACCTTTGCAACAAGCTCCACCTGGCTGGTCCTCTTCAGTAAACTATCCCATAGAAGGACTTGAGGGGAGGACATAAGCTGCTGCCCCAACCCTGACGGGCACACGCCCCTCCCCCAGATCATAGCCTTTGATGAGCTGCGGACCGACTTCAAGAACCCCATCGACCAGGGGAACCCTGCGCGGGCAGTAAGTGATACATGTGCTGTGCCGAGGTGTGTCCGTCCGTCTGTCTTTCCATCTGTCGTGAGCTGGGGGTGGGAGACGGGAAGACGGGGGTGGGGTGGGGGGCCTACGGCCATACCCCCTTCCTCTCTGTCTCCGCCCCCAGCAAACACCTGGCGCGGGCTCAGGGCTGAGTTCCTCCTGGCGGGGCGGTGGTTGCCAGGCTCTGGGCCGTTGCCATGGAGACGCGGGTGAAGGCCCCATGGTGACGGTCTCCATGGGGACGGCGCGGCTGCTTCCCGGCCGCGCCGACAGTGCCGCAGAGACCGCTCTGGCGCCCCCTGGCGGCCACATGCGGGGCGGTGGGAGCTGATCCAGTACCTGCTTCTCCGCCTCCCCCATCGCGGCCTTTTCCTTCCCCCAACAGCGCGAGCGTTTAAAAAACATCGAACGCATCTGCTGCCTCCTGAGGAAGGTCAGTATCAGGGCTGGGGGCAGGAGGCTTCTAGCCCAGCGCTGCCCCCACTGTCTGTGGCCCAGAACCAGCCCTTCCCCTGCTTTGGGCCTGTTTGATCCACTCTACTTGGGAGGGAGTGGGAAGCCAGAGGCGTTTTAATCCCCAGAGGTCACAGTGGGTGGGCACCTCCCAAACCCCAGCTCCTCTCTGTGCCCTTGAAGCCTGGGTCTGTCATAGCACCAGGCTGCTGACCTCTCACCCTCACTCCCTCAGCTGGTGGTCCCAGAATATTCCATCCACGGCCTCTTCTGTCTGATGTTTCTGTGTGCAGCAGAGTGGGTGACCCTGGGCCTCAACATCCCCCTCCTCTTCTACCACCTCTGGAGGTGAGGGTAGCAGCTGCCTTGGGGAGGCTGAGATGGGGAACACGGGCAGGATGGGGGTGGGAGCCCTGATGGCAGACATTCAAGCCCCTGTCTGCCTCAGGTACTTCCACCGTCCTGCAGATGGCTCTGAGGTCATGTATGATGCGGTCTCCATCATGAATGCTGACATTCTCAACTACTGCCAGAAGGAGTCCTGGTGCAAACTTGCCTTCTACCTGCTCTCCTTCTTCTATTACCTGTACAGGTGAGGCCTTGCCCACGGCAGTCAGAACTCAGGGAAGGGATGTCCCAGCATCACGCTTCCAATCCCAAGTTCCTGCTTTTTGCCCTTGAGGACTGAGGGCAGCCCAGGGTGTGGCCAGGTGGGCATCTGGGTGGCTGTGTGTGTGCAGGGCTAGGCTCACTGGCTCATCTTCCCACAGTATGGTTTATACGTTGGTGAGTTTCTAAGGGGGAAGCCGGCCAGGGAGCGAGCCCAGAACGGACCGGACGCCTGTGCACCCCCAGCCCTGCCCCTTGGCCGCAGAGGCCTCAGCCCTGGGGAGGGAGGGGGCACTGGTGCCCCCAGCCTCTCCAACCCCCAAACTGCTGCTGCGGGGGGCCCCCCCCCCCCCACCTTCAGAGCCCTCCCCCTTGGACTAGAGCGGCTGGGCAGAGCTCGAAACAGGGGCAGGGGCTCCTCTGCCAGCCTGTGAGCATGGCAGTCATTCCTGGAAGGGGCAGGACCTCCGAACTTGTCCACTTCGGGGGAAACTTGGGCCCTGCCAAGGGGCAGAGCTTGACCCTGGAAATTCTGGGCCACCCCCTCCACCCCCACCCTGAGGCTCCCCCTGCAGGTGGGGGGGTACCCGCACCGGGAATGAGCAGGCTCAGCAGGGGGGCAGCCCCAGCCCTAGTCTGCCCTCCCCTCTCCCCTAGGCTCTTTCTCCAGCCCTGTCTCCATCTGCCCCAACCCCAGCCCACCTTGTCTCTTGGACCTATTTTCTATGTCGCCTGGAGGAGTCCGGCACCCCCTCCCCGGCCATTTGTGACAAAATATGAATAAACTACTGCAAATATGTGGGCCCTGGTTCTGCTCCTGGAAAGCTTGAAGAGGAGATGGGGGCTGATTACAGGGACTGTATAGGGGGCAGCCCTAAGCTGAATCCCCAGCCTGGCTTGTCTCACCCCACTAGCCCACAGACCCTGCTGGAGCCCCCCAGAGGGATCAGAGGCCTTCCAGGTCCCCTCAGCAGCCTCCTTCCATCTTCTCTTTCCCAGCTGAGGCTGCTGAAACCCTTATAAGGCAGCATCAAGGTCACCAAAGTCATAAAGCCCTCCCTGGGTCCACCTTCTTCCTAGACAGCCCCAAGCCTGGTCCCCTGGGCAATATGGAGGCCCAGAGGTATCTGTAGCTCCCCATCAGGCCCCAGGAACAAGGGCCAGACAAAGTCAAGGAAATCAAATCTTCAATGAATGAAAAACTCAGTGCCATCTGGGGCCAGGGGGTCACCGGACCAGGTGGAAAGTCAGCCAGTATATGATGAGGGGCTGGAAGGCTGCAGCTCCCAGAGTCAGGTAGAGCTGGAGACGCTGCCGGGGGACAGGGCCCCCCATGCTGTCGGGGCCCAAGGCTGCTGTCCGCAAAGAGCGCACCTGGAAGAAAGGAGAGCTGAAACCTGGCCAGGAGGGGGAGGTTTGCCCTCAAGTGAAGGCAGGGGAATGGGGGGCGCGCCAGACTCACAATGAAGTACATGAGTGCCGATGAGGTCCAGGCCAGCGCCACGTAGTAGCCATCGCTGCCGAACAGCAGCCCCGTGAGCACACTAAGGATCATTCTGGAGGTGGGAGGAGGAAACGGTTGGTGACCCCCAGGGGTCTAGGCCTGAGATTGGCCCTACCCCCAATGCCCAGAGCCCAGCTAGACCCCACCTCCCACAGCGCCTTTTACTCTCAATCTGTCCCCACAGGGACCCAGACCCCAAAGAGATATGGAAGGCCCAGGACTCAGCCCCAGGACCTGGATCTGAGACCCCCTTCTCTCCCCAAGACTCTTGCAGAGTGACTCTCAACACCTCCCCAACCTCTGCATGGCACGCAGGTCCTCAGGAGACTGCTGAAGACAGCTGCTCCCTCTTAACAGAGCAGTGCTAGAGGTCACTGGTGGCCGAGACATGTCCAGGGTCACAGTTCGAGGCTACAGCTATGCAGGCCCAGACCCAAGGCCACCTCCCCCTGGCCCACAAGTGCTCACCCCACATATTTGTAGCCACTGTAGGCCAGCAGGTGAAAGGTGCTCAGGTCACTGCGCACGGTGGCCAGGTAGAGGCCCAGGAGCAGGGCCAGCACCTCCATCACCACCCACACCAGCGCCGTGCTTGCACACAGGCCCAGCACCTCCGGGGAGAACCTGCGCCAAAGCAGGGGTGGCTCAGAGCCAGGCATCCTGAGGCAGGGGTGAGGAAGATAGACTGGGGCAACAGAGGGTGAGCTGGGGACCACCACATATGCCCTAGGGAGGTTGGGAGAAGAGCTCACAGGGAGGGGAGGGTAAGGGAGGGGTTTGGCACTGACCTTTTCTGAATGCCCAGTGCCATCCCAGCCAGGAGCACGTAAGTAATGAAGGCCATCGCTGCCAAGTGCCAGAGAGATGCGATCAGCTTGGCTTCCTCCATCAGAGCTGCCTTACTAGGCATTCGGGTTCACTGACATGTCCTATACTTCCTTCTCTGCATAGCCCAGCATGGCCTGACCTCCACATTCTGCTCCCAAATGCCCTGACTGGGGTGCCTGTCTCCGATCAGCCCTCTCCCACTGTGTAAATGCCACCTGACCCTTCTTCCAGGACCACAAGCCACCTTTCCTTACCCTGTGCTGGGAAGCTCATCAGTTTTCTGCTGCATCTCAGAAACTGTATCATGGGCCAAGGCCATTGTTCCGCCTATACAGGGACCAAACTGGTTTCTGGCAAGACCAGAATGCAGGTTCAGTGGACACCCATGCTGTCCTGAGTCTGGGGCCATGGAGATGACCTCACCGCAGTCAGCAATTCTAAGTCTCAGCACTGGCTAGGGCCCTGGCTGCCCAACAATGCAGGGAACTCCAACTTTAACTTTGGGCAGTATTCATAAAAGCTCAGAGCCAGTGGGAGCCGGGCATTAGTAGCAGTTTTAACTCTGTCTTCTGCCCCGCTTAAAGCACTAGAATTGGCTGGGCACAGTAGCTCATGCCTGTAATCCCAGCACTTTGGGAGGCCAAGGCAGGCAGCTCACTTGAGCCCAGGAGTTCAAGACCAGCCTGGGCAACATGGCAAAACGCTGTCTCTACTAAAAATACAAAAATTAGCTGGGCCTGGCGGCAGGCGCCTGTAGCCTGCAGTCCCAGCTGCTCAGGAGACTGAGGCAGGAGGATCGCCACCTGAGCCTGAGAGGCAGAGGTTGCAGTGAGCCAAGACCACACCACTGTACTCCAGACTGGGTAACAGAGTGAGACCCTATCTCAAAAGAAGGAAAAAAAAAAAAGCACTGACATGACCACCAGCGGGGAGTGTCTGGAGTTCTGGAGTCAGGAAATCAGCTGTACCACCTGTCAACTCTGAGGCCTCAACGATACTGAAGGTCCTCTGAGGCTTGGCTTCAACATGTAAAATGGGGATGCCAGTTCCAGCCTTACACGGTGGCTATGATGGACACACGTGATGAAGGATGGAAGCCCCTGTGCTGCCCAGCACACCTAGGCTGGCTGCCTGCCCTCAGTCCCACTGGCTGCCCTCACTGGAAGCTCATCTGCGGGCTGGTCCCTGCACACTCACTCACCCTGGGTGTCCACGTTGGGCCTGGCCCTGTGCAGCCAACAGGACAGAGAAGAGTCACCTGTACATGTGGGCAGCCTGAAAAATGCCATGTGGACAGGCAGTTGTGGGAACCCAGAAGGGAGCCACCACTTGCTCAGGGGGTCAGGAAAGGCTTCTTGGAAGAAGAGATAACAGAGCACGCCTTGGAGGACAAGCAATAACGATGATAACAGTTAATGTTTCCTACGTCCTTCCTGTGTGCCAGGTGAGGTGCTGAGCAAACATCACCTTGCTGAATCTCTCCAACAGTCCTTTGAGGTAGGGACTACATTAGTCCTGTTTAACCGAAAAGTACAAATAACCAGCCTGAAGTCCCACAGCTGGAATCTGCAAAGCCAGTTCTAAACCCAGAGCTCCAGGCTGGGGAGGGATATAGTCCAAATCAAGGGACAGGAAGGTCTCAAAAGGGTGTCCTGGGGACACTGAAGGCACATTCAGGAAGCTCCTTACTGGTCACCCTGCACTGCCTGCCTGGTGTCTTGCAACTGCCACACATACACAAAGCACCAAGAACAGATGCTGACTCAGTAGCTGAGCCTCTCTTCCCATTCATCCCTCAAGACACAAGTCCCCCTCGACCCCATCCCACCATGTTCCCCAGCCCAGGTTGGAGACTCACTGGGGATATAGAGGTCAGGGGCGTTGAGGTCTTGCCGGGGGGGCAGAGGAACATCACGACTGTACTGCACTTCCCAGTTCTGGCAGTGGCAGCAGCGGCCACATCAGGAGAGGAAAAAGAGAAAAGAGGAGAGAAGGGGGTTGAGGTCTGGGGGCCAGACTCGGGCAGAATGAGGAAGGCCCACCAGCTCCCTTGGTAGGAAGCTCACCTGGTGTGTGTAGGGGAAGACCAGCAGCCCTAGCTTCTTGGCCACGTAGGCTGTGTCCACAGCAAAAAAATACTTGAGTTTGCTCACAGACACAAAACGGTGCAGCTGGGAGGGGAGAGAGGAGGCTGTGGGCAAGCCGCACCCCAGGCCTCAGGGTGCCCCTCTGTGTGCTCCATCCCTGAGAGCACTGTGAGGAATCGGGTGGAATCCCATGATGCCCCAGCCCTAGCCAAAAATTCTGCCACCCGTGCCCCGGGGGCAGGTCACACCTCCTTGTGCACCATGTCCTTCCCATGGGATGCGATGGAGCTGCCATAGGCCATAGCCACATTGGCCATTGGGTCCCCAAGCAAGTGGTTGACACTGAAGGCCACGTCTGCTCCTGAGGCTGGGTATCCCCCGGGCTGGCTGGAATAACCACCGCTTGTGTCATCGAAGAGGGGAGGGGGATCCGGGGCTGCCCGGGCCCTGTACTTGGAGCCTGTGGGTTTGGAGGTATCAGAATAGATGACATAAATTCCAAGCATGAGCGCAAACCACCGCCCCTTCCCTGGCTGGACAGCCCTGCACGGGTCCTGCAGGCACCGATCAGTGAGGGGACCCCAAGTTGGGTGAGGGGGAGCTAACTGAGAAAAAACTTTGATGACGGATCCTTTGCGAGAAATCCGTTGCTAAATGTAGGCAAAGGAAGAGCTGAGGCAGCGCCTAGAACTGGTTGCCCACTCGGGGTTTCTGAAGGCCTCTCATTGGAAGTGACCTCTGAACTGAGCCACAGTGAGTAGAAGTTTGCTAGGTGAGAATAACTGGGAGGGCATCCTTCCGTGAGCAAAGCGGGGAGAGGCGACAGCTGGCTACCCGGAGGCCCTGGACAGTACTCAGGGACCTCCCCAGGTTCACAACAGTCAAAGGAGTTTCTGGAGGCGGAAGCGGACCCCGTTTTTGCCCGACTCCGGCATAGGATTCCCAGCTGTGCTACCACCGCCCGGTCTCAGGACTGGGCCGAGAGGGCGAAGTCCGGGACGTGTTGGAGTGTTGCGAGGGGCAGGAACCCGAGTGACACCCCCGCCCTGGGCAGCGGTCCCAGTCGCTGTCTCCCTCGGGGTGAGCCGGCCGCGCCGCCGACTCCCCCCGCCGGCCGCGCCGCGCCCCGCCCGCGCCCCACGCACCGTGGGCTCCGTAGCCCGAGTGATAAGCCATGGCCGCGACGCTCGCTCTCCCCGAGGGCCCGCTGCGCCGCCTCGTGGGTACGAATACTAATGAGGCAGCTGCTCCGCGCCCAGGGTACCGACCGAGGCCACTCGGCCGCGCAACACGTCCCCCACCTCGCCGGTCTCGGCCACCATGTCCGTGGCGTCATCCCCCGCGCCTGCCATTGGCTCTTCGGCGGCGCCGGCTCGCCCCTCCCCTCTCCCAATTGGCCACTGACGAGCTCTGCCCTGAGCGGATTCGGCAGAAGGCAACATCCGGGTGAGGGATAGGCGGAGCCACTTGCGGTGCCTGGGATTGGATCACGGGCTTGCCAGTTCACGGTGGGAACAGCCAATAAAAGAGTTAAGGAAGAAGGTGGGCGAGAATTTTTTGCGCGCCTGCGCGGTGAGGCACTTGACGTTCCCTGCCACGACTACACCAGGGAGCCGAGAGGTAACCTGCGGCCGGAGTCAGGAACAAAGCTTCCTTGGTGGGACGTACTCCGGGAGGGAATGGGGCGGTCGAGCTCCAACCAAGCCCTGCCCTTCGGGGCGCCTGTTCCTCCCTCTCTGGGCTTGTTTTCCTCCCCCGTCACCTACACTTCACCCAATCTTGGAACGGAGCCCTGGCAGCCCCGGAGGTGGTGGTGGGAGTCCGGACCTATCAGTGACAGAGCTGCCAAGCAAGCCCCAGGATGCTGACTCCTCCCGCCTCCCACTCCTCTTCTCCGCGCGGGTGCTGTCCGTCGTCCGGTGCTGAAAATGCCCTCCCGCCTCTGCCGCCATCCTGTAGACTCCCGGGGGCCTGCGGATGGGAAGATTTGGGGTGCGAGCGCGTGGCCGCACGCACACATACACGCATACTGCAAAACTGGGGCCCAGAGGATCCGAAGTCTGAGAGATTGGGTGGTATAGGTGGGGCAGGATCCTGCCTCGGGCACGTCCCATAGACTCTCCCGTAGTCCAGCAGATTTGGGGGCAGAGGTGTGCTGATATGCGTCCTGAAGCTGCAGCCTAAACTTCTGAGTCATCGCGGGGCCTGTGGTCTTCTCGAAGTGAGGCCCCCAAGCCTCACTTGTAGTCCCGGGGGTTCCTTTCTCTCCACCTAGGTTCTGATCACTCCCACCCCCGCGGAGACAGTCTTCGGGGGCCTCCCTCTCACAGACCTTCAGCCACCGCTTTCTAGAGAGCATGAGCAGATTCTCTGCGACCTCTCTAATTAGCTACCAGGTATCCAGTTACACCAGATGACCTTCCTGCTCCCCAAACTCAGCCCACGTGGTCTGATTGCAGTGCCATTGCCCAGAGGTCCGCTCCACGTGGGATGCCCTTCCCCCTCATATCCACTTGTCCATAAGCCTAGTTATCTTTAAGAGCCAGTTCATCTCGTGCCTCTCAGAGAGACAAAGGGAACAGAGACCTGACCTGGTCAGGGGTGGAGGTCATAGGCTGGGTTCTAGGCGCCCTCTGGGTGCACCCAATTTGCCCTGCATGTAAGTTCCATGAGGACAGGCCTTGTTGTCATTTTCCACTTCCACCCTTGTCTTCCCAGTGCCAAGCACAATACTTGCATATAGAAGACACCTAATAAACATCTGTGTCCAAGAAATACATAATAAATAGACAAAACCCTGGACCAGTCCTTTCCTCTGTCCACATCTCAGTTACCTAATCTTTAAGTGGGTAAGGATGTTTAATTGAATGGTCTTTGAGTTGCTGTTTGCCTGAACACACGCACATACTCAATGAATTAACCCACCAGTATTGCAGCTCATTTTCTGCCCAGATTGTCTGGTTTGGGAGCAAAGCTAGACCCAGGCTCAGATGTGAAGATCTGAGGCCCTGAAGGGCTAGGAAGTAGCACTGGGGCCACGTGTACCTGGGAGGGGGTCATCTAATGCAAGTCAGTTCCCATGTCACTGCAGGGCACAATGGATGCTTGTGAACTGAATCCAAAACCTTTCTATGTCTTTTCTTTCTTTCTTTCTTTCTTTCTTTCTTTCTTTCTTTCTTTCTTTCTTCTTTTCTTTCCTTCTTTCTTTCTTTCTTTTCTTTCTTTCCTTCTTTCTTTCTTTCTTTCCTCCTCCTCCTCCTCTTCCTCTTCCTCCTCCTCCTCCTCCTCCTCCTTCTTCTTCTTCTTCAAGACGGGGTCTTACTCTGTCACACAGGCTGAAGTACAGGGCATGATGGATGCTTGTAAACTGAATCCAAAACCTTTCTATGTCCTTTCTTTCTTTCTTTTTCTTTCTTTCTTTCTTTCTTTTTCTTTCTTTCTTTCTTTTTTCGTTCTTTCTCCTTCTTCTTCTTCTCCTTCTCCTTCTCTTTCTCCTTCTCCTTCTAGACAGGGTCTCACTTTGTCACGCAGCTGGAGAACAGTGGTGCAAACACAGCTCACTGCAGCCTCTTACTCTCAGACTCAATTGATCCTCCTGTCTTAGCCTCCCGAGTAGCTGGGAATACAGGTGCACACCACACCATCATGCCCAGCTCATTTTTTAATTTTTTGTATAGGCAGGGTTTCACCATGTTTCCAAGGCTGCTGGAATTCCTGGGCTCCAGTGATCCTCCCACCTCGGTCTCCCAAAGTGCTGGGATTACAGGCATGAGCCATTCAGTCCAGCTTCTATCCCCATTTCTCAGATGGGAAAACTGAGGTTGAGAGTGGAGCATGCTGGCCCAAGGTCACGCAGCCTAGGGTCCCTTGTGTCCTGGCCCCAGCCTGCCTGTCCTAAGCTGAGCCCAGCACCCCTGCCCAGCCAGTGAGACTCACCACGCTTTTCTCAGCTGTAACTACCCTCTTCTCCAAGTGAGGCTTCAGGGATGGGATCTGGGTGGGCTTAACTCTGGGCCTACTCCTTAGAGATGGGACCCTGCGAGCGCCCACCCACCTTGGAGATTCTCCTTCCTCGAGGGTTTTACAGCCCAGGAAGCTCAGGCGCCAGAGGGTTAGACCAGCTCAAGGTCGCGAGCGCGAGCGCGGCCGGAGGAGAACCCAGGGGTCCAGCCGCCCAGCGGGGGCTTCTCGGGGGCGGGCGGAGCGCCCGCGGTGCCAGGCGCTGCCGGCGGCGCCGCCGGTGCCGCGGGGGCGGGGTCAGCGGAGGGCGGGGCGCCGGGCACCCGGGCCGCCAACGCTGCTGCCGCCGCAGCCGCTGCCGCGGCGCTTGGGCTCGAGCTCCGCGCACTCCCTCCGCGGCCGCTGAGCCGAGCGGACGCCCCCGGGGGCCGCGCCGCAGCCCTCCGTGCTCCCCCCTATCATGCCCGGTGCTCGGGCTGGGGCCGCCCAAGCAGCCAGGACACCATGCCCGAGGACGGCGCTGGCGACGGCGGGGAGGTGCCCGC